>NW_027185764.1:30092234-30093495 GCF_028583685.1 Petaurus breviceps papuanus | reverse complement strand
ACCTCAGGCAAAGGTCCTCCTCTCCCCACTCACAGCAACCACCCAGCGTCCAGGAAGCGCGCTCCCAGCAGCTCCGGCCCCTGGCAGTCTTCAGCAGGAGTCCTTAGCAGAAATTCTGGCTGACTTAAAAAGGGCTTCGCGCTGCCGCCACCGCTGCCTCTGCTGCTGCTGCCGCCCTCGTCGCCACTGCTAGCCACCACAGGAACTCTAGCTTGGCTTCCGCTTCCTCTTGCTCCGCCCCTTCCTGCTACGTCAGCAAGTCTAATGGGGCATGGAAGATCTTTAAATCCCATAACCCTTACAACATGGAAGCCAAATACTTGGGATAATTAAGGTTAAGTGTATGATTGTTGTCTGTAGTTGAGGTGTATTTCAGGTGAGTTGAATAGATTGAGGAACTGGTAAGTTAGGATATTTGAGAGAGCATTAGTATGTTGAAGTATTCTATTATGAGGGGAGATGAGGAAGAAGGAATGAGTTAGGCAATGAACTCATTGAGGAAGGGAAGAGAATGCCCTGAGCAATAGATAATAGCCATAGGGATTTCGATGGGGAGATAATTTTGGATGTCATAAACCTCGAAGGAAGAGATGATGTTTGGTGAAGGATAGTAGAGGAGGCACTTTAAGGATTGCAAGTGCTTTATACATGTTATCTCTTTTGAGCTTCACAGTAACCCTGTGAAATAGGTGCTGTTAACCCCATTTTGCAGGTAGGAAAACAAGCAGATAGGTTAAGTGATTTGCTCACTTAGTAAATGTCTTGAGGCCCTATTTGGACTCAGATCCAAGAGACTCCTAAGTCTGAGTGACTCCAAGTCCAAGTGACCAGTGAGGGATGGAGACAGAAAATTAAAGCAAAAAAATGACATTTATGAAACTCTAAGGTGCCTTAAGTATCCTTTATAGGAGAAACTTAAAATAACTTTAGTAATTTCCAACTAGTTAAAATGAGAAAATATCCTGACCTCAGCACTGGTGCTATCATCAGACAAAGAGGAGCAGCTCCCTGGTACACCTTAGATTGATACAGAATTTATACTCTTGCTTGTTGTCCTGTGGCTGCCTGTAGCGGCAAGCACCCCAACCGTCCTCAGGGTTTGCAACTACCACAGGTTCTTGGATCTGCTTTGTTAAAGGAAAGCAACTCAAAATGGGTTAACAAGCTTACTTTAATCAGACATATATCGTTTACCTTGTTCAGGAGAAAAGGTAAGCACCCTGAACCTCAAAGTATACAGGCATAATTATCAAGACAGAAA
>NW_027185764.1:30037695-30092224 GCF_028583685.1 Petaurus breviceps papuanus | reverse complement strand
TTAGCCTAGGGGCAGGGAAGATCTTTAAAATTTACATTCTTATTACATTCGGCCCCAAGATCTTTCATGCCCATAGCATAGACAATTTACTTTTGAATTAGCTCTGAACATCTGTTAGGTCACATTTTCAAAGTACAGAACTAAAGTTACCAAAGTGGCCACTGGCCCTTAAACAAACACAAAGCACATAGCATTTTCACTTCAGTTCAAAACAAGAGTTCAAATAAAGTTCTCTGGGGGAGGGGTATCCTTCCCCTCACACAGCTCCAGCCCCTGCTTCCAAGTACAGAGAGGGGGCTGGGCAACAAAACCAACAAGGTGGGGTCCCTGGGGATCCAAGGCACTTCATCCCACCCACCATAGTCACAAGTCCATCCTCCCCCTGGGTCCCAAACTGTGGGAAGCAGCCAGGAAACACACTCGGTGCCCCTGCTTTGCTGCTCAGTTCTTATCTTTTCCTGTGGCTGAATTCCGAACTCCTGGGCTCCTTCTCCTCCCGCAGGCAGCAGCCGCTCCTGGCTTCTGCCCAGGTCCCGATGCAAGCAGCTCACCATTCCCGCTCTCAGCTCAGCGAAGTCTGCATGCAGGCCACTCTTCTCTCCTGGTCCATGGCTCCACAGAGTCACAGCTACCACAACTGGGAAACAAACGATTATCCCAGCCCCCATACTTTCCTTTTACTCTGCAGATCCTGTTCGTGACGCCATTTTGTAGCGGCAAGCACCCCAACCGTCCTCAGGGTTTGCAGCTACCACAGGTTCTTGGATCTGCTTTGTTAAAGGAAAGCAACTCAAAATGGGTTAACAAGCTTACTTTAATCAGACATATATCGTTTACCTTGTTCAGGAGAAAAGGTCAGCACCCTGAACCTCAAAGTATACAGGCATAATTATCAAGACAGAAACATCAAGTAGACAGATTTCCAAACTGTCCAACCATTACATCCATACCCAGTCAACATCTGGGTTTCCACATTCTGGGTTTTTCAAAGCCGGGGGGACTCTCAACAACGGCTTCCCAGAATTCAGATCAAACCACAGAACACTTCTCAAAGTGAGTCCCAAAACAAAGTTACACATCAGGGCTTATATAGCCTTCTCCTGGCCCAGAGAATGTAACAACCTTTTGGACCCACTGGCCAATCAAAAAGTATCTACTGAAAAACAAGCCTCCCTCCCCAGGCTTCAGGTGCACATTAGCCTAGGGGCAGGGAAGATCTTTAAAATTTACATTCTTATTACACTGCCTAGAAAAACATGTTGAAGTTCATTCAAAGTATAGCTCCTGAAACACATAATAGAGTATTCCTATACTTTGAAAATGAATATTTTTTTTTTTGGAGGGGGGAAGGCAAGGCAATTGGGGTTAAGTGACTTGCCCAAGGTCACACGGCTAGTTGAGTGTCAAGAGGGCGAATTGGAACTCGGGTCCTCGTGACCCAGGACCTGTGCTTTAGTCACTGTGCCCCCTAGCTGCCCAAGAATAGATCTTTTTTAACCAACTTTAAGAGAACTATTACAGACATCCTTTGTTTTATTCAATCCATGCTACACTTGCAAGGAAAAACTCTGCGTTCTAGGGAATGAATTCCAAGAATAGGCAAGATTGTTTGATGAACAGGATCAAATACAGGTATTCTTGAGACCCTGCAAAGGCTGGCAGAGCTTCAGCCTACTCTATTCCCATCTGCTATTGAAGCCAGACCCACTTAGCCCTCAGAATTAAGGAGGCTTTGGAGCACACTTCACACTTGTCATACCCTCCATGCATTTAGTAGCACTTAGTAGCTCTCACAAGCTGATAGCCATGGCTGGCTTAAAGCAGCTTCTACAAGAAGTATGGCAGGGGTGGCTAGGTGGCACAGTGAATAGAGCACCGGCCCTGGAGTCAGGAGGACCTGAGTTCAAATTTGGCCTTGGACACTTAACACTTACTAGCCATGTGATCTTGGGCAAGTCACTTAACCCCACTTGCCCTGCCTTCCCCCTTCCAAAAAAAAAAAAAAGAAGAATGGCATCAGAGGGCAGCCTTATCCTGAGTGCTAGGCTTATCCTTCAGCCTCTCTCATAGTCTTAACTGGGCTCTCACTGTGGCAAGGCAAGCTTTACATACCCTCCTCATTGTTTCACTATTCCACTCATCACAGTAGCTTTTCTAAATCTTTTCTCTCATCTTCAAACCTCCCTTGGCTTTCCCCCATTACTCTTCTAGCTGAGCATTTATTGGGAAATTGTGACTTCACTGAGAGCTCCTTCTTCCTGTTCCTTATCTCACATCACTCAGATGCCTTCAACTAGTATTGCCTCCTTCAGTCCTATTTCACATGAAAAGGTGACCCTTCCGTTTGCTAAGGCAGGCAGACCCCTCTACATGCTGTTCAGTGATCCCATTCCATCTTCTCTTCTCCAGTTAATGACCCTCCCTTCCCCCCCTCTATCCCCCATCATTTCCACTCTGTCACTGGCTTCCCTGACTTTTTCAAGCCTCAGCAAAAGTCCCACCTTTTTCACAAAACCTTTGCTGGTCCTCCTTAATGCTAGAGCATTACATCTGAGGCTCTCTCCCAATTTCTCTTGTACATATCTTGTTTGTATAATTGCTTGCATGTTCTATCCCTTTAGTCTGTGAACTCCTTGAGAACAGGAGCTGGGTTTTTGTTGTTGTTGTTGTTTTTTTTTTTTTTTTGCCATTCTTTGTATCCCCATTGCTTAGCAAAAATGCCTGGTACATGGTAGGTGTTTAATGAATTCTTGTTAACTTGACCTGACTTGACATTGTTGATTACCTCCTTCAGGATATCCTGTTTCCTCTGGGTTTTCATGAAACACCTCTCTCCTGTTTTTCTACCTGTCTGTCTGATTGTTTTGATCAGTCTCTTTTGTGGCTCTTCATCCATGTCACAACTGTTAACTGTGGGCTTCTCCTGGGTCTTTTTGTGTTCTCTACTATTTGTCTTGGTGATTTCATAAGATCCTCATTGGTTCCATTGTCATTTCCATACAAATGATTCGCAGGTCTCTTTCTAGCCTTAATCTCTCTTCTGAACTAATGGTATCCAAATGAGAAAGATTATACCACATTTGTCTTAGTGCTTGTTTGTGGTTTTAAGTGAAATGAGTTTTAGAATTAGAAAATAATGTCTATGGTAAATATTTTAAGATAGTTCTGATACATTTTTTGGTATTTCAGCAGTGATGGAATGCCGGCTGGGGATGATGCTGGACAATCCAGTAAATCTTCAATGACTGTTTTACAAAGAAGAAAGCGAATATCAACTGTGCCTAGTCTCACTAAATCTAGTGCCCCTGCTTCATCAGTTCCCCAGTTCTCGTGCACTGTTCAACAGGAATCGCCACAACCAAGTCCCCTTCCAGTAAAAGAGAAGCAGCCATGTTCAGACCGGTATAGGATACTTAAAGCTCAAAAGCTGAGAGAAATGCTAAGAGAGGAAATGACAAAAAGAAGGGTAAGAACCTCCATTAAGAATGGGATAGGGAGAAAGAATGGAATTTTGATTCTAGAATTCTGCAGGAATTCTGTTCAAGAATCAGTAAACTATATACTGGGAATTATTACCTGGAAAAAAGTCCATGGAGTCTTGTACCCATGCAAATGATATCTGTCTTGATTCTTTTGAGGGAGACTGTAATGAAAGACAGCATGGTTTGTTATATAAATTCTGTTTCATTTTGTAAAAGGCTTCTTTTTCTTTTTAAAAATGCTTTACCAGTTTTTTTTTGAACTTCATTGTCATTTCTTAGTACTAATTTATATAGAACCTTCCCTTACAACAAAGTAGTACAACTGAGTAAAACAAACTTACTCGTTGATAATTTCTAAATGGGCATACCTCATTTAATAATACATCACCCTTCTATCTAAAGGATTTGTTAAATTGATGTGGATTCTTAGGACTTTGAAGTGTTGTTTTCCCTTATATTATCATGGTTGTTGTGTCTGTTCTTTTGGTTCTGCTCCCTTCATCATGTATCATTTCAGAAAACTTCCCAAGTTTCTTAGAATCCCTCATTTTTATCATTCCTTATGGCAAAATGATATTTCATTAAATTTATATAGTATAATTCAGTCACTTTCTAATAAACTTGAACCTACTTTGTTTCCAGGCTTTATTTATTTATTTATTTTTTTGCTACCATAAAAAGTGCTGCTATAGATATTTTGGCACATATAGGCTCTTTCCATCTGTCTGTATCTTGGTTGGGTTATATACCAGGAACTCTTCTTGATGGATCAAAAGGGTATAAACTCCTTAGTCACTTTTCTATCATAGTTCCAAATTGTCTTTAATAATGATTAGAACAACTTAGAACCTTTACTAAGCTTAATTTAAAAATTTTTTTTATTACTTCATATGTAATACTTTGTTTTTAAAATATTAGGCCAGGGTGGCTAGGTGGCGCAGTGAATAGAGCACCAGCCCTGGAGTCTGGAGGACCTGGGTTCAAATCTGGCCTCAGACACTTAACACAAAAACTAGCCATGTGATCTTGGGCAAGTCACTTAATCCCAATTGCCCTACCTTCCCCCCTCCAAAAAGCAAAAAAAAAAAACATTAGGCTAAACAAATCATATTTTCAAATAAAGATTTCCAAGTGATATGATGATTTATTTAACTCAAGGAATATGTAGTGTTCTGTATGAGAAGCTATACTATTGAAAGAATGAAAGAAGATAAAACTCATTTCTCAGTGAGAGGCTAAAATTGATAAAATTGTGGAAATAGCATATGTGTAGATGTTTAGTATTCTAATTTTAAAAGTAGTTGAATTCATACTTTTAATAGGAATTCTAAATGTTTTTTGTGCTATAGTGAGAATCTTCTGAGAACTTCATCTGGGTGATAGTTTTTCTGGTTTATCGGATTTAATCTATGTTAATGAGAATATTATACCCCAAGCCCTTAAAGTATCATGGTTCTCAGGACTTTCACTAATGGTCACTGTAACACCTAGAAGGCTGAACCCTGTTAAATAAGCATTCAGTTTTGTTTGAAAGGGAGTTAATAGGTACTGGTAAGCACATGGATTTTGAAGGTTATTCTTATCTCTATATACACATCTATCAAAAATAACTCTCTTATCTTGACAATAGAATCTATTACTTTTATTTCTGAATTGAATTTGGTAGCAGATAGATTACCTTTCCTAAGTACAGTTAGAATTAATCAATCTTCACAACTCTTAGTGAAGAGAGAGGAAGAGAGAGGGGGAAAAAAATCTCATTGCTACTTAATCCTTAGGAAGGATGAGAGTAGAGGACTCCTCTTGTCCTGTTGTCTACCAGGAGGAAGGAGCTGGAACAACTCCTTCGTGTGCCAGAAAACAAAGAAAACAAGAGGCCCCTCCTGGAAAAAGCCTTTAAACAAAAGCTAACATTCATTTAGGCTCAAAACTGCGAAGTATATGCATGGAGTCATTTTTTTTAATATTGGAAAATTCTCTCTCAAAAACCAAAAATTAGCATTATATTTAAAGGACAAATACTAGATACTTTTTTTTTGGAGGTGGGAAGACAGGGCAGTTGGGGTTAAGTGACTTGTCCAAGGTCACACAGCTAGTAAGTGTGAAGTGGCTGAGGTCAGATTTGAACTCAGGTCCTCCTGACTCTAGGGCTGGTGCTCTATTCACTGTACCACCTAGCCAGCCTTAGATACTTTCTTAATAAAGACAGGAGTAAAGATGCACCTTTCCCCCAGTTTTATTTTACATGGTTTTAGAAATGTTAGGAATAGGAATAAGATAAGAGAAAGAATAAAGATATAAAAATAAAGAGAAGACAAAACTATCACTCTTTGTTGATGTTATAATGGTTCACTAAGAAAATCACAGGGAATCAGAAAAGAAATCATTTGAGAAAATGAACAGTTCATTAAATTTGCAAGCAACAAAGTAAACCCACATCACCTGGCAGCATTTTTATATACTAATATAAAATGTAGAAGGCAATGTTAGAAAGGAATGTTCCATTCAAAGTAAATGAAAAATGCATCAGATATCTGGTAATCAATCTACTAAAGCCCATTAAAGAAATAAAGAGCAACTTAAATAGGAAAGCTCTATGTTTCTGGCTGGGCTGAGCTAACATAATAAAAATGACAGTGCTACTAAAATTATCTCAATTAATTTAATAAAGTTCTCTCCCATTCAGACTACTTGGAGGGATACTTTATGGAGTTAGATATAATAAAATTCATTTGTAGGAACAAAGATTTAACATAGCTATAGAATTAATGAAAAGAGGTGGAAATGAACAAGAAAAGCACTTCCATACCTTGTATTGTATTATTATTATTATTTTTTTTATTAAGCAACCAGGGTTAAGTAACTTGCTCAAGGTTACACAGCCAGTTATTTCTGGGTGTGGTGCTGAGTGTCTGAGCCCAGGATTCGATCTCCAGGTCCTCCCAACACTGGAGCCGGTACTCTTACTCGCTGAGCCACCTGGCCGCCCCTAAGCAATTGGGGTTAAGTAACTTGCTCAAGGTTACACGGCCAGGTGTTTCTGGGTGGGTGCTAAGTGTCTGAGCCCAGGATTCGATCTCCAGGTCGTTCTGACACTGAAGCCGGTGCTCTTACTCGCTGTGCTACCTGGCCGCCCCCTCGTATTGTATTATAAAGCAAAAATGACCAAAGTGATTTGGTGCTGATTAAAAAAATCAAAAAGTAGATCAATAGAATAGTCAAGAAAGAATCAGAAATAATTGAACTCAGAAAACAAGTGTTTGATATACTCCAAAACATAAAATGCCTAGGAAAGAACTCTTGAGAAGAACTGCTAGAAAAACTGGAAAGCAGTCTGCTAGAAATTACATTTAGAGCACTATCTTCTATTCCGTAGTAAATTAAAAATGTATACTTAGCCTGAATATTAATGATCATGCCATAAAAATTTAGAAGACAAGATAATCATCATAAACCTTTCTCAGCTACTGCTAGGGGGTGAATTCAGTATCAAACAAGGAATAGAGGCATTAAATTGAAAAGATTTTGCCTGAACAAAATTAATGCAGCTAAGGTAAGAAGAGAAGTGGTTGTCTGAGAAAAACCTATGGAATATTTTTGGTAAGGGTATAATATCCAAAGTTACATATAGACTATATGTAAAAGACCAAAAGCCATTCATTACTAGATAAGTAGTCATAGGATTTGAGCAAACTGTTCTCAAAAGAATTGCAAGTAACAGCACTGTGAAAGAATGCTTCAAATCACCAATAATAGAGAAATGTAAACCAAAACAACTTAGAGGTTTCAGTTCACACCCATTAAATTGATCAAGATGACAAAATATGAACTTTGTCAGTATTGGAGGGCTTGTAGAAAGACAGGGAAACATGAAACCCTGAACATCGAATGGTAGACCTATGAACTGATCTTTAGCTATTCTGGAAAACAGTTTAGAGTTATGTAGATAAGTGACTAAAATGTACATTTCCTTTGACCCAGAGATTCTACTCCAAGGCATATACCCAAAGGAGATCGGGACAAATGCAAAGTCCTTATATATGCCAAAATATTTATAGCAACACTTTTTGTCATAGCAAAGGACTAGGGAATAACTAAATAAATTGTGGTACATGAATGTAATGGAATATTACTGTACTGTAAGAAATGATGACCATGATGTATTCAGAAGAGCATGGGAAGACTAATATGAACTGATACAAAGTCAAGCAAGCAGAACCGGGAAAATTATATACGCAATGACTACATCAATGTAAATGGAAAGAACAAAACAATCAAAGCTTAATACTGTGAAATTATAATGAACAAGCTTGACCTCAAAGAAGAGAAAGAGAAGATGCCCCTCAATCCCCTGCTTTGCAGGGGCAGGGGTCCTATGGTTGTGGAGCACTACATATCAGACTTTTTTATATGTTGGTTAGTTTTGTGAACCTTCTATTTCCTTTTTTGTTCATTATAAGGATGACTCTGGGAGGAGGGGTATGGGTGGTGGTATATGCAGTGGGAAATATGGGTGATATGAAAGTAGGAAGTTCCAGTTTACCAGGTAGACCCAAAGGAATTTAAAAAGCCAAGAACTTTTGTTCCTATAACTTCTAGGAAAAGAGTGAAAAGGTAGAACAGAAGGAAGACACCTCTACTCCTCTGTGTGCTAGGTAGAGAAAGGGAGCTACAGGGTCTAGATGGTGACTCCTCAGTTGAATAGGAAGAGAAAAAGAATCCAGAGAAAAGTTCCTCAAAAGACTTGAATCTTAAAAGTTCTGCCTACTGTTTGTGGTCAGTTTAGGTCCCCAGTTCTCAGTCCTTTTGAAGGTGAGTGACAATACCGTACTTTGTGTTTTTGAAGTCAGTCCTCAAAAGTCAGAGATTCCCCCTTTTAAGGAATAAATTATTTCTGGATGAAAGGGGACCTGGTCATATTTTATCCTAAGACCTTTTTTTCTGATTGGAGCCCATTGAGGGGAAAGGTATGTTGGTATGTTTTTTTGCCTCTTCACTTCCCCCACTACCCTACCCTCCATTCCATGCAGCTAGAAAAGAAACTTGGTGTCAGTTTATAACTTTGGCAAGCTCCTAAAATTTGAAGAATTCCCTAGTGGTGTTAAATGAGAAGTCATTTGCTTTGTCACCCAAGTTAACTTTAAAATCTTAGGGATGGGATACGTTTGAACAGATAGCACAAAAATCATGGATGTAGTTTGCTTTGCTATAAGCATATGTGTACAAAATAAAAGCAAATTTAATTAGACTAAATTCAGATTTAAATAGAAAATTTAACTTTGGAACCATGCAGATGTATTTGTAGGAGTATTTTTTATAAAGAGGGACTTCTTTTTCCTGTCAATAATATTCTTATATAGTCTTGAGTAGTGATATTTATCATGTCCAGGGGTAGGTATGAGCACGTTGGTCACTTACTATAATGGTAGATATGGGTACCAGACCTGTAATTTCATTGTTACAGGGAACTCCTGAATGAGGAGTTCCTCTACATGTTGGTGCCTTCAGATTAGAGGTTTGGAGAATTGCTTACTGAAAGGTTAACTGACTTGTCCAGAATCATGCAGCCTTCAGGTGTCAGAGTTAAGTTTCTTGGCTGAGACCAGTTTTCCATCCATTGCACAAATGGCTGCCTTTTTGAATTGTCATTGTGCTTTCAGAAAAGATTGCATCAATTCACAGCTTGACCAGCCTTTTAATAGTATGTCTGTTTCTACATAGTCCTGATAGCATTGAATTTTATTGCTTTTAATTATCTTTGCTAATTTAAATGTCATATATTACCAGATTTAACTTATTTCGAGAGGCAACATGACATTAAAAAAAGAAGATTCAGATTTAAGTTATTGAGGATATGGGTTCAAATCTGATTCCTGTTGTTTCCTGCCTTGTGACCCTGGGCAAGCTACTTCTTCCTCTCTGTCCTGATAAATGAGGGGGTTGAACAAAATGACCTCTAAAGTTATTATTATTATTATTATTATTATTAGCCTTTTGGAGGGCAATTAGGGTTAAGTAACTTGCCCAAGGTTACACGGCTAGTTTTTTTTTGTGTTAAGTGTCTGAGGCCGGAACCAAACTCAGCCAGCGCTTTACTCACTGCGCCACCTGGACACCCCTCTAAAGTTACTTTCAAATCAGAACTTATAAACTATGAGTTTCTTTGATTATTAGAGAGTTTTAACAATTTCACAGTTAGACTTATGAGAAATAGATATAAAATACAAAATGTTTCAGTTCTTTATTCTGGGTGCATTGCTTGTTGCTGTACACAGATTCTTTATTTTTCATTTAAGAATCACTCTGTTTTGTCTTCTCTAATTTTTAATATTTGGATCTTTAAAAACCTCTTTATAGTTATGAAATTATATAACATCCTATCTAAATTTTTTAATGGATTCTGAATGTTTAGATTATTGATTCCTTTTGAATTTATTGTATATTATATATAATGAATTGCAGCTCTTATCCCTGATTCATCTTTTTTATTCAGTTTCCTTTCTGTAAAATGAGGACATTAATACTTGTACTATTTCTCTCACAAGGCTATTGTGAAGGAAATACTTTGTAAATTTCAATTTTGTTGAATCATTTCAGTTGTGTCCAACTCTTCATGACTGACCCTACTTGGGATTTTCTTGACAAAGATACTGGAGTAGTTTTCTGTTTCCCTCTCCAGCTTATTTTACAGATGAAGAAACTAGGGCAAACAGGGTTAAGTGACTTGCTCTGGGTCACACAGCTAGTGAGTGTCTGAGGCTTGATTGGAGCTCAGGAAGATGTCTTCCTGGCTTCAAGCCTGGCATTGAATATTGAACCTAGATGCTCAATGCTATATAAGAATGAGCTGGTCTTACCCTAACTTCATTAACCCATAACTTCTTAGAAGATTTTGTGTTTTTATATTCAGTATTGAAAATATTTTCCTTAAAATATAGGGTGGGATACTACTAAGGAAATTTCAGTTGAGAAATTAGTAGATAATGACTGGGCTACTATATCCGTGTTTCAGCATGTCTTAGATTTGTATGTATAAAATAATATTAAATAATTGTGTATATGTGTAGAAGCAATGGAAAAACAAATATGCTGGAAATGAAAGCCAAATGCCACCAGACCGTTCTAAAATGACTATGAGAGACTTGATATATTACCTGCCGGACAGCAATCCTATGAAGTAAGTCTAATTATGTGGTTTTATATTTTCATTGATTTGGTTTAATGATCTAAACATTATTATTATTTTTTTTTTTTGCTTTTTGGAGGAGGGAAGGTAGGGCACTTGGGGTTAAGTGACTTGCCCAAGGTCACATGGCTAGTTTTTGTGTGTGTCTGGTAAGTGTCTGAGGCTGGATTTGAACTCAGGTCCTCCTGACTCCAGGGCCAGTGCTCTATTTACTGCACCACCTACCCGCCCTTAAACATTATTTCTAGGAATTTGTTTAAAGCTTCTCCAACTTAAGGACTCAAATTCCTTGGCATGTCTTTATAGCATGTTTAAATTCTTTCACATAGATTGTTTTGAAGAGAAAAAAAGATTTTAGTAATTAACTTTTTGGGGAAGGCTAGCTAGTGGTGCCTGACTATAAAGGAACAGAATTATAGTAAATCTTAATCTCTTTGAGATTAAAAGTGTTTGGTTTTATTAACTATCATGAGATACTCTATAAAACCAAGTTTGACGCCATTCTTGAGTAACCAAAGGCCTAATTTCTTCTTAAATAGAAAGACAAATTTCTTAACTATTCCATGACTCACTTTTCTTATCTTTAAAATGGTCATATTAATACAGGGATCATGTGCTTCACATAGTTGTGAGGAAAGGACTTCATAAATCATAAACTGGCATATAAATGTGCCGCTATAACTTTATTTTTAAGCTTGAATCTGAAATAGTGGATACATCATTAAAACTGGCCTTGGAATAATTAAATGCTGTGATATTTCTGGGAACAAAACTCTTTTTAACAAAATTGACCTGAGTGATATGATCTCAGTTTGAAACTTCTTGCTGGTGGAATGGAACCAGGGGATAGCTGAGAGGGAGACCATATTTTGGGGCATCAGAGAGTCATGACTTTGGATCACTCTAAGACAAGGGCATATGCAGCCAGCATATGACTGGCTCGCATTTCATTGACAGAATGGAATACTTAATGAGAAGGTAAGGAAATCACAACCTGCCTTTCAAGCAGGGAAGGTAATACCAGGAGGGCAAGTTACTGAAAGTCTCCTGGATCATACGTCTATGTTTCCTACAGATTATTTTCTAATAACAAAGTGTCTGAAAAAATATATCATTGGGACTCCTACTCTTCATTGAGAGAGGTGTCACTGTATCTTTTTCATTGACATATTTGACAAGTAACTTAAAGTTACTCTATTAAATATCAGGTTTTTTAAAAAAGAAATTAGAAGTAATAATTGTGTATTCAAATTGTCTTGTGTTATATATTGTTTAATAGATCTTCTTTGGAGCAAGAAGCAAAAACTGAAAAATCTACACCACCAGTGCAAACCAGAGAGTAAGCTTCTATTTCTCATTGTGAAAACTTGTTATGTATACTTTTAAAAAGAATCGTTTTTAGTACTGTTAAAATCAAATATAGTTAGTTGGATTCTACTTAATAGAGTCATTAACAAATATAATAATTCACTTTAATTGATATGGAAAACCATTTGTATGTTTTTGCATTTAAAATTTAGCTCACTAAATTATTGTTTTAGGTATTTTGGGAATTAAGAGATGGACTATTGAGTGGTTAACAGCAAATTTTTTTGTGCAGGTTCATAGAGTGCTTTTCAGGATTTATCTTGCATTAACTTTTTAGCCCTTATCTTTCCATTGACTTTTGATAGCTAATTCCCAAAGAGTCATCCCAAAAGACAGAGCAGCAAGTCATAGCAAAGAATTACTGGTTCTGTTCAATTTTATATTTCCCTGTTTCAAGGGTCTGTGCTTTCATCAATATGAACACTCCTTCCACTGACATAAATCACAACCTTTCTATAATTTGAAATAGAACTTTTGAAAATAACTGTGGCCAAAAGCGTTTATCACCTGGGTGATGAATCTGAACTTAGGTAGATCACCTATCTTCAGGTGATAGAAATGGATTGTCATTGGCCCATGCTTTTCTAGCACATTGGTGCCTGCTAAAGTTTATATGGTCCACTGTCATAGACTTTAAAATTCTGTCATTGTCATAACATGATGAAGTCTTTAGGATTAATGGAGATCTTTTCATTTAATCAGGGATAATTGTGGACCGAACTATTGGGACATCTCATTTTTTTTAAAATTTTATTTTAAAATTTGAAATTATGTGTCAACAGTCTCAAGCATTTCCATACACAACACAAAAAAGGACTGTATATGAAATTGTGAATCTCTATCTCAATTTTTTTTAGTGTTTTCCACACGTTACTTTCAAAACTGCCTGTTTGTACTTTCTTCTGAACATACTTCTGTTCTCTTCTGTGCACTGTTAAAAAATGTTTCAGTGGTCCCCTTTTTATTGGCATTCTCACTGCCAATCACTCCTTTCTCCTTAAACCTTCCCTCCACCTAAAAATATGAGAGAAAGGAAAAAAAAAACTCTTAATAAATAAGCACATTAAGGTGAAATGAACATACACAGTGACCACATTGAAAAATATATCACTTTCTGCACCTTTAGAATATATCTCTATCAAAGGAGGTATGCTTCAATTCATGAGTCATACTAGAATCATAGTTGGTCATTGCAGTGATCAGAGCCCAAAGTCTTTCAAAGTTGTTTCTTTTGGTATTATTGTTGTATAAATTGTTTTCTGATTTTGCTCATTTCACTCTATAATTTTATATAAATCTCTTATTTCTTTGAATTGGCCTTTTGCCATTTCTTAGGGCATAGTAGTAATTCCATTAATTGATATAACTTTTTCAGCTGTTCCCCAATTAGTGGATATCTCCTTAGTTTCCAGCTCTTTTCCACTATAGAAAGAACTGCAGTCAATATTTTTGTACATATTGATCTTTTTATTCTTTATTTGATCTCTTTGGGATGCTGTCTAGTAGTAGTGGTATTGCTGATTCCAAAGGTTAGCATAATTTAGTGACTTTTGCACCTGTGTTACAAATTGGTTTCCGGAATGGCTGGACCACTTCACAGTTCTGCCAATAGTACATTATGTATCTATTTTCCCAAAGCTTATCCAACTAGTTATGCAATTTCCTGATAACCTCACACCGTTAACACTCATCTGCCATCCTCCCTCCCTATTTAGAAAAATCATCCTGTGTTACTAGGGTTGTTCACAGTAATACTTCTGTTAAGACTGCACATAAAGGACAAATTGTATTTTTCCACTGGGAAAACACTTGTCTGGCTAAGTTTAACCATAGTACAATGTGAGGGTGTTTTATAAACTATATTCTTAGAATTACATCCCACTTATATTTCTAGCAAAGTCATCTAGAAGATGACATTAGTAATAATTTTTATAAGTTCATCCTGATCAGAAAGTGCTATTTCCACAATTGAGTTAAACTATTTTTACTTTGGGGATATTTTAGTCAAGAAGAGAAAAATACTCCTGATGCTGAAGATGACATTGAAGAAATGGAGGAAGAGAGCAACGATGGCCCTTTACTTGTTCCTCGTGTTAAAGTGGCAGAAGATGGCTCTATTATTCTGGATGAAGAAAGGTAAAGAAAGAGAAAAAGTGGTGTTCTTGGAACAGAGGAGAAATTATACCCAGTTAGTCAAATCATTATGGGCCACTGTCACTTAACCTCATTGTGTTCCAGCTTTTTCATCTATATTAGTGTAGTTTGTACAAATGCTATTGGTATCACAACTAGGATATACTTATATACCATTTTGATAATTTTAACTGTGTTGTTTTTTTATACATGAAGATGACATTACTAATTGACCATCTGGTTTTTTTTTGGCCTTAATGTACTGGTGTCAGATTTATGCTGAGCTTTTCACATTCTGTTTGGTCTTATCATTAGGAAGAGAGATTTGCATGATTTGCATGTGGTTTATGGTTGTAGAACAGAATATTTTTGAGTTTACTTTCCTTGAGGGAAACTGAACTCAAAAACTTGACCCCATTGCCTCTGTGTATCCGGTCAGTTGAGATGATTGAAATTTCAAGAGATTCACTTTTAATAAACCTTACAAGTGAATGAGCATACACTTTTTATGATTTTTGGAGAGAAATTTATTCAGTGACCTTAATTTTTTTTTGTTTACACACTTTAAGTTTAACAATAACTTACTGTAATTTTGGGGTCTTGAAATTTACATTTTTTGTTTATGGTGATATTTTGTTTGTCTTGCTGTAGTAAAAAAAACAATACTTTGATAATTATTCACAGTGATAAATATTTGGCAATATTGTTTTCTAAGAATTAATAATTAAATGGGGTGCCAGTAAATTTTAAAATATTATTAAAAGTGCAAATTAATTGACCACACGGGTTTTGTACAGCACTACTTTTTTTAACTGTTATTGCTGTGTGAACAGTGTTTCCTACATTGTAGGAACACAGTGTGTGTGTGGGTGTATGTGTGTGTGTAATGGTATGTTAAATAATGATGAATTTTTACAATAGAATTTTTTCTTTTGACTGAAATCTCAAGTATTTTCCAGATTATTCTCGTAGAATATAAACTACTGCATCTCTTTCAACCATGTTAATATAATCACTAAGAATTAAGTGCCTACTGTGTACCAGATACTGTGGTAGACCCTAGATATACAAATACAATGTATGAAGCAATCTTTACTCTTATATATTACTAACAGATGAGACAACTTTGTCATGTTAGGGTATGCATAATAACTGTAAGGAGAATAAATATAAAAAAATAAAAGTTGCAGTCAAATTTAAGGAAATATACTTTTATGCATGAATCTGTTATGGTAATTAAAAAATGTAACTTCACTTTTAGATATTGTATTCTTCATGGCTTTCAAAATGCTTTTTCTTTCAGTTTAACTGTAGAAGTTTTAAGGACAAAAGGCCCTTGTGTTGTTGAAGAAAATGATCCCATTTTTGAAAGAGGTTCCACAACTACATATTCCAGCTTTAGGAAAAATTATTACTCTAAACCATGGTCAAATAAAGGTAATTATTGACCAGTTTCAGATGACAGGAGCTTTATATGAAACTGTTCTCAATGTGATATCTAATTGTATAAGCTATGATTATAAGAGTAATTAATAATGAGAGTAAGGATAAGACTGGTAAATATTTCTTGTAGAATTTTTTGATGATCATTTGGTAATGCTACTGTTGTGTTTTACTTGTAGTTTTATTTTTGATGGGCTTCTTTAAATTCTTCACAAAAGTTTCACTCCCTAATTAAAATTTATACTTAAGAGTTAGTGATAACCTGTTTTCCATTTCACCATTGTTTATCATTGTGGAATGGAATAGCTTAAAATAAACTAATATGTTGCAGGCACTAATGTATTTATTTTCCTTTGATACACTTTAAGAGTCCTAGAAAGTTACATAGTATGAATCTCTCAGACTAAAATTAATGATGTTTTTAAAGGAAAATAGTCTTGTTGGAGGGATATTACTCTGAAGTAAGTTATCTCAGGGTAGATATAAAATTAGGTTTTTTTAAAAAGCAAAACATAATTCTATTATTCTTTTGGAGGTATTTTCTGGACTTTTAAAAATTAGCTGGGTTTCTACTATCAAAATGTAGTTAATTCTTTACTATTAACTACTTAATTCTTTTTTGCCTTTTGCTCATATTTTTTTTTTTAAAGCAATTGGGGTTAAATAACTTGCTCAAGGTTACATGGCCAGTTATTTCTGGGTGTGGTGCTAAGTATGTGAGCCCAGATTTGACCCCCAGGTCATCCTGACACTGGAGTCGGTGCTCTTACTCGCTGAGCTACCTGGCCGCCCTGCCTCTTGCTCATATTGACTTTATTTAAATTCAACTTTATTTTGTTTTTAAGCCAATATTCTCTCCTGCTTCCCCCAAAGACTCCCATTTAGAAAGCAAGGAAAAGTTTATTATTTGTTTTATTTTATTACTTTTTTACCTCTTAAATAAAACCTTTAAACTTAGTCTGTTGTTTTCCCCCATGAGAACACATCTTTTATTTTATCATGAAAGTTTGGTGAAAGAGTAAGAATTTCCCCCAGTTTTGCTGGAATATGTATGTACACACACACACACACACACACACACACACACACGGGCAGGGGGTTATGGGTGGGGGTGAGAGAGCGTGCATGAGCGAGAGCAAAACCTTGAACAGAGATAGTTTACCAGGAGTCCATGTACTTATTTTGTTTTTCAAAAAAAAAATTTGATGACTATTTTAGTATAATTTGGTTTCCTTTTGCAATCCTTTGTATTGTATTTTATGCATTTAAAAACATTCTGAGAAAGGGGTCTATAAGCTTGACCATACTGCCAGAAAGAGTCAGTCCATGATACTTAAAGTTTAAGAACCTCTGCTCTCGAATAAACAATTTCATTGATAAGTTCACTTGGAACAAAAATATTTCCATAGACTGTTTTTTTTATAACAGATTATCCTCTTCTCTCTGATGTGAATACTCTGTCACCAGTGTAGCGTATAGCTCAATTGTGCCTTTCCTGTGTAATTTACAACCACATCCTCTGATAAGTTTACTGGAGTGAATCAACTCAATATAGTGAAAAAAGGACTTCCAGGTTTTTGTGAAAATAATTTTGTGGTTATTAGCATAGCACATAGTATGACCACATTAAATCCTCTCAGTAAATACTTACTGTGTGCCTGCTCTGTGCCAAACACTGTAAGAGGACAAATTAAAAACAAAATTGTTTATCCAGGTTGGAAGAGGGACGAGGAATAAGCATTTATATAGTGCCTACTGTGTGCCAGGCACTATGCTAAGTACTTTTTGCAAATATGTCATTGAATCATAGGATTATAGATTTTGGGGTGAGAGAGATCTTACAGGACATTGAATTTGGCCCTTTTACTTTACAGATAAGAAAACTGAAGCTAAAAGTTAAGTGACTTGCTTAGGATTATACAGCTCATAGGTGTCTGAAGCAGGGTTTGAACCCAAATCTTCCTGACTCCAAATCCAATGCTCTATCCACTATAGCAGGCACAGCTGAGTAGATTAAATCTATCTATCTATCTATCTATCTATCTATCTATCTATCTATCTATCTATCTATCTATCAAGTATATTCAAAATGAAAAAATATTTTGGAAGGAAGAGGACTTAACATCTGGGTGATCAGAGAAGGTCTTATGTAAGAGAGGGCACTTAACCTCCACCTTTGAAGGAAGAGACCTTACAGAGACATAGCTGAGGAAGAAGAACACCCCAGGCATCACGCACACCTTTAACAAAGATATTGATGGGGAAGATACAGTGTTGGGTGTTGGGCCATTTTGACTGGAGTATAGAACGAGTGGGAATAACATAGACTGGTGCTTTAGAAGGGTCAGTTTGGCATCTTATGTGAAGATTAGTTTGGAAATGGGGTAAGACTAGAGGCAGGGGTACAAATCAGGAGCTATAGTAGTCGGTCAGGGTAGAAATGATGGACTGAATTTTAGAGTCATGATGGGAATGGAAATGTAGAAATAAAATTGACAAAATTTGACAAATTGATTATGGGAGGTAAGGGAGAAATAAAGTTTAAAATGACTGAGATTGAGAACTGGGGTAACTGGAAGAATATGAAAGTTATGAAGAGGGGAGAATTTTGAGGGGAAGATAATGGTTTCTACTTTGGGCACATTGAATTGGAGATGCATATGGGTCATTGAGTTGGTAGTGTTAAGGGAGAAATTGGAAATAAAAAGAGAAGACACGAGAGGTCCTGGATTGGAACCCTGATTTATAAGCATGTATAGGGGTGGGACATCAATGTCCCAAAGACATAGTTCACTTGGTGCTTTGATGGGAACCTGAAAGGGGTGATTAGAATAACTCAGTTCAGTTTAATAATTAAAGGCTTTCTGTGTGCTAAGCACATAAGAGGCAGCTGGTAGCTCTGTAGATAGAGCATCAGGCTTGGAGTCAGGAAGACCTGAGTTCAAACCTAGTCTCAGACATTTACTATCTGTGTGACCTTGAGCAAGTCACTTAACTCTTTACATCAGTTTCCTCATCTGTCAGATGAGCTGAAGAAGGAGATGGCAAGCCACTCCGATATTGTTGCAAAGAAAATCCCAAATGGGGTTATGAAGAATTGGACGTGACTGAAATGACTGATCAACAACAAAAAAATCCATTTAGAATGTCTTATGAAACAGTGTAAGGTGGTGGTCCTAGAAGTGTTTCTGCCAGACTGCTTTCTAGTTTTCTCATCTGTTTATCACATATAGTTCAAGACTGACTTCTCATTACTCCCCACCACGTCCTGTATATTTCAGCCAGTTTGGCTTACTTCTTTTTCTTGTTGGAGACATTTCATCCCTTATCTTTGTGCCTTTACACAGGCTTTACCCACTGCCTGGAATGCTCTACCTTCTACCTTCATCTTTTAGAATTCCTGGCTTTATTTACAATTTAGGTCCTGTAAAATGACCTACAAATATCCTCCTCTAGGGCAGGAACAGTTTTTTGGTTTGTTTGTTTTTTTTAACTCTTTATATGCTGACACCTGGCACAATGCCTTGCACTAAGTGCTTGTTGGATTTTATCATATTTAATTTTTATTATTTTGGCTTTGCTTAACTAAGGAATTGTTTAGTTCTTCCTTTATTTCTGCAAAAATTATCTTGTACTTGACTTTATCTTAAGTTCTGTATATTTCTTGCTCCATTACTATCTTTATTTTAAGTTGTATTTAAACTAATTCCACTGTAGTGACATGTTGGAAATCTTTTTAATTTCTACATAATTAGATTTTATAAATGTTCTGTAAAATGATATATACTTATATATAAGTTTTATTTTGTGTCAGCTACTTTCTATGATCTATTTTATTACAAGCTTGAGGCAGAAAGCATTAAACAAAGCATTATCTAAATTTACATAAATATACCACTACTGTATACATATTTATTATCTGTGACTTTTCTACATTCAGATATTGAAGTTAATTTAAAATTTTTCTGAAACTTTGTTTTAACAGAAACAGACATGTTCTTTTTAGCCATCAGCATGGTAGGAACTGACTTTTCTATGATTGGCCAACTCTTTCCTCACAGAGCAAGAATAGAAATTAAGGTAAGAGTAAATTTAAACTATGGGAGGTAATCAGGAAAGGGGCCAGGAAATAGTTATCATATCTTCCTATTAATCTTTGGTTTTTGTTTCTTTTTTCATTGTTTTATTTCATTATATTCTTTTACATTTGCTCCTTGTTATATGAAAAGTATGTTTCTTCACTTTTAAAATATGTATTATATAAACAACTTTAGTTGACAACATTTATATAGCATTATCACATAATATAATAACTGGCATTGAGATGGCACTTTAATTTTGTCGTTTGATTGTCATAACAGCCTTGTGAGCTAAGTCCTACAGTTACTATTTCTACTTTTTTTACATATAAGACAATTGGAGCTCAGAGAGGTTAAATGCTTTGTCTATAGTAACAAAATGACAAGTGGTATTCAAAGCCAAGTTTCCTCATTCCATGTTTTCATTATTCCCCACTGTCTTTCAGCATGAATTTTGTGTTTACGTTTTGTAGTAGATGAATAGTTGGGAGTCTACTTAGAACCTTTCCACCGAAATTCTGGGGCTTAGTCCCTGTTCCAGACATCTCTGCTGTTATCTATTGCCCTAAGTCATTGAGGCCAGTCATAGCAACACTTCCAATTCTGGAGAAGAGAGTTAGTGCTTGTATCTGTTGTCACTACTATTTCTCTAAAGCCCTCATAGGATGGCATTGCCATGATATCTATAGTAATTTTTTGAAAGATTCTAGCCTTTTGTGTTCCCTGTTTGAATTCACCTGTGTAAGAGGAAGGATCTTTAAGGGTCATTTATTTATGGTATACCTGCCTTTACAATAACTGTTGGAAAGTACTAAGATTGAGTTCTGTTGGAAGCCCTCCTTTGGCAAGACCTAGGCATTTCTGTGTTTGTGTTCTTTAATTTATTTACTTAACTATTTCTGAATTTCCTATTTTTTATTAATAACAGTTATTATTCTATTTATCTTAATTAGTAGTCTTCATTGACTCCTCCCTCTCTTTTTCTTCTCATCCTGTCACTTGACTTTGTCCACAATAACTTTCTAAACCATTGCTTCCTTTCTCTTCTCTTTGTTGCCACCCTAGTTCAGGCCCTTTTATTGTCGAGCTATTGCCAATACTTCTTTTGGGGGGTGAGGAGCAATTGGGGTTAAGTGACTTGCCCACAGTCACACAACTAGTAAGTATCTGAGGCCAGACTTGAACTCAGGTCTTCCTGACTTCGGGGCTGGTGCTCTAATCTACTGTACCACCTAGCTGACCCCCTATATTTCCTAACTGATATTGCTGCCTTCAGATTTCAACCCTTCAGGTTCATCTTTCAGTTTTCTCAAGCAAAGCTTTGCTCTTACTGTTTTCTATTTGAAAATCTTAAGTGTTAGTTTGTTGCCTATAAAATAAAATTGGAGCTCTTTATTTTTTATTTTGAATTTATATTCAAAGTCCTCTACATTCTGGCCCCTACCTATATTCCTTGTATTTTTTTCCTATTACTTTTCCATGCTTCTGGTAAACTGGACCATTTGCTATTCCTTAAATGTTTACTTCATTTTCCCACCTCTGCATCATGTTTTTACCTTGAATTTGGGTTTCCCTTTTCCCTTCTGTTTCCACCCATCACAATCTTACACATTTTTCAGACCCCATCTTAACTGTTGCTTTTCTGGTAAGGCATCCTTTTCCTTGATCTTCCCCTTTTTCTTTAGATAGAATTTTTCTTTCCTTTGACCCTCCATGGCATTTTGTACCTCATAGTTTTCTAGTTCTAGAGCTGAAAGGGCCCTTAAAGATCATCAAGTCCAAATGCCACCCTGTTCACCCCCCTGCCGTTTTAGCATTCTTTTTTTTTTCTTTTAGGAAGGGGGAAGGTAGGACTGTTGGGGTTAAGTGACTTGCCCAAAGTCACACAGCTAGGTTTTTTTGTGTGTTTGTGTTAATTGTCTGAGGTCGGATTTAAACTCAGGTTCTCCTGAGTTTTTTTTTTCTTTTTGGAGAGGGTAAGACAGGGCAATTAGGGTTAAGTGACTTGCCCAAGGTTACACAGCTAATAAGTGTTAAGTGTCTGAGGTCAGATTTGAACTCATGTTCTCCTGACTCCAGGGTTGGTGCTTGTAGCAGCAAGCACCCCAAGCGTCCTCAGGGTTTGCCGCCACCACAGGTTCTTGGATCTGCTTTGTTAAAGGAAAGCAACTCAAAATGGGTTAACAAGCTTACTTTAATCAGTCAGACATATATCGTTTACCTTGTTCAGGGGAAAAAAGGTCAGCACCCCGAACTTCAAAGCATACAGGCAGAATTATCAAGACAGAAACAGATCAAGTAGACAGATTTCCAAACTGTCCAACCATTACATCCATACCCAGTCAACATCTGGGTTTCCACATCTGGGTTTTTCAAAGCCGGGGGACTCTCAACAACGGCTTCCCAGAATTCAGATTAAATCACAGAACACTTCTCAAAGTGAGTCCCAAAACAAAGCTACACATCAGGGCTTATATAGCCTTCTCCTGGCTCAGAGAATGTAACAACCTTATTGACTCACTGGCCAATCAAAAAGTATCTACTGAAAAACAAGCCTCCCTCCTCAGGCTTCTGGTGCACTTTAGCCTAGGGGCAGGGAAGATCTCCCAAATTTGCATTCCCATTACAGTGCTCTATTCACTGTACCATCTAGCCACCCTTTTAGCATTCTTTCTATTGAAGGAAAATTACAGATGAGATTTTATTTCATTTTTACAGAATAAGTTTAAACGTGAGGAAAAAGCAAATGGGTGGAGGATTGACAAAGCATTTCGTAAGTATTCTAACTTTTAAAAAAATTCATGTTATTTAGAGAGCTCTTTAATAAGCTTTATATCCTTATTCACTTTATTTCAGAGTAGACTTTTTTGTTATTGTCATGCTGGGGAGATGTGGGCACTGCTGGAATATAGCTGTGTAGGAGGGTCTAAGCCCAAAATTCATAGTGAACAAAAAAGGATCTGGCACATATTTCAGGCCTACATAGAAAAATCATTTCCAGTTAAGGCTGGTTGGAGTAGACAGATAGATCTGCTTCAGATCTAAGGAGGTCTATAAACATATGGTAGAGTAGACATGTACTATATGTGGGCTGATGGAGAATCCAGTCTAGGAGGTGGATAATTCAGTCTAGGAGATCGAGAATTAGTAAGGACTGAACAGTGATTGTAGGGCTTACCATGGCTATTTGATTTCTTTCCTGTTTTCTATTGCCTGGTACATATAAGTGTCTGAGTACATTTAATCATTGGCATAAAAAGGTCAGTGGAATGGAGGTTATCTCCCCTTTGAGAAAGGAATGGTGGTACTAAGATCACCAGGTCCTAATATCAGATTTGTTTTTCTTTTTTGTATATATGAATGTTTATTATTTCTCTTACATGCTATTTGATTTTTAAGTTTCATGTCTGATTTGAAAATTTATCTAGAATTTTTTTTTCTCTTTGAAAGTAAACCCCACAGGAAAACTACAAAGATGTTAAATATTTAAAGTGTTTTTTATTTTACTCTAACCTTTTAAGTTTTTATCATGTTCCTTATATCAAAGCAAATCATGTTCATGAGGAATGTATAATATCAATATTGAATGATTATTAAAATAATAGCGGACAAGTTTGTAAACTTGGAGTCTTAATGTAGTTTTGTTTTTTTTAAAGCAATTGGGGTTAAGTAACTTGCTCAAGGTTACACGGCCAGTTATTTCTGGGTGTGGTGCTAAGTATCTGAGCCCGGATTTGATTCCCAGGTCATCCCGACACTGGAGCCGGTGCTCTTACTCACTGAGCCACCTGGCCGCCCCTAAGCAATTGGGGTTAAGTAACTTGTTCAAGGTTACACGGCCAGGTGTTAATGTAGCTTTTTATAAGTCAGGTCAGTAATGCAGTAGGCCATTATTATAGTGTTAATCTTAAGGCCTAATGTGAGACATTTGGGACAGGTACAGCAATGGAAGTATACAAGTAGGGAAGTCTAGAACCTTGGTCACAATGATTTTCAGGCCATGGCAGGGGGAGGAAATGGGCAAGTCTTTTGGAGAGCTTGTCCTTAGACTTGGAACCCAGGTTCACTAGCTGTGCATTACTCATCCTAGTTGATGTGTATGATGGCTGTAACCCTATTTCCTCCACCTCAGGGCAGCTGTGTAAGGAAGCAAACATATATTTTAGTCAGAAGGAGCAGATTTTTCACTCAGGCATACTTGATTGGTTTCCCATCTCTGATGCAGCAGGAAAGTAAATGCCTGGTCTAGGCCCTTATTATATAAGCATGAGATACCAATGTTTCTAGTAGAGAATATTGAAGTTTTCAGAAAAGGGCCAGGTTTGGGGTATTAATTGGACAAGGTAGAGTAAGGGAGAGTGTTCAGAGCAGAGGCAACCTTAGAGGTCTCAGAGAGACCTGAGAAGTCTTTTGTATTATTAGAAATACTGATTAATGGTATTAGAAAAAAAAAATTGGAAAGAAAAATCTTAAGGTTTTTTAAATATATGCTTAATTTTAAAAAAATTCATGTATATTGAGACAGATGAATGGGATACTTCTCCTCCTCCCCTCCTCCCAACCAGGTCCTTTGGGAATTTAGAATGTTGTCTAGGATGAGACCTAGACAGCCTGGCCTAACTTGGTCCTAAACATTATTTCCATTTGAGAGCAGTGTTGCTAAAAATCTTTGGGCTGTGGAGCAGTTCAGCAGGACCAAAGGCCACTTTCCGTGACTACCAGATTTAAGTTATGGAACATGTCTGTTAAGGAAATTACTGTCAATAAAGGATCATTGACTCATTAACAGTGGACTTTGGAAAATCATAGCAAAGAGGACAGGTACTGTAGGGTTAAAGATGAGCAAATGAAATGTTCTGATTTCTCCAAAGAGGAACAGAAAGTTGATTTTTTTCACCCTAAAGACCTGTGTTCTTTATTTCTATACCTTAAAAATTTTAGAATTATTTTATTAAAGGAATACTTTGTGAGCTTTTTTTTTTTCTTTTTTTGGAGAGGGGAAGGTAGGGCAATTGGGGTTAAGTGACTTGCCCAAGGTCACATGGCTAGTTTTTTGTGTTAAGTGTCTGAGGCCAGATCTGAACTCAGGTCCTCCTGACTCCACGGCCAGTGCTCTATTCACTGCACCACCTAGTTGCCCCCTACTCACCCCCTACTTTGTGAGCTTTTAAAAAAGGAAAACTGATAAGCCAGCCCTTATTTTAATTTTCGAAACTGGTTGAGAAGGGAAAGTTTATAAATATAGTATACCTGAATCTAGACATCATTTGATAATGTTACATTATGTCTTTGTGGAAAAGACGGAGAGATAGGGCCTCATTGATAGTCAACTGTATTTATGGATTTAGGTCAGGAGTAAAGTTAGCTTTTAACAGAGCTCCAGGAATTAGTCCTTGGTGGCAGTTGTAGAAATTTTTATTGGTGACTTGTTTGAAGACATCAGTGCTATCTATGCTTATTTAATTTGAGATCCACAAATCGGGAAAGAATAACATGTTAGATAGATAAGGGAATATGTTGGGTGGCAGAGTTCAGATCTCAAAAAGATCTCTAGGACAGAGGGAACAAATCTAATTAGTTGAAATTTAATAGGGATAAATGTGTAGCCCTCCCTTCGTTGGGCTGCATAATTCACACTTGGGGAAGATGGCAGCAGGTTGTATGATTTAGGATTTTGGTGGACTATGAATTCAATTTGACCTTTAACGTGACAGAGCAGCCAAAAAAATGAACACAACCCCAAGCTACCTTAGTCAAAGTATATGTAGAACATCATGTTCAGTTCTGAGTGCCCTGTTTATTGGGGGGACATTTATAAGTCAGTGTGTCTGTGGGGATAACCTGGAGGATAAAAGGACTGGAGGCCAAGCCATATCAGTTGAAGGAACTGGAGATGTTAAGCCTGGAGGAGAGTTATGTTTAATAGTTATATTTAATGGGAAGGTTGACTTGTTGGGATCGGCCTTGTTCTGACGTTGGCCTCAGAAGACACAGATGTGATAAATGAATAAAAGTTTTTGAGAGACAAAATTTTGGCTCAGTGTTCAGAAGTATCTCCTTAGGGATTAGAGATACCCCAAAGTAGAATAGGCTACTTCATTAGGTAGATAATTTCTTACTACTGGAGGTCTTTAAGCCGAGGCAGGATTACCCTGTGAGGAATCTTATACAGAGAAATTCTGTCCAGTTTGGGCTAGGTGATCTCAAGACTGTTCCAACTTGGAGATTTTGTAAAATTTGTCACAGTTGAAAAATATGTTAATTTGGTACAGTAGGAAATGATGCATTAATATGAGGAATTAAGAGGAACATAGAAAGATTGATATGAACTGATGCAAAAGGAAATAAGGAGAACAAAAAAGAATGATACAAAGTAGTCATTATAGCAGTGTAAGTGAAAAGATCAGTAAAAGGAAGTCAGCCAGTGAACACATAGGAAACATCAGCACAGGTAACAAATACATCTTTTGCCTTGTGGCAGAAAGAGGGAAGACAGATATGACAGAATACTGTATGCATTGTCAGACCATGTTTCCTTATCAATTATTTTTCTTTATCATAAGGGAGGGTTCTGTCAGGAGGTAGTGTTGAAATGACTGATAGGAAGAAAAAAGTCATCAATACAGTATATTTTTAAGTTAATTTTTTTTTGATAGATTCAAATCTATAACAGAAAAACCAACATTTTTCAAACCTACACATTTTTAAAACCGGCATACTTTTCTGTGACTTTTATTTTGCATTTAGTCTAATTTTCTTATTTTACAGATAAGGAACTGAAGCACAGAGAGGTTGACATAAGGATATTGCAAATATCAAAGTTGGGATTCAAATTAAAATCATCTGTTTCAATCCGTTTGCAACAGAGCATGTGGGGAACTTTTGGAATAGACTCATAAAATTATACATTTTAGGGATATTATGGGCTTAGTCCTAAGACTGACCTATGATGTCCAGTATTAATGACTTGATATAAAGAATTCTCTCCCTCCTTCCTGCCCCTCCCCTATACTTTTGAGAAGGCAGACATATGATATCACTTATATATGTGAAGTCATCCAAAACTTTTCCTTATTAACTGTGTTACAAAAAACCCCAACAACAATAAAAAGAAAGAAACATAAAGAAAGTGAAAAAGAATTTTTCAGTCTGCACTCAGAGTTCATCAGTTCTCTCTTTGAAGAAAAATTTTCATCATGGATCCTTTAGAATTGTACTAATTGTATTAATCAGACTAGTTAAGTCTTCTACAGTTAATCATTGTTACAGTATTGCTAGTGTGTGTACAGCATTCTCCTGCTTCTGCTCATTTCATTTTGCATCATATAAGTCCAGATTTTTCTGAAACCATCCTGCTCATCACTTTTTATAGAGTAATAGTATTTTGTTACAATTATACACCATACCTTGTTTGGCTGTTTCCCAGTTGATGGGCATCCTCTCAGTTTCCAATTCTTTGCCACCACAAAAAAAAGCTGCTATAAATATTTTTGTGCATATATAGGTCCTTATCCCTTTTCTTTGATTTCTTTGGGGTACAGACCTTGTAGTGGTGTTTCTGGGTCAAAGGGTAATAAATTTCTTGAGGCACTAAGTTTTTTCATATGCTAATTTTGCTTTTTTAAGACTAGCCTCTAACCAAACTACCCACAGTAATTAATATAAAGTGTCAGAACTGACAAAGAATTTGGATCAGGATATTTTGTTGTCCTTTCCAGATCTACCAGTAAATCCTTGGGTCCTTACTGTGATTCGTTTAATGCCATTGCTTTGGATACAATCCTTGATGGTTTGCTATTCCATTCATTTGTCTACTGTTCCTAGTGCTGCTTAAAGGGATATAATAATAATATTAATAATGGTGACAGTAGTTGTTTGAGTAGTAGTAATAAACAATAAGTTGCATTTATGTAGTACCTACTATGTGCCAGGCACTGTGCTTTACAAATAGTATCTCATTTGATCTTCACAATAGCAGTAGGAGGTAGGTTCTTTTGTTATTAGCACTTTATAAATGAGGAAATTAAGGCAAACAGGTTGAGTGTCTTGCTCAGGGTCACACAGTAAGTGTCTGAGGCTGGATTTGAACCCAGGTTTTCCTGACTTCTAGCACTCTAACCCCTCTGCTAACCACTCTGCTTATTTTTGTCATTATGAGGTGATAGTAGCAGGAGGATAGGTGGATCTGGGTAGGCTTTTTGGCATGCCCTCAGGTCATTAGATAATATATTTATCCTAACTTTTAGGATATTTTGGAAATCATGACCAGAAACGTTTTTTACGTTTTATTTTGGACAGAAGAGAAACGCCCCTTTGACTTCGATTTCTTTGCTCGTTTGCTTGAGAAGGTCCTTGCAGAAGAGGAGAAAAGAAAACAGAAAACTGTTAAAAATCAAAATACAAAAGAGAAGAAGTCTTCTAAACCTCGAAAAAAACAAAATGGTATTATAAATGAGAGTATGAAATAATATTGATTTGGCTGCATCTTTATTCTCAATAATACTTGAGGTTTTATAGGTAATTCTGTAAGTTGGAAACATCAGGATCAGAGCATTCAACTAATGGGTGATTGATTTTTCTTCAACTTCATAGTTATTTATGAATAATAATCTGTAAATGTTACACACACACACACACAATCTATTCTATAGTTGCATTCTAAAAAACCTGGAGTATGATGGTTGTTATATGCTATCCATGTAGGCCTATGTAGTTAACACCATATCATAATGCTGCAGTACTGATTTCCAGTGTAAAAGCAATCTTTAATTATTTTGTATTTGACTCTAATTATTTTTTAACAGAAATCTGATTTCCTTTACTTTAAGAGATCTGTTTTATGCCATTAATGCATTTGAGTACCTTTGGCACCTCAAAGGCAGTTTTGGTTTTTTTTTTTGGAAAATTATTTCTACATAAACTTCTTGATCTGTAAGCATATTTAGATTTTTCTTAACTGTATCCTTTAAGTCCTCCTTACATAGTATATACTTACACACACACACACATATACTTACATAGTATATACTACTGAAATAATGGAATTATAGGATCTTAGAGCTAGGAAGTTATTTAATAATCATTTTACACCTGAGGAATTTGAAGCTGATGAACTCAGGTGACTTCACCAAGGTCAAACCAGCTAGTTAGTGATGGAGTTAGGGTTAAATCCAAAGGTTTCTCGAGTGCTTCGTCTTCTTTATTGTCTCTGTCTTCGTGGAAATAGTGCTGAGAACATCATACTTCATTTCACAGTATATAATTCTTAGCTATTTTTCACTTGCTACCTGTGCTAAATTGGAAAGAAATAACATCAATTCTGCAGTAATAAATTCTAAAATAATTCTGTTAATTCTGATTTACTAAGTTCTTTTTAAAACTTTCTCAGTTCATAGGATCAGAGATCTATGTCTGGAAGAAACCTCACTTCCTTGTAACTTGTTTTCTATGAAGATTACTCTTAAGAACAGGAGCAAGTTTCCAGAATGTTTAAATACTGTTCACTGTTTTGACGTGGAGAAAATCTGGTTTAATCTCCATTTGTCCTCTTTCCCCTTTTTGTACTTTTTATACTCTTTACTTCATTTTTACTTATGTTTATTTCATTGTTTTGCCTTTATGTCTTTTCCTTTAAAGTTGGCTGTTCGCCTGTCTGAAAAAAAATTAACATTTGAAAGTGAAGATAGAAAATTTATAGATATTTCTGTTTTTAGTGAATAGAGTTGCCAGTGGTGAAGTGAATGATGATCCAGATGATTCTCTGAATGCTAGAATCTCAGGCATGGAAGGAACGGAAATGGCTGCTGAGATGGTTGAGAAAGAGAACGACCAGTCTTTGAATGTAACAGGACAGACCATAGTAGAGTCTGTGGTGAACAGAAAGAAACGGAAAAGGAAGAAAAAGGATGACATTGATGAGCGAGAAACAGAGAGCCTTTCAAAGGAGGCCATTGGCCCCTCAGACACTTGGAAAGGAGAGAAACCCAATAAAAGTGAGTGATGGTTTATAGCAAAGGTTATTCAGTACTTTTTGTGCAGCTGAACTTTTCGATTATATTTTGCTTTTGAATAATCACTGTCAAATAATACTTATTAAATGCTGATTTTTTTATTCATAGTACTGTGTCTAAGTGACTTACTGTTTTGACAGAGATGCATTGGCATGAGGAGATGGTTTCTATTGGAAGCATAATTACACTTATTAGAACTCGCATGTTTTTCACCATTGGTTTCTGTGAGGTTGAGGTGGGAAGGTGAAAGTACTAGATATAGAGTAAACCTTGTTTCTATCCTCATGGGTTAAAAATTTGTATTGTTAAGATGACAGATGAGTTAAAGGTAAGTGAAAAAGGAGTAACAGATCATAAGAACCATTATAATTTGGTCACTAATTTAACTAGACTTGGTCCATCCAGATGCATACACAGAATAAGTGGGACTGGGTACTACCAGGTAATAATGCTAACAGCCTACAGTTATATTGTTTGTTCTTTTTCGTTTGCAAAGTGGTTGACATGCACTGCCTGTTTGTGTGCATTGCCTCCTAATAGTCCTTTGAGGTAGCAAAGTATCATTCTTATTTTACAGATAAGGAAACTAATGCAGAGACGTTACATGATTTATTGATAGTGATGTACCTAATAAATAGCAGAGCTGTTACTCAAAAGTTGTGTTTTATGACAAGACAACTAATGCTCTTTCCACTGTCCTTTAATATCTGCTTTCAGATTTTAAGGGAGTCCTGGTAGGGTGGTTTGCATGTAGTCAGTGATAATAAAAAAAAATTATTTATTGAATCAATCATTAAATATTCAGTATTTTCCAAATTATAGGCTTAGAAAAAATTTTTATACTCATTTGTTAAAAAAAATATTGAGGGACGGCCAGTAGCACAGTGGGTAAGAGCACTGGCCCCAGAGTTGGGATGACCTGGGATCGAATCCGTGCTCAGACACTTAGTTCCCACCCAGAAACACCTGGCCGTGTAACCTTGAGCAAGTTACTTAACCCCAATTGCTTAAAAAAAAAAATTGAAAAATTTTTCACTTCATGCATTTCTAAAATAACATTCATTTTGTATCATTGTTTGTTAATAGAGAAGTGTCAACTTTTGGTAACTGTAACAAATTGGGATGAATGTAATAAAGACTTGGAAGTTTCCACTTTAGAAAACCTAGATGAGATTGCTTGCAATGAAAATGATAAGAATGAAACTGAACACATCTCTTCAGCAAGGTAATTTTAATACTTTTCAACAAGTTCACTGTCTTTCTAGTTTTCTTGGATTATGCCAGGCTTATAGGCATAGTTTTTTATTTAAAATAATTGTATGGTGAAATAAAATCTGGTTATTTCAATGCATAGCCACCTCCTTTGAAAAGCAGGAGTATTTGATAGAACTGTAATTGTTAGCTCTACTCCTCCAAAAATATCTCCTAGTATTTAATCTAGAAGGGGACAGCACCTACCACCTGGAATTTTCTATCAGTTAATACTCTTTTATATGGGTTACAACTAATGCCCACCAATGGCCAACTCGGTAAAATCCTATTTTGGTTTGAGTCTCTTAAATTAAAAATTAGATAAACACTGATTTTTGTTTGTTTGACTTGTAGAAACAACTTTATTACTTTATGATCACCCACTACACATAATGCCAACAACTTAACCTTGAAAGGGCTAGCTTCAAATACTTTGTATGTGTAAATTTGTACTAATCAACCTCATATAGGTAATAATTTTACATTTTGCTACTTCCTAGGGTCTCTCTTGAACAGAGCTTGCTTGTGTTAACTTGTAGTAGTGACTTACTCTGAAGATGGATTTTTTTCAGAATATACTTAGATAAACTTAATTTTTCTTTGCAAATAAGTTTTAGGTGTATTTTCCATTCAAGCACATATACAGGTTGCCTTTAATAACCTCAGTTTGTCTAATCTTAATAGTTAATTTAATTTTCTTCCTTTCACATCGTTTGTAAAGCCTATGTAAATTTTTTCTAGTGATAGATATTGTTTTCCTGTATTTTTGAAAGAATATTACTGTTAGAAAATAGGCATAGTATCATAAATTGAATTAATTAGAAACAACTTTGAATGTTATTCACTGAAAATCATGTGCAAAGAAACTATAGGAACAAGACAGTATCAAATTGAATTTGTTAAGTAATATGTGAGATTGCCTTTTCAAGTATGAACTGCATACTTCTTAGAATTTCCTTGCTGTAAAGACTTCTGAATATCTATGCATGCTAAAGTATATCACATCTCTTTCACCGTGCATTTCTTCTTCAGTAATCAAGATGATAATGTCGAATCAGTGGCAGCAGTTGAATCCTCTGAACCAGAGGTTTTAGATTTGTCTCCTTCAAAAACCAAAAGTAAAGAATTGACTCAGATTGTTCAAATTGACAGCAACGTGGGAGAAAAAATTAGTGATACTAATATTAAACTCCTGTAAGTATCTTTTATAGTTGAAATTGTAGGAGGAAGAGAAGTGGTGTGTTGAATGTGCATTTCATTTCCAAGGGTTAGATTCAGTGCACTTTCCTTTTGCCATTAAGTGAATGCTAAAGACATATGGCATTGTGCCATTAGCTCTTTATCTTTAGATACTATAGAATAGGTGTATGATTCCTAGTAAGTTGCTGATTCTAACAATGCCTCTATAAGAAATTAAGTCACAAGTGTCAGGGTTTTCATTTTTACTTTTTCATGGGTTTTGTAGGACTGAGAATATCATCCGTGTGGTCATTCTTTCCATATTAGCGCATATCCTTTGAAATATTTTCGTCTTTTTCTGGTTTTTCAATATTGCTGCATTGTTTCTCTAGCAACATACTAGAGACCTTCCTCTTTTTAAATATCTCAGTTATGCTATTTTACTATTTGTTCAGTCAAATTTTTTTTAACTAGATAAGCAGCTTTCACCCTTTTCCACTTATATGAGACTGTATTTTTTTATACCATTTCTTCCTTTCAGGCTGTTGTTGGTTACAGACACGGCACAACTTAGTTATGTTTATAATACACCTTTCCATTTGCCATTTTAGGGATTTGTGGTGTTTCATTGTTGTAGCCATGTAACATCACTGGGGAATTGATGTAGGGAAGGAGCAGGGCTTTTGTGGGAGTCCACAATTTAAGACCCTTGAAAACCCTTTGCAGTTTCCCTGAATGTGGTTCATTCTCTTCCACACTGTACTCTTGGGTCAAGCAGTACCTCTATTGTTGCTCTGTGTGTGTTTGTATTAATTTGATACACTTCTTGTCTATTTTTGATGCATTAATTTTTTTTTTTTTTGCACATGGATGGTTAGACCAGTCTCTTGTACTGCATGGATTTAACCAAAGAGGATTTGGGACTTGATGTAATTTAGAGGCTGTCTACTAATAGGAGATATGGATAACCTAATATTAGTGGGGACTTCTGGTTACCCCATTATCCATTCATCTGATTAAAGAAGTAGAGGCTATAAATCATTGATTAAAGTCATCTTCAGTGAGCATCTTTTATAAACTCTCATGTGCTTAATCATCTAAGAGTCTTTAAAGCTATATTTTTTCATTGTAAATTTAATGAACACTAAAAAACAGAACATTTCCATATAAAAAATAGAACAGAAAGAGGGATTATGTATGAAACCATAAATACACCTTTTTTTAAAAAAAAAAAAGTATGTTATAAATTCAATATGCTACTGTCATGACTGTCTTGCTCTTTGGATTTCTCTCTGGCCTTTTGTTCTTTTCGTTGCATTTTTTAAGGTATTTCAATCATCCTCCATTATTTCTTTTTTCCTTTTTTGGAGGGGGGAGGGTAGGGCAGTTGGGGTTAAGTGACTTGCCCAAGGTCACACGGCTAGTTTATTTTTTGTGTCAAGTGTCTGAGGCTGGATCCAAACCCAGGTCCTCCTGACTCTAAGGCTGGCGCTCTACTCACTGCACCACCTAGCCGCCCCCTTCTTTTTTTTTTTTTTTTTAAACTATCATTAGCTACCAAATGCTTTTTTCACAGTAACACTGTGACTGAGGTAATGTAAGTATCATTATCCATTTTGTACCAGTTAGAGAACAGAGGTTCGAGGATGTTAAGTGATCTGATCTGAGTCACGCAGGTAGTAAGGATCAGGTCAGTGACTCATTCTGTAATCTTGTGCTGCTTTAAAACAAGACCATATTTCAGTAGGCTGTCTCTTTTATAATAACTTTGTTTTTAGCATTATTTTCTGTAATTACATGTCTTTGACCATACTCAGACTCTCTAGTTTGAATATAGTTTAAACATTATGCTTTTTTTCTTTTTAGGGAAGCTGAAAAAGCTGATACTAGCAAACCCAAGGTGAGAGGGCGTCCCCTCAGGCCTAAACCCAACTTGTTAGGACCATTTGGAAAGAAAGCAGAACCTGCTGAAAATAAAATTGAAGTAGAGAGCAAAAATTCGTTTCCAGAACTTCCAGGAAATGTTGAAAAGGTATGGAATAGGGAGATACTAAGTTGAAAATAAATTATAAATTTTTTTTCCAAATGGTTGATTAAAATGCGTGAGGTATGACTATGGAGTAATACTCTATATTTTTGAACTACTGTGCTAGAATTTATAAATCCAAATGATAAAGTTTTCCAAATGAATCACTATATTTAATCCATTGATATTTCCATTACTGAAGTAATTTTTTAAATGCTTTCCCAATATCCATAATGTTAGCAAATATTTGTCCTGTGAAGATAAATATGATTTTTGGAAATATCACAAAATAAATTTGACTGAAGTCTGATAAATGAATGTGTAAAAATGAATTGTGATGGATTACATGTCTCAAGTGGAGATGTGCCACGCTTAAAGGAAATATATTTGTTATAAAGCTTGTGAACTTTTCCTGAAAACATTTTTGAATATGTACTTCTAAGAATGTTCTTGAGAAATGGCATCATCATTGCCACCCAGCCCGGAGGATCACATAGAGCACTGAAGCCCAGTATCTGTGGTTTCATTTCCAGATTGAGACTATATTAAACCATCTTCCACCCACTGCTTTTCATTAAGTAACACGTGGCCTTGTGTTACTTAAACTCCGCTTAGGCATGAACTACGCTGCTAGTGCCCACCTTATCCTCTTCAACTCTTCCTCACCCATGTCCTCTTCCATAATCAAGCCTCCCTTGTTTCTGGACTTCTTTCCCTTATATTTCTGGTCTTTTTTGATTCTCACCAAAATCTGTCTTCCCCAAGATGTCCCTAGTTCCCTGGCCTTTGTCTCTAGCACTGGCTAGACTTTCCTTCATACCTAGTACCCTCCAGCGTGTGTGTGTGTGTGTCTGTGTGAATCTAAACAATCCTTGCTTCTGCACTGAAAATTTCAGACGTTACCTTTGTCACCATCACTTAGCAGCCTCTTCTTTGAAGTGGAGATGACTGAATAATTTTTTTGCCCTGTATAGTCATGGTGGCTGTTCTGTACTGGCCATCAAGATATTCTTCTGCCTTTCTCAAGGAGTTCAGCTTTTGGATCACTGTCTTCCTCACCTCTTCAATTGTCTTCTTATGCTCTCCACTTCTTGTCCTTGTCCTGGGTGTCCCAAAAGTATTAGTGCAGTTTAAAGCTACTGAGCTTAATATCCTGTACTAAGGACTTCAGCATTCATACTGATGCTGCCTTAAATTTCCTAACCTCTTGATTCCTCAGTTTTCCCATTTCATATGACCTCCCTACCACCTCCATCATGAAGAGGGGTGCTCACAGCTTGGATGTCATCCTTGGTCAAAAACTCTGACATTTCTTCTTTTTCATAATCTTTTGTCATTCTGTCTCTTAGGCTTTACTCCTCCTAAACCTATTTGTCTTCTTTGTAAACACCAATCCCTCTTGTCAGGCCTTTATGCCTGTTCTGACTTACCTTTTTTCCTTTCCCATCTTCAGCCCTATAGCTAAACATTTCAGTTGTACTCTTTCTAGTCTGATACAGAGTGATCTCTTACTCCTTGTTCTGACACTGTTCATCTCTCGCCCAGCCATGGATTATGCTCACTTTCTTCTTCTCTTCACTTGCTGCTGAATGGAGCTGTAGAAAGTCAAACAACTATTTTGACTGGGTCCATTACAAATATACATTCTTCAACCTTGAGTAGGTCCTCTTTGTAGCTGTGCAATTTTCCTATTGCCCCTCCCTCCCCCAAAGTATTCCAAACCTTTTCTCTCCTCAAACTTCCCACATCTTCCCCCTAGTCTTGAAGAATAAGGACTTTCACACGCAGTTTTTTGGAAAATTGATGGCATGTGGGCTCTTTGTCTTTCTCTCATCTCAGAATCCTTTGATATCATCCCCTCCTCTCTCTTTTCCTCCTCTCTCTGATAATAAATAGTCCCTGCCAAGACCAACCCCTCTGCATGTGCCCATGCTCCCATCCTTTTCCATTTTCTTTATCAAGTTGCTGTCGCTATTATTCTCTCTATCTTCACCATCTCCCTCTCTACTTGTTCTTTCCACATGACCTTTAAATACATTCATTTCTCCTCTAACCTTTAAAAAACCTTCATTAAGGTACACATCATAACTTCTCATTTTTTTCTTGAAGAAATTGTATGCACCCTTTACCATCATTTCCTTTCCCTTAATCTCCCCAATCTTTTTTTTTTTTTCAGTTGATAAGCATTTATGTTCTTTTGCCACTGCCTTCCCTCCATTCTCATTGGGGAAAAAAAGGAAAAATGAAACCTGCCTTATGGGCATCATTTGCATTTTTCTAATTATGAATGATTTAGGGTATTTTTTCATATGGTTGTAGAAATCTTAGGTTTCTTCCTCTGAGAACAAAATTTCCTGTTCATATACTTTTACCATTTATTAATTGGAGACTCAGTCTACCTAAGCTTTTTGTTGACGTCTTCTGATCTCATCATTCAACTGAAATGGCTCTCTCCACTGTTACTAGTGATCTCTTTGTTGCCTGTTCTGACTGTCTTTTCACAGTCTTTGTCCTTGTTGACCTCTCTAATGTATTTGACACTATTGACTGCTCTCTCCTCCTGGATATTTTTTCTTTTCTTGATTTTTGTGAAGCTTCACCCTCCTCTCTTCTTTTTGGATTCATCATTATCACACTCACTAAAACTTTGTGTGTTCCCCCAAAACCCAGTTCTGTATCTGCTTTTTCTTTTACCCGCTTTTGGGGAGCTCCTTGGTTTTAATGAATTTGACTCCTAAATCAGTATGTCCAGTCTTAGTGTCTTCCCTGAACTTCAGCCTTTTACTTATTTGATATTTTAAACTGGATATCCTAGGGGTATCTTGAACTCAGCGTGTCCTAAGCAAAGTTCATGATTTCCTCCCTTACTTTACCCTTCTTCCAGATTTCTCTATTTCTATCAAAGGCTCCACCATTCTTCCAATCTCCTAGCTTGACAATCTTGGGCTTATTTTTATCTTTTCACTTTTCCTCACCCAAAATATCTAATCATTTGCCAAATTTTGCTACTTTATCCGTCCACTAAATCTAGCACATCCAATCCATTCTTTCTTCTCACCCGAGTAATTGGTCCTCTCAAGTTCACCTCTATCTCAGTTTATCCTCTATGTAACTGCCAAAATGACTTTCTTAGGTACAGATCTAGAAATGTTTCATTCCCCTTCTCATTAAACTTCAGGATTCTCTGTTGCCCCTTACAATCTTCCCCCAACCTGTCTTTCCAGCCTCATTATAATTATTCCTCTTCCTTATATCTTGCAGGTGAGCCAAATGACCTTTCTGTTCGTTAGTCAGGGTGCAACATCTCCTGTCTGAGTACCTGTGCCTGGAATGCACTTCCTTCTCCTCTTCACCTCATAGAGTACCCTCACTTCAGTATTCAACTCAGACATCACCTTTTGCATGTAACCTAATATGATTCCTCCAACTGTAAATACCCTGCCTCTGTGACTATTTTATATTTCATTATCTTGTATTCTGTTTATATTTAACATATACTTAAAGTTGTACTTACGTTTTTCTTCTTAGAGTGTACACTTCGAGAGTAGGAATTGTTCCAGCCTTTGAATTTGTATCCTTAGCATCTAACACAGTGCCTAGAAATATACTAAGTGGTTAGTAAATGTTGTGTGAGCACTCCTTTTGTGACACCTTAGAAGGACAGTTCCATTTGGATGTCTAAGTTCTTGTGTATTTGTTTAAAATACTTGCTAGCATCCTACATTATATTATAGTCAGATTTTTTTATATATTGTATTTGGACTTACTGGATTTTCTTCTGTTTCTTATATTCAGGTACTAAATTAAATTTCAAAAACTTATTTTGCTATAACTATTATGTATAAATAGGTTAACATTTTACAATTTTCCAGAATCTTACTGAAAAAGAGGAATGTAGCCCTCCTGATATTACTGGAAAGGAAGTCACAGAAACAGAGAGTCCAGGACCTGAAGCTGAATCTCTGTAAGTATCAGGAAAAATAATTTTTAAAATAGCATTCAGAAATGGTGGCAATATTCATGGAAGATGATTATGACTTCACAGTTTTTCATTTTGTTTTGTTTTTCAACTAAATTGTGTTTCTTTTCTTTCCTTCCCTTAATTTAAAAGTAAAAAAGAAAAACAAAACCCTTGTAGCAAATATGGCATAGTTAAGCAAAACAGATCACCACATTGTCCTTATCTAAAAATGCCTATCTTATTCTAATTTCTGATTTTTTTAATTTCTGCTGATTGTATTTAAGGTTCATTTAAAATACAGATGTACCTAACTCAATTGAGCTTTGATATGTATAGACATAGTAGTTTATAGTAGTTATTCCTATAGGTTATGAAACTCCTTTCTTACTACCATTGTCAAAGGCCACTAAACAGATCCATATTTAATAAATGGAGAGGATAACATCATAGGAATTTTGATTTATTAATTGTTAATTTTTCAAAATTTTATTTTTATTTTTAATTTTCAGTTTCAAGTTCTCTTTCCCCTTATTCCCTCCCCTCCACCCATTGACAAGATAAGAAATATGTATATATAGGAAGTCATGCATACTCCATCAGCATTAGCCATATTGCTAAAAAAAAAAAACACAAACAAGAAAAATAAAGAGGAAAAAAAGTTTGCTTCAGTTTGTATTTATGTTCATCAGCTGTCTCTGGAGGTGGATATCATTTTTCATCATGGGTCTTTTGGAATTGTCTTGGATCACTGTATTGGTCAGAGTAGCTAGGTCTTTCAGAGATGATCATCTTTACAATATTGCTGTTACTGTGTACCCTGTTGTCCTGACTTCCCAGGTATTTCTTTTTTTTTTGGAGGGGGAAGGCAGGGCAGTTGGGGTTAAGTGATTTGCCCAAGGTCACACGGCTAGTAAGTCAAGTGTCTGAGGCTGGATTTGATCTCAGGTCCTCCTGACTCTAGGGTTGGTGCTGTATTCATTGCTCCACCTACCCGCCCCTTAAGATTCTTTTTTAAACATTTTGAGTTCCAAATTCTCTCTCTCTTTCCTTCCCCTCCCTCCTCATTGAGAAGGAAAGTAACTTGTTTTGGTTATACATATGCAGTCATGCAAAACATTAACATATTAGTCATGTTGTGAAAGAAAACAGACCAGAAAAAAACCCCAAGAAAAATAAAGTAGAAAAAAATATGGTTTGATCTGCATTCACACTTTATCAGTTCTCTCTCTGGAGGCAAATAGCATTTTTCATCATTTGTCTTTTGGAATTGTCTTGTCATTGTGTTGCCAAGGATAGTTAAGTCATTCACAGTTGATTATAGAATGATATTGGTGTCAGAGTGTACACTGTTCTGATCACTTCAGTGTGCATCAGTTCATGTGTCTTTCCAGGTTTTTCTGAAACTATCCTCATTATTTTTTTTTTTTTTTAGCTTTTTGGAGAGGGGGAAGGCAGGGCAATTGGGGTTAAGTGACTTGCCCAAGGTCACATGGCTAGTAAGTGTTAAGTGTCTGAGGCTGGATTTGAACTCAGGTCCTTCTGACTCCAGGACCATGCTCGTTTCACTGTACTAGCCTCCCCTATCCTCATTATTTCTTATAGGACAGTAGTATTCCATTACAATCATGTACCACAACTTGCCTAGCCATTTCCCAAGTAATGGGCATCCCCTCAGTTACCAGTTCTTTGCCACTACAAAAAGAGCTTCTATAATTATTTTTGTCCATATAGATCCTTTTCCTTTCCTTTTATTTTAATTTTTTTTTAATCTTTTTGAGATATTGCTGTGTCTGTGGGTATACAGATTTATAGCCCTCTGGGCTAAGTTCCAAATGGTCTCCAAATTGCTTGGCTTATTAGTTCACAACTTTATAGTGGATTAATGTCCCAGTTTTCTCACATATCTGACATCCAACATTTTCCTTTTCTGTCATATTAGCCAATTTGATACCTGTGAGGTGGTACTTGGAGGTTGTTTTAATTTGCATTCTCTAATCAGTAGTGATTTAGAGTATTGTTTTCATATGTCTATGGATAGTTATGAGTTCTTCTTCTGAAAACTGCCAGTTTATATCCTTTGATCATTTATCAATTGGGGAATGACTTGTGTTCTTATAAATTTGGCTTAGTTTTCTATACATTTGAGAAATGAGACTCATCAGAGAAACTTTCAGTTGCTTTTGTTTTTGGTGACTGTTTATTTCATTCATAATGAATGAATAATTCATAATGAATGCCATAATTCTAGGCAGCTAGAATACTTTACCTCCACTCTATTCTTTTTACCCTGCCCCTCTATTCCTTTCTCTTTCTTCTACTCCTCCCCCCTATTTTTTTGGGGGGGGGCAAAGCAATTGGGGTTAAGTGACTTGCCCAAGGTTACAAAGCTAGTAAGTGTGTCAAGTGTCTAAGACTAGATTTGAACTCAGGTCCTTCTGACTCCAGGCCCGGTGCTTTATTCACTGTGCCACCTAGCTTCCCCTCTATTTTCCTTTTTTACAGGAGTTGAATGAAGTGCCTGAAAGGTGGGAAATATCAGTTTGTTACACATTTCTAACTTTTTTAAGAAACTGTTTCACAAAATCGTCTTAGTTATTCACATATTATAAAACATACTAAATAACAGATCATGTGTTAGGAAGAAGACATCCCTTATTTTATCACTCCTTTTTTTTTTCCAGTGAAAAACATGGTTTACAAGAAACTAATAAGACAAGTGCTTTCAGACCACCAAGCTTAATGAGGGGTCGAATGCAGAGACCAAAGCCACATATAGCTCGAACAACTGGCCAGAAAGAAGTATTAGCAGCAGAAGACAAAACTGCAACTAAGGAAGAGGAGGAGAGTGAGTCCACTGTCACCAAAGGTGTAAGTATTCTTTTTATTAAAAAAAAAAAAAGCCTTGGACCCAAGATCAAATCTAACAGTTTATTAATCTTATGATACAAACAAGTCAAAGTCTCATGGTTAGGAGAACAGATTTCCCAAATAAAAAGAGGGAACCCTAATTTACCTGAATTTTGAAGAGAACTACTTTATGTATAGGCTGTGGCCAGTCTTTAATTCCAGAAAGACCTCCATTTCCTCTCCCATAACCTCATTTAAATAACCCTTGCTTTCCAGTTGACGTTTCCTTTCTACCTCTGCCTCAGCAGTGGTAGTTTGCTTAGAATATGAAAAGTATTTTTAATATTTACCTAAGTAAAATATTATTTTAAAATGTAAATACTTTTACCTTTTGGAATACATTATGAATTTTGTTCTTTGGCATAACTGACATTTTTCTGTATTTTTTTGTAGCAAATATAAAATAATCCTTATTATCCTGTTATGTCTGTGAAGTTTATGAAAACTTTGGGATCTAATTTTAGATTTATATTGAATAGTAAAACCTTTCATTAAAGTTGAAACCAGGTATTTTATATATAGTGTACAAAAGTCTTAATACAGTTTTAAGCTGTAATAACTTTAGTTAGTGCTACAGACTTGCAAAAAAATGACATTTAAAAGGTTAATAATTTAAAATTTTTCTGATTAAAATTCAAAATAACAAGTTTTGTGCTATAGTCACTTTTCAGATTTTATAAAAACTTGAATCAGCTGCTGCTCATTAACTGAAAGCATTCTATTTGTAACCCTCACCTTAATTAACATCATGCACAAATGAGGTTTTGATGCATTTGTGACATTTTTGATGTGACTTCACAACAAAAAGTCTAATGGATATAGATTATGAGACTGGTAGCTCAGCAAGAAGCTCAGCAAGAAGGGTTATTAAAGCTTAAAACTGTTTTCAGACTTTTGGGACACTCTGTGTACTGATTGTGTAGATTTTGTTCAGCTGTCAGTGTAGTTGTCTTCCATGGCAGCTGGAGCATTTACAGTTTGGAAAAGAAAGAGAGAGCAGGGGACAAAACAAGTGATTGTCCGGGTCATTCCTAAATTAATCAGTAGATAAGACTGACAGTGTTCTGTAAATAATATTTGTTGTCTAAAATTTTATATTCCCTGCTATTTTTAAAAGGTGGTAGAATTAAAATTTTAAAAATTGAATTATATTTCCTTTATGTGTAATCAAATTAATTTTTCTCTGATGGTCCCTGATAGATTCTTTATTTTTGATATTATTTAGTCTTTTTATCTTGTTCATAGCATCTGTTATTCTCTTCAATATACAATGGGCATTCAGTAAGTGCCATTGACTGACACTGAAAGTCTGACATCAGACTTTGAAACAAAAACTGTGAGACCTTTGTAAAAATGTCATATCTGATGGAATCCTAATAAAGCTGCCCCCAGCCCCAATATTTTAACTTCATTGTAGGCCTGACACCATTGAACAGCAGGCCCACTGTACCTAGTTAGGGCCCCCCCCCCCCCCCCAAACCACAGTGTCCTAACTTCTTCATATATGCCTCACTGCTCACTGGAACAACAGGTGTCTCTCTGAATTCTTAGTTCCCATAGAAACAGCAGGTGTGTCCATGTAATAGGAAGCTAGCCACTGCCTCTACCTGGTCACTGCCCATTCCCACAGAAACCGGTGTGTTCTTCTATTTTGTCACAAGCACATCATCCATCTAGCCCAAGACAGGACCACAATACACTGCAACATAGATGGGACCCCTTCTCCATTGCCTAATCCCTTTAAAAAAACCCCTGCCTTTTTAATATTCATGATTTCTGTTATGTAATTACATTTTTACCGTATAAAAAATCCATCCTGCTTTCTCTGAAGTTGCTGGTTCCTCTTGGAACTTAGCCCGCCTCATGAGAGGCATCAATCTCAATAAAGTCTATACTTGGATTAGAGGTGGTCTGACTGAATTCTTTGGGACGGTTCCACCACAACACATCATGAAACCCCAACAGTTTTTGGGTGAGCAGAGTCCCTACCTCAACAGTTTTTGGCATCCCTGGGTTTAAACCGCAACAGTTTTTAGCGTCCTTGGGTTTAAGCTGCAACAATATCTGCATTTTTGTTGATCTCCTTATAGTAGTCAGTCAACAAAACTCTGGTTAAAGACAGTGGTCATCATTAGTACCATACTATCAAAGTTAAGGGATGTATCCTTCCATTTTTTAATGAGTAAAACATAATTGTGCTTAATATACTTTATAATCATGTTTTAGGGAATTCCTTTTTATTAAAACCAGTCATGTTAGTATATTTAAAGTAAAAAATGAAAGAGGTCAATATAACTTCTTAAAGGGAGCCAAAACATCTGATCCAGGAATCAGGCTGGTCCTAGATAGGTTTTCTCTGGGTTTTCACCATGGCCAGTGCAAAGTAACTGGTCTTGGTTTTTTCCCCTTGAGAAGTAGCCATTATCAGAGCCTTTCTGATGCCTGTGATCCAGGGTGGGTACCCTGTTCTGGGATTATTGCCAGATGTTTGCTACCTTTTATACATTTTTTGATACTATACTATGGGACCTGGTTATCTTTGAGGCCTAATAGTTGACATCATTACTTTACTAAACAAATAGTATTAAGAAAACCAAGTTTGGGGCGGCTAGGTGCCTAAGTGAATAGAGTACCAGCCCTGGAGTCAGGAGGACCTGAGTTCAAATGTGGCCTCAGACATTTAACACAAAAACTAGCCATGTGACCTTGGGCAAGTTACTTAATCCCAGTTGCCCTCCAAAAAGCAAAAGAAAAAAAAAGAAAGAAACCAAGTGACCTATAATTACCTTCTTTGTTTAACTTCTCTATAAAAACCTTGCTCATGGTATCAATAGATGAATTGCTTGACAATCATGCCTGGACCACGTTTACACATCACACTTTCTTGGGCTAGTGTGTTAGTTTAGAGCTGGCTTAAGAAACAACCCAAGATATCTCTGCAACTTCCTTATAAATAGATTTAGATAATCTTTGGTTTTCAGGCTACCATTGGAGTATTGTAATTATTCTTTATGGCTCATGATTCCCAGTGATATAATAGTAGCAATAACTGACCATATACATTGTAACATTTGATCCCCATTTGACTGATATACTGAAGGAAGGATACTGAACCAAGAAGTATTTGGAAAGATAATTTTGAGGGTTATAATTTGGAAGGATAACATTTTAGCACCTTTTTGTGTGTTAATAAATAGGGAGAAAGAATGGGTCTTTAGAGATGTGAAAATAGGAGGGAAAAGGAAATGGAAGCATATGAAATGTGCTATTTCATATAGCTTATACATATTGCTATTAAAGAGGAGTATTAAAAGGAGAAAATTTAAGGAATCATGTTGGAATTTTGTTTGTAAATAGGATATCTTGCCTTTTTTCCTCTAGAAGTACAATAGCCTAGTACAATATTTTCAGATAAAATTCCTTTCCCCATTGAGTATATTTTTTCCTCTGCTGAAGTCCTGCTCTTGATGCCTTTTTGTGATATGGAGTTGGTCTATTCTCAAAGGCTATCCCAGTGTATTATAAGTACCAGCAGATTCTTCTTTTTTTTTTGAAAACTAAATAATTTAATCCTAAAGAATGAGTGAGTCAAACAAGAAATTATGGAAACAATCAGTAACTTCATTCAAGAGAATGACAATAATGAGACAACATACTAAAACTTGTGAGCTGCAGCAAAAGTAGTTCTTAGAGGAAGTTTTATATCCCTAAATGCATACATGAATAAAATAGAGAAAATGGAGGTCAACAAATTGGGTATGTAGTTGAAAAAGCTAGAAAAAGAACAAATTGAAAATCCCCAATTAAATACTAAATTAGAAATACTGAAAACCAAAGGAGAGATTAATAAAATTGAAATTAAGAAAACTATTGAATTAATAAATAAAACTAAAAGCTGGTTTTATTAAAAAAAACAATAAAATTGATAGACCTTTAGTCAATATGATAAAAATAAGGAAAGAAAAACAAATCATGAGTATCAAAAATGAAAAGAATAGGAGGCGGCTAGCTGGCACAGTGAGTAGAGCACTGGCCCTGTAGTCAGGAGGACCCGAGTTCTAGCAGATTCTTCTAAAATCAAAAGGCTTCTATTACAAGCCTAGTAACATGCTTTGCTTTATATAAGAACATCAGCATAGCTAAATTCAGAAAGATTCATCAGAAAGGTTCATCTTCAGGTAATGGAGTTTTTGGTCACAGAAACTTATGATGCGTACTGTTCTGTGGAAGGTTCATTAATAGAGGAATTACCCACACCAATAAAAACTTTTGAATTATTTAAATAATAAGTACGTTAGAGTAACAGTAATTATGAGAAGTATAAGATGTTTGCTATTTTTTATTCTTAAGACTGATGTACAAACAGAAGACGAGTCATTTGGCAAGTTAGATGTTGGGAACAGTAGTTCACAGAGTGAAAAAGAAGATGTAATTTCTCAGAAGTCAAAAACAGATGAGCCTGAGACTGTTAAGGAAAATCAGAGGTAAGTGCATCAGCAGGAACTGCTGTTTTGTTGTAAAAAACATTCAGTTTTGTTGTTGTACTCCCAGGTCCTAGCACATAATGTGTGCTTAATAAATGCTTGTGTGTTAATTGATTGGTTTGTTGAAAATTTTATGTTTATATATGATTCTTTTCCCAAAGCTTAGTTGGAAGGACTGAATGACTGATGCATTTTTTACAACATCTGTGGTGAATTATAGGGAAGACATAGGAAATTCTTTATAGTCACTCATGAGAAAACTTGGAAATCTGCTTTTTTAAATTTTTTGGAGGTTTGAAAGCATTGCATTTTTTTTTAACATTTCTTAGTTTCATACCCTTTAACTGGTTTTGTTAAAATTATTGTTTCTTTAAGATTTCTTCCTTACACCTTGTAGAACATAAGATGTAGAACAGTGATGCAAATTTTCCTTTAGTGTTTCCCACAAACATTTTAAAGACAGGAAGTAGAATTTTTGGTACTATTTTCTCGTGAAATGAAATATTTCTTTTCCTTTCCTTTCTGAGGCTTCTCTATGTTCTAGCAAAAGTCCTTAACTACTATAGCTTTCACTAAAAGACTAAAGAACTTGTTTGTGATTTTGCATTGCTTTTCATAGTCTGCAAGATGGCAATAAATCAAGTACATTCAAGCGAGGTCCAGTAATGAGAACACGATTTCAGAAGCCAAGACCTAACATAGGAAGAGCAACTGGAAGAGGTGAAATTAGCACAGGGGAAAAGGCACCCAAGGAAATAAATGTCACTGGAAAAGTAGAGGCAGGTTTGCTTCAGACTGATGGTGCATTCAGTTCTCTTCCCCTCCCAGATGTAAGTTTTATGCATTTTTCTTTATTAAAAATATTCTTAGTTATTTTTTCAGAGAAAGTAGTTAGCAAATTCATATTATGAACACTGCCTTACACCTAATGAAATCTGAAATCTTTGAAAGTGCTGATGGTTCCTTGGATGAGTCAGCTTCTTTGTAGACCCTAGTTGTCTCATCTGCAAGCTGAGAAAGTTGGTCTAAGACAGTGTCTGAAAATGGCTCTAAACAGTCCCTGATTCGGGATTTTATCATGCCTCAAGGTCATCACTTGTTCTGTGAATTATCATTCTATAGTGTTGTAGATATAGAAGGTATAGGAGATTAGAATTAGAAAGAATCTGTACTGATTATAGGATATTTTTGAGGATTTATTTTTAAACTGACATTAATTCATCATTTGATTCTGTTTAAAAAAAATTCCCTTTATTTGAGGGTTCTCATTCCATTAATTGAAGTTTCCATTATCCTTAAAGGATTTTATTAATGAATATTTTCTGATATATCCTATCTGTTAGATGGTTGGGTTTTAAGGAGGTAACCTAAGGAATGGAAGCATGTTTAACTTAAAAGTAGCTAGGAAGAATTCCCAACTTCAGAGTTCTTTTTTATCTGGGATAAAGATTTGGCATGGTTCCTTAAAAAAAAAGTGACGTGGGAAAACGTTAGACACTTCAGGTCATGGCTGTGTATGAGTTGGTCATCATGGATGCCATTTCTAGATTGTAAGCCATGGAGTGTCGCCCCCTGTTGAAGCCATTGAGAAAGAAGCATCTTCTCCAAAGGGAATCTTAAGTCCTGTGATCCCTCTGAAGCCTTCTTGCATACGCCCTGTAGAAGGATGTGAAGAAGATAAGGAAACACAATCTGCAGCTGATCCGGAGAAAGTTTCAGATGTTATGAAAAGGTATCTGAGTGGTTGTATTTATTTGTAAGAGAAAATAAAATTTAAATTCATAGTTGATTGTAATTTAGGCAGGGTTTCTGATACTCTGGAAGACAAACAAAATTTAAGACTACCTTAACAAAAGGGAAACCAAGAAAATATGCTGAAATTCTTAGATGATGATCTTAGATCAAATAAATCATCAGTAAGACAATAATTTTATTAATTTAGAGTTTACCTCAGCTCTTGGTAAAAAGAAATATCTGCAGAGTTATGGACATGAGAATAAAGAGAGGGAGGAATAAATTAAAACACTGAGTGCTTCATTAAGTAATGTGAGTTTTATTTTGTTGATGAGTAGATTCTTGTGGCACCGGGTTGTATAATTCCTAGCTTAAAACTCCAGCTTTTTTTTTTTTGGAAGGGGGAAGGCAGGGCAGTTGGGGTTAAGTAACTTGCCCAAGGTCTCATGTCTAGTAAGTGTTAAGTGTCTGAGGCTGGATTTGAACTCAGGTCCTCCTGACTCCAGGGCCAGTGCTCTCTTCACTGCACCACCTAGCCAAAACTCCAACTTCTTGATGTACCAGTATTATTTGCATCTTTTAATTGTCCTTTCCATATTGTAACTTTTTCCCAGAAGTATCAATAATTTCTGCTTTTGTGCTTAAATGGCTGCTTTTTTTGAACTGGAGCTTCTTTCTAGCTATAGGTAGAAAAAGATTTGCTTATAAATTTCTTTTGTAGTGTTAACTACTTTCTTATGTTTAATATTTTTCTTTGCAAAAGCAGATGTTCTCAAGATGAAAAGCTATCTGTAGTTAAAAAAACCCCTTTTGTGAGAAGTAGATTCAAGAGACCAAGACCAAACTTAGGAAGAGCAGTTGAAAAAAGTGGTATTCCAGGAGCAGAAAAATGTGAGTTAATGAAGAAAACGGAAACAGGAAAATTGGAGAGTATAATACAACATGATCATAAACAGGATGCCATTTCCGTCCCTCAAGATGATGCCTTTCTCCTTCAAGAAAATGCTTCTTTCCTTCATGTTAATTCCTCCCCCTGTCAAGATGATGCCTCTCCCCCTCAAGTCACTGCATCTTCCCCCCAAGTTGATACTTCCTCTCCTAAAGATGATTCCATTCCTCCCCAAGGTGATTCCATGTCCCCTCTAGTCCCTACCTCTCCCTCTCAACTCGATGCCTTCCCATCTCAAGACAGGGTTTCTCCTCCTCAAATCAATGCCTTTCCTCTTCAAGATGACATTTGCACCCTTCAAGATGATGCCTCCCCTCTTCAAGGCAATGCCTCTACCCTTCAAGGTAAAGCCTCCTCTCTTCAAGGTGAAGCCTTCCCCCTTCAAGGTGAAGCTACCACCCTTCAAGGTGCTGCTTCCCCCCTTCAAGATGATGCCTCCTCCCTTCAAGGTAGTGTCTCCCGCCTTCAAGGCAGTATCTCTACTCTTCAAGGTAAAGCCTCCCCCCTTCAAGATAATGCCTCATCACTTCAAGGTGAAGTCTTTCCCCTTCAAGACAATGTATCCTCCCTTCAAGGTGATGCCTCCCCTCTTCAAGGTAGTGTCTCCCCCCTTCAAGATGAGGCCTCTCCTCTTCAAAGCTATGCCTCCCCACTTCAAGGCAATGCCTCCTCCCTGCAAGATGAGGCCTCCCGTCTGAAAGGCTATGTCTCCCCGCTTCAAGGTGAAGTCTCCCCACTTCCAGGCGAAGCCTCCCCCCTTTGCGATGAGGTCTTCCCACTTAAAGACAATGCCTCTTTCCTTCAAAGCAATGCCTCCCCTCTTCAAGATGAGGCCTCCTCTCTTCAAAGCGATGGCTCTCCCCTTCAAGGCGAAGTCTCCTCACTTCCAGGCAAAACCTCTCTTCTTCAAGGTGATGTCTCTTCTCAAGACAGTACCTCACCCCCTCAAGTTGGTGCTTTTCCTGCTCAAGTCTATGCTTTCCCCGCTCAGTTGGCTGCCTCCTCCCTTCAAGTTGTTGATTCCCCTCATCAAGATGATGCCTCTGTCCCTCAAGATGATGTCTTTCCCTCTCAAAATAATGCCTCTTCCCCCCATAATAATGCCTCTCCCCCTCAAATGGCTGCCTTCCCCACTCAAAATGATGCCTCCTCTTTTCAAATCAGTGTTTCTCCTCTTCAAGTTGATGTCTCCTCCGTTCATGTTGCTGCCTCCTCCCTTCAAGTCAGTGCCTTCCCCACTCAAGTTGTAACCTTCTCCCCTGAAGATAATTCCTCCCCTGTTCAAGTCACTGCTTCCTGCCCTGAAGGTGCTGCCCTTCCCATTCAGGACATCAGCCACCCTTGTCAGAATGTAAGTGATGCTATTTAATATTAAATATTTTTGGAAACTTTTAGTCATAAGCATGGCTAATTATGACTAGCTATGGCTAGTTATACTATTGGAATTGGTTGTCTAAAGAGTTCTGTACTTGGTTTTTACTCCCCCATTATTCTTGTAGTCATACCACATAGCTTAAAGTACAGACACTTAGAGAGTCATAGTTATAGACATAGTTATGGACTAGAATGTGGAAAGAGCTTGTCATAAAGTCAGCAAGCCTAGGTTCTTAACTAGCCTCTATCACTAACAATGCATTGAGATGGCAATATCTCTGACTCAATTTCTTCTTCTGAATTTGGTAATAATAGTGTCTTAAACTATCTCCACTGGTTTGTTGGATAATCATGTGAGACAGTGGAAATGGAAATACTCTGAAAAATTAAGAACTATGCCTATTTGTTACACATTTGTTTATTTTAAACACTTAGCTTATCTTTTTTTTTTTTTGTTTTTTGGAGGGGGAAGGTAGGGCAGTTGGGGTTAAGTGACTTGCCCAAGGTCACATGGCTAGTTTTTATGTTAAGTGTCTGAGACCCGATTTGAACTCAGGTCCTCCTGAGGCTGGTACTCTATTCACTGCATCACCTAGCTGCCCCTTAGCTTTACTTTCAAGAGTTAGTTCAGAGCCATGTTATTTCCTGTGATCTAGGGTCACATAGTTGATTTAAAGTGAAATCCATCATTCACACTGATAAATATTTGATCATTTTGTACAAATAAAACCCTTTTTGAGCTAAAAATAATTTGACAGCTTATTTTAAAGTACCTTAATTTAATGCTTTTCCATCGATAGCGTTTATAGTAGCCTTCTTGGTATTTAAAATAATTCATTTGTGCAACATACCTTTTAGGATACAGTTGAATGTTCTCAAAAGACAGCAGTTAAATATAAAGAACCAGTTCCAGAAAAGGGGGAAGCAGACCTGCTTTTCAATGAACAAACTCCAAAGAAGCTTTTCGATTCAGTGAATTGTGAACCTGAAGAAAGGTCTTCATTTATAGAAGCCCAGGAAAATGGTTTTGCTATTTCTTCAGGGTAAATAGTTTTACTTTTTATTATTATTATTATTATTATTATTTTTTAATGAGCAATCGGGGTTAAGTAACTTGCTCAAGGTTACACGGCCAGGTGTTTCTGGGTGGGTGCTAAGTGTTGGAGCCCAGATTCGATCTGCAGGTCATCCTGACAATGGAGCGGGTGCTCTTACTCGCTGTGCTACCTGGCTGCCCCGTTTACTTTTTATTATTGTTTGGTAGGATGGGGGAAAGGGAAAATAAGATAGACTTTTAAAAAATTCCATTCATTTTTATAGCCATGTAAAACATATTTGAAAATTATTTTGGCTACTCTTTTGGTATAGTTAATACCAAAAATACAAAAATAAACATTTATAGTTAAGCATTTTTAATGAAAATTTAATCATTATGTTTTGAGAATTGAGAAATTTTTATATGCATTTTCGTTAAGCTGAGTGATAATGTTTCCCTTTGTTGGTTATATTGTAGAGGTAATTCATAGTTAGTTACAAATTGGCTTAGATGGCCTCTGAAGTTACTTCCAGCTCTTAAGATTGTATAATTCTCTGATATATTACACTAAGATGTAGTTAATGAATGGAAGATATTTATCCTAGTTTTCCCTTAAAAATGAATTAAAAAGGTGTTTAAGTGTTTATTATATGTTAAGCACTGACTAAATTCTAGGGCTATAAACTAGAAAAACCAGGGAGCTTATATTCTTTTAGGGGGAGACGCATTTAAAAATTTTATGTTCACTAATAATTTATTAATAATAGGTATATTAAACTTAATCTAACCTTTGATAATATTAATATATGAGGAAGTCATTTATGAATTTAAGCTGCTGTAATTTATTATAATTCAGAGATTCAACTTTTATACCATTAGGATGCTTTCTTTAAGCTTTATGTATAATAGCTTTGTTTTCTCCCTTCCATTCCCCCATACTGTTAGCATCAAGAATGCCCAGCAAGAAATTAAGAAAAGTGATATCCAACATGTACAACGAGCAAGAGGCCGGTTTAAGAGGCCTAGGCCAAACATAAGCAGAGCAGAACGGAGAGGATCCAGGACAACAGGAAAAGAGGTTATTGAAGAAAGGGATAAGGAAGAAGGAATAGCACAGAATAAGAATGAATCTGAAAGTGAATTCTTAACCCTTGTAAGTTAGTCTTCTGCAATTTTTTTGAATTATGTCAGGATTGTTGATGGAAATATGTGAAGTGGTAACTCAGAAGCAATCCCAGGAACAAATTAGGCAATTTGCTTATAGGACAAGCATCTATGACATTTGTAGTAGACCCTTCCAAGACTTCATGAGTTTCACCGTTTTACTGGTACTTAGCTGTATAACTAAAGAAATGCATATCATCTAGTTTAGTTTTTCAGTCCTACTTCCCTTCATAAAGGTACTAGAGTAAAAAAATCATTCGGCCTTTCTTGATTTGAGCTAAAAGAAATAAAAAAGAAATTTGTGCTTTTAAAACTTTCTTTGTTTTAATGTCAAGGGGCTATTATATTTTTAAAGCAAATTATTCCGGAGTTAACACTTGGATGCAATCTGTGAACTAGACATTTTTAATTAGTGTAACAAATTGATGAGAAGGCCATATGGAATAGTGGATAGAAGCTGTTGGCCTAGTAGTCTAGAACCTTGGGTTCAAGTCCTAACTTTCTGTTGCCGAATACTCAGTGCCTCAGGCAGTTCTCTCAGACTATAAGTTTATAGATAAGAAACTGTTTACATTGGTAGAGGAAATCCATTTAAAAAATGCATATTGAAATTTTCAGATAGATGGAAATGAATCCTTTTGTTCTTTTTGTTCCATTATTTGATTGTTAGTAGGTATTTAACAAATGGTTGCTGATTGATTATGTCATAATCTTTTAAAGAAATTTAAACCAGCAGATTTTATATATAATATACAAACACTGCATAGTTTTAATTTTTATGGTTTAAATAATTCCTAGGTATTTTTGCTTTTAGGAAAAAGAAATCCTATGTGTTAATTTTTCTCCTGTTATATAACATGGCCTAACTTTGTTTTTTAGCCAAATCCTAAAATTGAAAGTGAAGTTGTACCTTCTGAAATCTATAGTATGTGTGGAAATAAGAATCAAGGGGTATCAGAACATAATTTGCAAATTAGCAGAACTGAAGTTTTAAATAAACAGATAAGGTGAGTTTGGCCTTGATATCATTAAAGAAAGTTTAAAATTTTAAAAATATGAATGGCTAATTTTTTGTAATTAATTTTGGCATGTATAGGATATGTTTCATATACCTGTTTTTATAGTCAGTTTATATCAAAACTTCTTATATTGACTAATTTTGTTCCCAAAATATTTGCTATAAACAATTACTACTGCCACTAATTATGCTCTGCTATTTTATTTTTAATTTAAAGCAAGGATAAATATAAACCTCATGCTATCAGCCCAGCACAGTTGAGAAGGAGCCGATTCCAAATAGCTAAGCCAAATTTGAGGAGAGTGTACAGAAAAAAAGAAGAACCTGGAACAGAAAAGATTGTGCCAAATGAAAATGACACCCAAAAAGTAGAAGATAAATTGTTGCAGCAAGGAGACTCTGAGACTCACCAGTCTCTAAAAGTGAGTTGTGTTTTTTACTTGCCACTGCAGATTGATTTCATATCTTTAAACAAAAGATGTTGCTATAACGTTTTAATATATTTTAAAAAGTCTTTCATTTTGATACTTTTTAAATCAAAAGTACCTTGTCAAATTATAAATTGAGAAACATTTCAGTCGTCTTTAATTTACTTTTGTTCATAGCAATTATCTTAAGTGTTTTCATAATTTTATTTTGTTATTTGCCCTTTGTAAGACTATGCCTTTTAGAAAAATAGAAGCTTTTTAGAGCCTCCTAGCTCTAATGAGTTCTTTTCTATCATTGTCATGAGGGAGAGCATACCTTTTAGAGTCTTCTGCTTCTCTTCCTGGGAATTTAGGAACTTGGAATTTTAAAAAGATTCATGAATCCATTGTGCATGTTTTTAAACAAGTTTACATTAAGGGTGTCATGCCAAAATATAGAAATAAACCATTGTGATACTTAAAAACATTTTAAAAATTTCATGTTTAAGGATAAAACAGAGCTACTATCATCCCTGGGGATTGCAGCAAGAACAGAATGTGTGGATTCCAGAGACTCTGCCTTGCCCAAAGAATACAGTCAGTCAGAAAAGCTGGATTCCTTTGACAGGCAGTTGGATGATGCTAATCACAGTGGTCCAGGAGCTACTTCCTCAGCTGTAGGTGTTGAAGAGCAATTTCTAAACAAATCAACAAGGTACAGTTTCGTAACAAAACATTAAAAATAATAACAGTAACACTAATAATAACATTTATATAGTGTAGGTGTGGGGAACCTCTGGCCTCAAGGCCACATATGGCCTTCTGGGTCTTTGGGTGTGGCCTTTTGACTGAGTCTAAGTTTTATAGAAAAAATCCTTTTATTAAGAGGATTCGTTTTGTGAAGTTTGGAATCAGTCAGAGCCACACTTGAGGATCTAGAGGACCACGTGGCCTCAAGGCTGCAGGTTCCCCACCCCTGATATAGTGCTTTAACATTTACAAAGAACTTTATAACTATCATCTCATTTAATCTTCACTACAATTCTTGGAGGTAGGGGGCTATTATCCCCATTTTATGGAGGAGGAAACACAATTAAGTGACTTGTCTAGGATCACATGGTTAGTAAGTGTCTGAGGTGGAATTTGAACTGGAGCTTTCCCAATTCCAGGTCCTATACTCTATGTAGTATCCCATTTAGCTACTTCTAGTTTAATGTAATACAGCTTTTCTGATTAGAAAATTAAACATTCTGACTTTTATGAGTGCCTTTTAATTGCTCCATTCATAGAGGAAAAGGGTTCCTTATTCATGTAAATTTCTTTTCTATTTTGATTATT
>NW_027185764.1:30004342-30037685 GCF_028583685.1 Petaurus breviceps papuanus | reverse complement strand
GGTGAAACTAAGGAGAATAGATAGTATTGGTATGGGGATGGGGAAATGGAAAGAAGTGTCCCAGGTGCATTCTCCTGGCACATTCTGATGAGTGAATCGGGAAGCCACTCACTCAGATACACCTCTGCCAGCGTTTTAGCTTCTTTTACCCTCTTCTGTTACAGAGATTAGACTGGAATAGCCCCCTTATGAATTAAAAAAAAAGTACAGGCTTTTTTTCTGTTCACCAGTTCCTTAAGATTAATGACTCTTTACTTTTATTTCTCCTCTTTTCTTAAATAATTACCTGTTCCATTTTCCATTTGGATGGAAAGGAGAAGCTAGCTCAGGATGAAAGCTGTGCTATGGGTTGTCACATGTGGTTGATCAAAAATTGAATTTATTGCTAAATATAGAATAATAATAGGAAGTTCTGACCAACTGAATTAAAATCCTTCAAGGAAATAACCCTTTAAAATGGGTAGTGATAATTTTTGTTGTAATGACTCAAACTTACACTTAATGTTAGTGGCCTTTATTGTTAATAAAGCAATAATATTGTTAATGAAACTTCCCTAAAAAGTTGTTTGTCTCTACTGACCACAATCTTTTTTAAAATGACTTTTTAGGTATATGCAACAATCAAAAGAACCAGGTTGTCTGAAAAATACTCTGAGTCGAAGAATAGTTACTTCCTCAGCCTCTGAATGTGAGGTGGATAATACTGATAGGAGAATGCAGCGGAAGTCTAAACAGAATTTCACCAAAGGACGTGGGTCCAAACGTGTCCGTGGCAGGATTTCAAAGAGGGAACCTAAGACCTCAAAGGCAGTGCTGGTGACACTCCGAGCTTCTCAGGAAGAGAATGAGGAGGATATAGAAGACCTTGAGTCTGAATATGAGGAAGAAAATTACCACCTTGCACCAGAAGAAGTCAACAAGGCACCAGTGTTTGTACCTATTGGACTTCGGTCACCAGAACCTGTTTCTGCCCAGATTGAGGAAACTATGGAAGAGGTATGCAAAGTTTTTGATTCCCTGACATTGTGTCGTTGCTGAGTTTTGTTTTGTTTTAATGTGACATTTTCTTCTTTTGGTCATAGGATTTAAAACAACTTTAAGTTGCCTCAGGCTAATTAAATCCATAAAAGTAAGAAAGAAGTATGCACTGCTCAGCTCTGTGGGCCAAGCACAATAATAACAATAGATCATGAGAAGAGTGGGGAGGAGGAACAGCTGTTCACACATGGGGGTCTCAAAGCTCTCTGGTGTAGCTGTGTTATGTAAAATACCCGTGTGGGTGATTGTCATTATTTTTTGGAGTCCATTGGTTGGAGGATAGTTGGGCCCAGTGTGATCATATTTTTTTATTTCCTTCAGTAAACGTGGGTCTCACCACTTTGTCCTCTTGAGCTAGCCACAGACATCTCAGGACCCAGGGGTTGGAGTGAAGAATTCCTGAGCCACTGATTTTAAAGACTGTTAGAACTCCAGAGGCCTAAGAAACATGGCCAAGTTTTGATGGTAGCAATGACAGTATAATAAACTGACATCATTTAGTCCTGGGGTCTGACCAGAAGTAAAGGAATAGCTCAAGAGACTGAGTATCATTGAAGTCCATAGTAGTAATAATGCAGCATGCCTTCACCAGTCATTAGCAGAAATAATCGGTCTCAAAGGTACCCTAGAAAGTTAAAGCACAGAAGCTTGAAAATGGCTGGAAATGGCAGCTAGGTGGCACAGTGAATAGAGCACCAGCCCTGTAATCAGGAGGACCTGAGTTCAAATCTGGCCTCAGACACTTAACACTTACTAGCCCTGTGACCTTGGGCAAGTCACTTAACCCCAGTTGCCCTCCAAAAAGCAAAAAAAAAAGAAAGAAAATAGCTGGAAAGTAATTAGGAAGAAGGCTAAAGCTAATTAGGAAGGAGATTAAAGTGGTTAGTGATGCTAAATAAAAGAATCTTTTTGAGTGCTGCCAAAAATTCAGAGGACACCAATAAAGTTGGAGAAGAGGATTCATGCTGAAGGGTAAAAAAAATTACCGGGTAATTTGGCCTTTTACTTAGTAATTAATTTTGCTAAAACATAGCTATATAACACTTGATGGGAATTCATCAGGTACACATTCTGTGCTCAGGCTTCTTTTTGAGAGAACGGTAAATGAAAATTAGTTACCTGACAGCAGGAAAAGAAATTTTAGGGTATGTATACCCCGCAGACTGGATAGAATTATTCTGCTATCCTAGGATGTGAATAGCAATTTCTCCTAGTGATTGTCATGAAAGAAAGGTTTCATTTGTGTTCCATGCCCATTCCATAGGGCATACAAATGTATAATATATTTTACTTAATTCATCAAAAAGGGTTGAAACAAACAAATAAAAAGCTAACCTTTATTATCCAGAATACCCTATTCTCCAGACATCTTGTATAATTGATGTTACTGTGCCCTGTGTTTTATAAAATGCTTAATTAAAAAAAAAAGTACCTTCAATTTTTATTTCATTTTAGCTTCAAAACACCTTGGTTAAGAAAATAGCAAAGGGTTTATACCCATTTTCTAGGTAAGTAAGAAAGCTGAGGCACAGAGAATTTACATGACTTGTCTAGGTCTAGCACTTAATTCAGTATGCTGATATTTTTACTTTTAATTATTAGGTCAGATGGTCTGTAGAGACATCACGTTAATGGGAAGAGAGCATCCAAGGTAGACAGACCCCTGAGGGAATCTCGTTCTGTTCTACATTCCCAATACAGCTGCCATCCAAAAGGCCACACAGCTTGTAGAAAAATTGAGGAGAAAAAGTGGTTAGAGAGTAGGATCAGAAAATGTTGGCAAAAGAGAATAAGGTGTAGTTGTAGTCAGTATGTAAAAAAAAAAATAGCTCTAGTTGTGCTTTTTAAAAAACTTTGCATTATTTCATATGAGTTTTTAGCATTTTGCTTTATAGTCCTCAAATTTGAATTTCTTTATGGTGATGTAACTCCATTACCTTGATATCCCACAGTTTGTTCAGCTATTCCCCAAACTAGCTGTTTCCAGTTTTTCCTTGGATAACGAAATAGGACAGCAATAAACACCTTTATGCAGAGAAAAAAAGAGGGAATAAGGTGTCAGGGACTTAAGTTTAGGTAAGACTATCGGTAATCATAAGGAAATTTTCTTATTGGCCATTGCACTATCGCTAATGTTAAGTAAAGATTATAATCTTTCAATCCTTTAATTATGAGTATGGCACATTGGTTTAGGTTGGTAAACGTTTGATTTTCTGTATATGTTGCATCTGTGTACCAAGCTATGAATTTTAAAAAGAAAAGTTTTATTGATCATTTGTTTTTTGGGTTTTGTTTTTGTATTTAACCACAGTCATTTTTCCAAAAATATCCCTACCTTGTACCCCTCCTTTGTAACTAACTGCCCTAATTAGGGACCATATCTAACAATATATGAATCACAATGTACCCATAATTGCCCTAATCTCTAATCAGAGAAGAAAAGTGTGTTGTGTCATCTGCCCTCCATGACATTCAGCTTTGTTTGATATAATTTTTATTTACATTATGAAAATAATTTTGTATAGTATTCTCTTGATTCTGCTTTTCTCCATTCTTTTTTAGTGAGCCCCTATTTTTCTGATTCCAAGTCATCATTTCTTAGAGTTCAGTAATATTCCATTATCTCCATATACCACAGTTTATTCAGTTGATGCTGATTCAGTAGATCAGTCTAGTAGTGGCATTGAAGGGGTTTGAACACGTTAGTGACTTTTCTTGCACAATTCCAAGTTTTTTCCAGAATTGTTGGAACATTAAACAGCTTTGCCAATGGTATATTCATATGACTTTCTTCCTATGGCCCCTTCAAACACCTTCCTAAAGCCTCCATTTCTGCTTTTTATCATTTTGACTAATTTAGTGGTTTGGAAGATGTTATCTGAGAGTTTTTAAAAGTAGCATTTCTTTTATTACTAGGGATCATGATAATTTTTCATACAATTGTTGGTAGTTTCTTCCATAGACAACTCTTCAGATCCTTTTGACCATTTATCCTTTGGGCAATTGCTCTTAGTGTTATATTTGTCTTTTCCTTATATATGCTGCTTATCAGACCTTTAATCAGAGATATCTGATAGAAGGTTTATTTTTCCTACTTTACAATTTCTTCTATTACCTTGATTTTGTTTGTGCAAAACTTTTGAACTTATTTAATCAAAATTATCTGTTTGATCTTTTGTGATGTCTTTTATTCTTCATTTGGTTATGAATTCTCTCCCAGCTATAATTCTGAAAGGTTTCTTGTTCCATTGTCTTTTAATTTAGTTAATTTAATTGAAAGAAATTTAATTGCTTATAATATGACCCTTTTACATTCATATCACTTACCTATTGGTAGTTTATAGTGGTATTTGGTGCATTAAGCTCTGTTATATCCTTACATACTTTCTATCACCTCCAGCACCTAAGTAAGTACTTGAGAAGAGGTTAAATTAAATTTTCAAGTTGAACATGAAGTTGTCAAGTTTAGTATTGTTAAATTTTTGTAGACTTCGAGATGAAATGATAAAATGTTTTCATTTCTATAGCTTGAAATTTCTGTGAATGTCCCAGATTTACCATGTATTACTATTGCTGAACATCTCCTTCCTGATGTAAGTGTGTCAAATGAAGGACTCAATCAGGAACAAAATTTGAATGCCTCAGTTGTAAGTATACACTTCACTTTGTTACCTTTAATTCATTTATTGGCACTCAGAAATAACTGGAGTAGTATTGTGATGGGTAATCTATATGCAAACAATAGTTAATGACATGTAAAATTGAGACTAATAATACCAGTGAAAATTAGGCATATGATATGAGTAGGTACTGCATGCAGGTTTCTTTGTAATCCCACTGTGGTACTTACCTGGCCAGTTCTAGTTCAAATTGTATCACTTGCATTCATCACTCTGATCTACTTAAATGAGGCTCCCTTTCCCCAATATTTCAATAATCCTTTAATTCTTTGTATTAAATGAATACCAATTTAGTAAGTATTCAGAATATACTTATTTCCAGGCCTTTTGGAAGTCGCATTAATTGTTTTACATTAATCTTATTCATTAAAGACTTGGAGTTATGGGTTTTAATTTGTATTTCTAGACTTTGTAACATTCATTTTATATTAGTATATATGTCAACCTATCTGCCCTTTCAAAAGGGAGGTTTTTAGACTTGTTTTTATTTAGGTTGTAGCTGACATGAGAGATGTCCTAAGAGGCTTATGATGATGAAGAAGGAAAAACACAAATGATAAGGTGTAAAGAAGTTTCATTTGTGACCGTAGCTAGAGCATGGGTACAAAGAAAGAGGAAAAGTAGGAATAGTGAATAGTTTTGCTTTTTTCTACTTTTTATTTCTTTAATAATGATAATTCTAAAGCTTAATTTTCTTTTTTTGTTTATCAGAAGGCAGCCAAATGCCTAATGGCACATTGTACTGTAGATAAGGTGCCGATCTAATTCTTAGTTCACATTTTTTCCCTCTTTTTCAGGAAATTGCTACAGTTGAATATCCTAAAGAAGAAACAGGTAACTTTTAATAAGAAAACTGTTTAAGTAATCGTTGATAAATTCAGTGATTGAATGATGGTGGTAGTTGGTGAAGGACTCTTTAGAGGACTGAATCAAAGGACCATATTGATGGATGAATTCTTTTTCTTTTAGAAGAATTGTATGTTTTTCTTTTCTGATAGTCAAGTGGGTGACCTACTGCATATCTGGAATGTTTTTAACATAGATGAAAGGATATTGTCATAGCAGGTAGTCATTTGATACTATCAAGAGATTTCTTTTCAAAGGAGTATAATAACTTTCAGTAATGGATTAAACTGATCAAATAATTCAGGGTCTCATTTTGATATTTCTAGTGTTTCTTTGTAAGATGTTGACAGTAGTACAATAAAGAAGGGGGAGAATATCTTCCAAGTAGATTCTCTAAAAAGTGAATTTAAATACACTTTGATTTCTACCATGATTCTTTTATTCAAAATTGGGTAAATTGGTTTATAGGTATCAGTGATGGAAGCACAGAAGCTGCCATAGCTTTACTTACAATGGGAAATCAGATGTTGCAGTCAGAGACAAGCACTGAAGGTAAGAACAAGATATGTATTTTGGAAGAAAAAAAAGAAAGAACTTCAAAAAAACCTATTCTGCCATTTTAACTGAAAATGAAATTATAGTCTTTTACACATCAAAATCATTTTTACTACTAAGACATTATCAGTAGGATGTATTTTGAGTTGTTTCTCTACTAGTAATACACAGTAGTTTTTCAGTAGTATGTATCTCCTATAGAGTCACGAGCCACAAATATATTAACCAGCATATTTAATAATAGCACTTCTTTTGAATGTGATGTCTGCCCATTCTGGAAGAAGGCTGTCTCTCTACATACAACACATCTTTGCTCAGATCTTTCTGTCATCATAATCATCTTGGCCCAGTTCCATGCCATTCTTTATAATTAAGTACCCGCAAGGTATATATAACCACAATATATCTACATACTTGGATGCGCTTAATTTCCTTAATTAATGAATTCCTAGAAGTAGAGAATTCTAGAGCTGGAGAATACCACACAGATCATCTCAGCTAACCTGATATTATGGATGTGCACCCCCAGGCCCAAAGAGATTTGGGGATTTGAGTAAGATCATACAGCCAGTGGAAGAGCTGGGATGAAAACCCTGAATTTTCTGACTCCTGGACTCTGTGCTTTTCATTGTAAACTCTCAGGATGTTTATTCATTTTTAAAAAGGCTAATTTAAATAAAGATGGATTATTTTTTCTTGCAAATTTATTATAATACTTCCTGGGTTCCTGAGAGCATATAAAGGCCGAGTTCTTCACAGATTCATTAAATTAACGTAGCATTGGATTATCTCATGAAGTTATTTAGTCTGCCATAGACTAAATAACACATTTGTTATTTAAATAGATATCCATCTTGAAATCCATCTAAGTAGGATTTTGTTATGGGCAGCATGAAGGATTCCTTAGAAACCAGTCTCACCAGAATATATTTTTGTTCTGCTAATACTAGGCTATATTAAAGCTTCATTGTATAAAAATTGTTAAGGTTATATCTTTAAATGTAATTAATTCTTCATTATAGAGGACTAACAAATCATATGGAATTATTGGTTATGAATAAATTAATTCATTTGAAAATCTCCTTATCACTCTCCTTTTTTCTGTTTTCATACAATAGGAATAGTGTGTGTGCTTTCTGAAGATGACTTAAGGAGCCATATTTCCACTTCTAATCCAGAGACCTTTGACCACAGGGTACTTCTTGAACCTCAAGTGCTTTCTTCACCGGTCCCTAGTACATTGCTTACAACACTGGATGAAAATAAGAGTATATTAGGGGAGCAAAATGCTGGAAGAGAAATGAATATACCTGGGCAAAAAAAGGAAAATTCTACACCTTCCAGGTTAATTTCATGGGTTTTTCTTTGTATATTTAGGTTCTTTTTACTGGTAGTATAAAATAAATGTAAATTACATTGTCATTTAACAACACAATTTTAAATTAATTGCTTTAATGCATCATTGTATTGGGGCATATTTAAGATAAAATACAAATCAAAATGAGTATTGATCATACTAGTTTTTTAATTTTGAAAAAAAAAACACATTGGTTCCTTGTTCTTAACATTTCACATTGATGATATATCATAGTATATTGGAACCTGTGCTGAAATTTATTTAAACTTCTCTAAAGTAGTTAGAATATTTTATGAACATTGAACCAAACTTTCTCCCTTACCTGTTGCTCCTTGCTAGTGTGTTTTACGTTTGGAAATTAATTAACTCTTTTAGATTAATAAGATTAATGTGCTTATAGTGCAGTAAGATATAGGGACATTTATGAAAGATCTGTAGTTAATTTGTGTTTTTCTTTCTCTTTTCTGTAGTGACCAGTCTTCTAAAAAGACAACCTCTTTGAGAACAAGAAGCAGATTTCCTAAACCTAAGCCAAACCTCAGTAAAATACTTGGAAAAGAGAGACATGTTCGCCGGAAAGTTACTAGTCTTCCTGCAACTGTGGATCAGCAGATTGACATTCAGAGTGGTGAGTGTTGTGGGTTTGGTGTTTTTTTGGTAGGAGATGGAGTCCCATGTTTGAAGTTATGGCATTTCAATATTTGAAATGTAATATTATATCTGGTGGGAATCTGTTTTTCTAACTTTCTACCTATTGGCTTTAGTTTAAACTTCAGTCTTTCATTTATAGGCTTTCACATATTTAAAGGCATTTGTTTCCTCCTAAATCTTTTTTGGGGGCTAACAATTCCTGGGTTCTTAATTCTTGTTTGTCCTGGTTTCTAGTTTCATCCCCATCTTGGTCACATTCCCCTGGACACATTCTGACTTATCAATGTCTTTGCTAAAATATCGTATCCAGAACTGACCATAATATTCTAGATAGGATTTGACCATTATAGAATTCAGTGGGATTATCTCTTTCTTTTAATGTAGCCTTATATGACTTTAGCTTCTTTGTCTACTACTTTAACTTTTTCTTTTTCTTTTTGCTTTTTGGAGGGCAATTGGGGTTAAGTGACTTGCCCAAGGTCACACGGCTAGTTTTGTGTTAAGTGTCTGAGGCCAGATTTAAACTCAGGTCCTCCTGACTATTCACTGCGCCACCTAGTTGCCCCTGTTTTAACTTTTTCACTCCTATGAAGTTTGTAGTTCACAGACTCCAAAGTCCTTTTCATATAGTCACATCTCCCACATAGACTGTTCACTTCTTTCAGTCCTAGGTATATTAAGAGAAACGTAGATGGTGTTCAGAATGAGGGCAATCATAGATATCAGCTGTCCTGGAGAGTATTTTGTTCAATTCTGGGTACCATCTTTAAGGCAGGACCTTAACAAGCTAGAGCAGAAGAGGCCATCCAGGGTGGTGAGAGGATGGGGGGAATATGCCACATGAGGGTCCGCGGAATCAACTTGGAACAAAATCTTTTGATTTTATGTCATCTTAATTTACAAGTATATGTCCTTCTTCTTGCCCCTTACCCAACAAGCCTTCCTTAATATTTTAAAAGAAAAAAAAAATTGAGCAAAACACACCAACACATCAACTGTATCTAACAATATGTAGTGGTTTACCTCCTTAGTCATTCGGTAGCTCTGCAAAGTAGGGAAGGAGGTGTATTTTCTCCACTTTTGTTTAGGGCCAAGTGAGTATTACAATTACATAGCATTCAGTTTCTTCCTTTATTCTTTCTATTTATATTGTTTAGTTGTGTGTATTCTTTTCTTGGTAATTCTTGCTTCATTTTGCATCAGTTTACATAGATCTTCTTTTGGCTCTTTTAATGTTCTGAAAGGGATTCTTGGTCAGGTACTGTTTCAAATAGGTGGTGTCAGAAATACCTGTTAAGTCTTACATTCTATGGCTTTGCATTTATCACTATTAAATTTCATCTTATTTTCTTCAGCCTAAGAGTCAGCTGTGGTAGGGGATCTAATCCTGAGCTTAGAATCCAGAAGAACTGGGTTCAGATTGTTCCTCAGATACCTAATGGTTTTGTGCTATAGCCTGCTGCTTGATCTACTTTTCACAATTCTCTCCTCACTCCAGTCTGTCCTCTACTCAGCTGTCAAAGTGATCTTCCTAAAGCACTGACTATATCTCCTGTCCTCTTTCCCATGTCCCCTTTAACCAATACCCTGGCTTCCCAGATTAAAATATAAAATTATTTATAAAATAATAAAAAATAAATTCAAAATGGCATAAAAATTAAATAGAAAATCCTCCAGTATTCAGAGTTAGTCATAACCTGCCTCCCTGTCCTCATCTTACCTCTTACTTCTCTCTCCCTCCACGTTCTCTGCCATGCAGACAGACCACTGACACTGACCTTCTTGCTGATTCTCGTCAAAGGCATTCTGCCTCCTGACTTGGCACTTTTACTAGTGGTCTCCAGTGCCTGGAATACTCTTCCTCCCTGCCTCCTGATTTCCCTGACCTCCTTCATGCACCAGCTAAAATCCCATCTTTGACAGGAAGCCCTTAATTCTAGTGCCTTCCCTCTCTTCATTGTTTCCAGTTTATTTTGTTTAAAGCCTGTTTGTATGTAGTTGTTTTTATGTTGTCTTCTACATTCGAAAATGAGCTCCTTGAGGGAAGGGACTGTCTTTTGACTTCCTTTGTATCCCTAGTGGTGTCTGCAACATAGTAGGTGCTTAATGAATGTCTGTTTATTGACTGATTCTTTAATTAGTTCCTTCTTTTGTTCCTCATCTGAATCATTTTTGTTTGTGTCATCACCATTTTATTTTTAAATGCGTCCAATTTCTTTTGAGCCACCCTCCTTTGTTGAAATAATTAGGTTGTCACATCTTACCTATCCATTCTCCAGGTTCTTTGAAATTTGCTTTTTCCTCTACATCTTTTAAGATGTCTCAGTCACTTCTTCCTGAGTTTATGGTTAATTTCTATTTTGCCAGCAATATCCTTCTTACTGTTCAGTATCATGTCCAAAATAGCAATTCTGCCTTTATCACTTTTACCTTCTAAAAGATGGAATTTTTGACAAAGCAAAGATGATTTGTGAGGAAAACCACTTAATTACAGTTTTAAGACTGTAAATAAAAATAGACATATAGATATTATTTTCTTTTGATACCGTGTTTCCCCGATAATAAGACCTATCCCGAAAATAAGCCCTCCCCTTACTGTGTAAGATTCCTCTAAAATAAGCCCTCCCCCGAAAATAAGCCCTATTGAGATTGCTACTGTAGTGAAGGTGATCCCCTGCGCTACACGCTACATTACGGTACCCTCTGTATGCACCTTCCCCCCGCCGTGAAACGCACGCCGCACTCCGAGCTGCATCCAGTCAGAGCTGCAGCAGTGAGTGCATCATCCTGTTCTTCCCCAGTGATTTGCTTATTGAATAAAGGTACATTTTTTTGTTCACATTTACCTGTTTATTAAAATTGCTGTCAATGTTCATTAAAATAAGCCCTCCCCTGAAAATAAGCCCTCTGGTGTTTTTCTGTCCAAAAAAAATAATAATAAGACAGTGTCTTATTATCGGGAAAACACGGTATGTTAAGTAATGGAGATCTTGGATGGATCATTTTACTTTTAAGAGGGTAGTGTGGTCAAGAGAATGCCAGAGATGGAGTAGTAAGACCTAGAATAAGTCTTCTCTGAGCCTTAGTTTTATTAACCTGTAAAAGGTGGATAATAATTTCATAGAGCTATTGTAAAGATCATATGAATAAATAAGTTTAAGTGATTTATAAGCACACTTAAAGTGATATAGACAGATGTAAAATTTTATCCTTTAAATATGGTTTTCAGTGTTCCTTATGGGATGGCCTTTTCATGTAGCTTTTAAAATGGAATTGTTTAAACTGGGTTGGGACCAGTGAGACACTGTTTAGCAAGCAATATATATCACAATATATTAATTAGATTTAGAGTTCAATACTGTGATTGGCTGTTGTCATTCTTTTTCCTCTTTGTGAATAAAACATCAGTTTTTGGAAGAGCTCCTGATTGAGTAAGTTAGGTTGGTAGGAGTTTAATCAAGAATGTGGTTTTAATGTAAGTCATCTTATCTTGTACAATATGTTGAATGACTTGTTTTCTTTTTTAAAGAAACAGAATGTATAGCTTCCAAAGGAGCAGTATTGGAAGATAGAAGCCTAAAATCAAAGATGGCGCAGGCTAGCATGCTGACAGATCTGCACAGCTTTGAAGGCATTGACACTGGCAAAGAAGTCAAACAAATAGAAAGGTAAACAAAAGGAGGGGATTCCATTTATATGCTGTAGGCTACTAAGGGGTACAGGAAATAGAGCATTGAACCTTGTCAGGAAGACCTGAATTCAAATCCAGCCTCAGACACCTACTAGCTGTGTAACCCTGGGCAAGTCACTAGGCCTCTGTCTGACTCACTTTCCTTAACTGTAAAATGGGAATGACAGTAGCACCTGCCTCCCAGAGTTGTCATGAAGATCAGATGAGTACTTCGAAAATTTGAAAGTGCTAAATAAATGCTAGCTAGCTATTATTAGCAATATTTGTAAAATGACATAAGTTTTTTAAGTTGTAGTATAGATGAAAATGCTGTTTTTCTAACCTAAAAATAAATAATTGGATGTTCTATAAAAATAAGTGGTGATCTATCATCTAGCAGAAATGCCATTGAACTGTGAGTAAGGAACCTTAGTTGTAATCGTGGCTTTGCCACTCAGTGGCTGTATGACCTTTGGAAAATCACTGCACTTTTATGAGCCTCATTTTTCTCAACAGTTTAAAATGTGAGAATTAAACTAGATTACTCAAGGCCTTTATAGTACTAAAATTCTGTGATTTTATACACTATTTTTATATATATTTTTTACTTTCAGAGAAGAAAACCAGGACAAGGAATCTCAAGATTCTCGAATAATATCTCCCTCTATGCTAGCCACAACCAGTTCAAATGACATGAGCTGTAATCTCACTAAGACTCCAACAGGAGAATTTCCTAACCATGATGATGGTAGACCCAACTTATTAATGACTCACTTTGCCCAGGTAAAAGAATATCTAGGCTCTCCTTTTATCCTGAACTCCTTTCAAACTCCAAATTATTTAACATAATAGAATTTTGCTAAAATATGAACCTATTTCTTATCTTTTGGTCCTAGAAATGAAACAGCATATGTTCAGTCAGTTCTAGTAATCTGTTTTATATTCAAGTGCTTTGGATCTAATAATGGCAGAATGGAGGTGCCATACACTACTCTTTTAAATCCTTACATCTGAAGTCAGTTTTTGGCTTTGCTAGATTGTTTGAGAGATATTTTAATTGGGTTGGGAAATTTTAATTGAGAATTGAAAGATATCTGCTAAAAAGAACAAATAGAAAAAATGCTTAAATTGCCTTTCATTCTGAACTTCATACAATCAGTTTCTCTTAAATTGATTATTAAATGTGTGGAGGCTTGCTGAAGGTTATATACTCATTTGTTGTATAGGATCACTCATTTTATGCTTTCTAAAAAAAAACAACCTTATAGCCAATTCTTTGTATTTATGGGTTCACTTACCAAAATTTGGAAAACTCTTTGGAAAACATCACTTCTTTATAGTGATATTCATTGTAATAAGATTTTTCTTTTGGGTAATTGAGTTTGCAGCCTATCAAAATTTTTGGAAGTGCTTAGATTATGTGCCAGCTGATAGAAAAACATACCTATTATCACACACTCACACATGTACTAAGTTCATATAAATTTTTACTTCTGTCTCTTTACTTATGCTGATTTTACTTTCTTACTCCCTGTATGTTAGGGGAGAACCTGAATCTCACTTCTCTCATACCTTATCCGTGACACAATTCCCAGCAGTCACAAATTGATAAGCACTTCTGTGCAGGTTGATCTGTCACTTTCTCTGTCTTTTCCTTTCTGTTTCACCAGGATCATTCTATGTGTTTACTAATTTAAATTTAATAAGTGATTTAATAATAAGTTTAATAATGTGATTTGTCAAAGGCTAATGGCCATATCCCAGAGATTGGATGAGAGATGAGTTTATTTCTCCACATAACTTTTTTCTCTTGCTGTGTAGAGGAGAGAAGGCTTAGGACCATTATCTCAGTTACTTTATTGGATAGAAATCATTTGGGTGATTTAGTCATCATACTTAGAGTAAAAACACTTCAGCTTTCACTCCTAAGTCCCTTCATATGTATGCACATATATAGACACACACTTAAATAAATGGAAAACATTGGCAAAACAGAATATTTTTATATTTTTTAACATTTTAAAATATTTTAAGTTCAAATAACTCCATGAATCCAAATCTAGTGGCTTTTCATTTTGTCATGTGTCCAGTTGTGTCCTAAAATAATTTTTCATTTTGAATTTTTATAGCAGTGTATATTGAATAATGCTACAGAAGTTGAGCAGCAGAATGTAATCAACCCTGATAACACAGCAGGTATGTAATGACTCTCTGTAACTTTTTTTTTATTGTTCAGTTTTTTCAGTTGTGTCCCAACTGTTCATGAAACCATTTGAGGGTTGTTTTTTTTTTTTTGACAAAGATCCTGGAGTGGTTTGCCATTTCCTTCTCCAGCTCATTTTATGGGTGAGGAAACTGAGGCAGACAGGGTTAAGTGACTTGGCCAGGTGTAATGTAATGCCAAGGAAAGGCAAGTTCCCAGGTTCAAAATACCAGCATAGGTGCTCTCCATTTTATTCAGTGACCAACCAAGAACAGAGAAGATCAAAACATGACATCATTCCAAATACAGCATTTACTAAATGTGATTAAATAATCTCCAAGGACTACCCCACCCCAGGACCTTCCAATCATTCAATCAATTACAAAGTTCCTGGTCTAAATACTTCTCCACCCCTAGGCTATACCTTCATTTAGTCCACCACAAAGCCCCTCTTCTCAAATGGAGATTAGTTTCCAAACATAAGTAAAGTACCTTCATTTGTCAATCACAGAGCACCAAAAGGTCAAAAGTTCCCCACCCCTGGATCACAATTGAATCTACCCCAGAGTTACATCAAGTTTAAGCACAGCACTTAATACTCAAATGGAGGTCTTTTCTTCATCTAGACACCAGGCAAGTTCTCAGCAAATCTTAGTTCCTGGGGAGACAAGGCTTAGCAAGGCCACAAGATACATTGCCAGTCCCTCCATTAATTCATCCTCTGTCTGTAGAACAGTCCTAGAACCCCTGAAAGCATGAGCAAAATCCTCTCCTAGGATTTCTGTAAACATACAACAAGAAAATCCTTCTTCAGGGCTTCTGAACCAACAGAAAGGTTCCCAGACCCCTGCAACAACAGCACTGTCCTTCACCAGTGGACAGTATTCACTCTCTGTCTGCAGGACAGTCTCAGGGCTTCTTAGCCAAAAGCCAGGTTCCAGGACTTCTTCAACAACAGGACTGTCTTTCACCAGTGGACAAATCTGGCAAAACAACATCAAAACAGACAAAGTACCAGCAAAACAGCCATGTCTCCTCAGTCCTTGGCAGCTCAGGGGGCAGGTCTCAAAAGTCCAGGGCAATTCAAAGCGGCCACCAGCAATTCTCTTAGTCTCTCTCTCTCCACGAGGTGCTGCTTCCAAAAAGTTCTTCTGCCTCTCTCTTGTCTCTCCAAATCTACGTCACCAGCCCCTCCCAGTTCAGGACTTTCTTTTCACATCAACAAGTCCATCCCACAGGTGGGATTAACAAGCTCTGGGTTTTAACGCAATCAATTTGAAAACTAAGCCCAATGCAGGGGAATCTCCACATTCCATTACTATCACACCAGGGTCACACAGATAGTAAGTATCTATCTGAGTTTGGATTTGAACTCAGGTCTTCCTTATTCCAGGCCCAGTGCTCTATCTACTATGCCATCTAGTTACCCTATGTATAAAGTGATATATTACCAATATTTTTACCTGGTATTTTACCTTTATTTGGGCCCTTTAAAAACAAGTATTTTTTCATTCATGAAACCTAGATTTTTTTGTAAATGAAGAAGTGCGTTTTCAGTCAGGAGTCTTAAATTTCCCTCATCGTAGTCATCATCTTTTTTAAAAAATATTTTATTTTCTTCCCCAGTTACTTGTAAAAACAATTTTTAACTTTCATTTAAAAAAATTTTTGAGTTCCAAATTTTTTCCCTCCCTCTCCCATTGAAAAGGCAGTTTAATATAGATTATACATGTGCAGTCATGTAAAACATTTTCATGTTAGTCATGTTGTAAAAGAAAAACAAAGACAGAAAAAAAAACAAGAAAAATGAAGAAAATAAAAAAGTATGCTTCAGTCTGCATTCAGACACTGCTTTTTCTCTTTTTTGGGGGGGGGAGGGGTGTGTGTGAGACAATTGGGATTAAGTGATTTGCCCTGGGATCACAGAGCTAGTAAGTGTCAAGTGTCTGAGACTGGATTTAAACTCAGGCTCTCTTGACTATAGGGCAGGTGCTCTCTTCACTATGCCACCTGGTTATCTCTCTGTCTGTTTTTTCTCTGGAGATAGATAGCATTTTTTTTTTAATCATTTGTCATTTATCATATAATTGCTGAGAATAGCTAAGTCATTCACACTTAGTCATCATACAATATTATTATTGTGTACAGCGTTCTCCTGGTTCTGCTCATTTCACTTTGTATCAGTTCATGTAAGTCTTTCCAGGTTTTTCTGAGAGTATCCTGCTCATCATTTTTTTTTTTCTTTTTGGAGGGCAATTGGGGTTAAGTGACTTGCCCAAGGTCACATGGCTAGTTTTTTGTGTTGTGTCTGAGGCCACATTTGAACTTGGGTCCTCCTGACTCCAGGGCCAGTGCTCTATTCACTGTGCCACCTAGCTGCCCTACTGATCATTTCTTATAGCACAATAATCTTCCATCACAATCATACACAACAGCTTATGCAGCCTTCCCTAATTGATAGACATCTCCTCAATTTCCAGTTCTTTACCACCACAAAAAGAGCTGCTATAAATATTTTTGTACATACAGGACCTTTTCCCTTTTTTAAAAAAAAAATCTGTTTGGGATACAGACTTAGTCGTGGTATTGCTTAGTTAAAGGGTATGCATGGTTCTATAGCCCTTTGATCATAGTTCCAAATTGCTGTACAGAATGGTTGAATCAGTATACAACTTCACCAGCAGTGCATTTAGCATCTCATTTAGTGTTTTCCTACATCTACTCCAGCATTTGTCATTTTCCTTTTTTGTCATATTAGCCAGTCTGATATGTATGGGGTGGTAGCTCAAAGTTGTTTTAATTTGCATTCTTACTTGTTAAGAGTATTTTTTCACATGACTGTTGATAAATTTGATTACTTCGCTTGAAGACTGCCTGTTCATATCCTTTGACAATTTATCAACTGAGAAATGGCTCGTATTTCTATAAAATAGACTCAGTTCTCTGTATATTTGAGAAATGAGGTCTTTATCAGAGATACTTGCTGTAAATTTTTTTCATGGTTATTATTACTGTGTATTTCCCTCCATCTTATTTTTCCTGTCTCTCTCTCTCTCTCTCTCTCTCTCTCTCTCTCTCTCTCTCATCCTATTCCCCTCTGACTTTTCTGTATGGTAATATAGGTTTCTATGCCCAACTGAGTGTATATGTTATTCTGTCTTGGAGCCAATTCCAATCATCTTTCTTTTTGAAATACTGTCATTTGTACTTTGGGTGAATCTTTTTGCTAAGGCTAATTTGAATTATAAAAAAATTGCTAATACATTCTAGTTCAGCTTTTCATTACTGACTGTTAAACTTTGATAGTGAATCTGGTTGCTGGTGAACATCAAGGAGAAGAGGAGGAGCAGACATTCATTTTAACTCTGGTGGAAATCCCAACAGACTCGGCAGAGCAATTTGCTGGTTTGTCGGATTCATTGACTTCTGGCCCTCTACTGCCAGCACCCATATTGGTCAAACCAATGAATAAAGAAGAAAGGGGAGACCTGAGGTAAATTATGAAAAAGACTATTTTTGCTGAGTTTTGGGGAAGAAATTAATAAATTTATTTTAAAAATTGAAATTTTATTTGTAGTTATCTTAAATATTTTACTTTAGCTTCTGGATAGATAGCTAAAGAGGAAATGTATTATGACTGTTCTTATATTTGGCAAAAAAAAAAGTCATTTAGGCATTGATGTTTTCTTATGCATTCCTTATTCTAATTTCTCATGAAAAGTGTTAAATTTTCCTCTAACCTACATAGGACGTCCCAAAAATCTTAGTGAAATTTTAATGTTGAAGCTTAGAGTTATTAAAAGCTACTTTTAAGTTACTAAAGCTTAAAAATGCACCAAGATTTTTGGGACTTTTTTATAAAGTCTTTCACAAATGATATTAGAAAGCAAAATATCAGAGATGGAAGGGAATTTAGAGATAATTTAAATCAAATTTTTTCATTTTGAAGATATTAAGTATTTCAGATTTGAATCCAATACATAAGAATTTAGGTTGATATCAGGCCTTAAATATAAATATAATTAGAAAGTAGAATTTTGTGGTAGTCAGTGCATAATTTTTCTTCAAATGATACTTAGCATGTTATAAAATTAAAAAATCCAATTTATTTTAACTGCAGCTTGAATTTCCCAGTTGGTGAAGATGACACACATTTATCTAGTAATGGAAACAGTATACAGCCATCTTCTGAAAAGCCTCCAACTGATTTGGATCTGACATTTAGTGAAACCCTTGAAAAAAGCCTGGTTGCTCCTACAAATCTTAGTGTACCTACTGAAGTTGAGGATTGTCAGAAAATCACCTCTGAGGTAAGAGAACCAGTAAGGACCATATTCTGTCATCTCTTTTTCTGTTTGGATTTTGAAATCTACTGAATGCACGGAGAGACAAAAGTAAACAGTAAGTACTACAGCTGTTAGGCATTCTCCAAACCTCATAGAACCATCTGCTGTCACCTGATATCATTAGATGTTCATGCACCTGGAGAAAATTTTTTTTTTTTAAAGCAATTGGGGTTAAAGTAACTTGCTCAAGGTTACCCGGCCAGTTATTTCTGGGTGTGGTGCTGAGTGTCTGAGCCCGGGATTCGATCTCCAGGTCGTCCCAACACTGAAACCGAAACCGGTGCTCTTACTTGCTGAGCCACCTGGCTGCCCCTAACACCTGGAGAAAAATAATGCAAAAGAAACCTTTTCATAGGGAAGGTGAAAGAGCGATAATCTCCCCCAAAACCAAATTAAGATAGTATTTGGGTTCCCATGAAAGGTAAATTGAATAATAAAGCTGTGAATCAAGTTCAAGTTTTTCTCTGCATAACTACTGAAGGTTGCATCTGTACTGTTTATTAGTTTGTGTACTAGTAAGAGTAATCTGAACTAATCAAGGAAATATATAAGAGAGAGAAAATGTTTTGACTGTGTGGTAAGCATGAGGGTAGGGCAGTGGATCGAGTGTGAGATGAGCTTGGGTAGGTTATGGACAAGATTGGGAGCTGCCTTCTCTTTGAGATCACAGATCTCGTTTGAGTGTCTGAGTATTATTACCTGATGTTTCCTAAACTAGGGACAGAACATTCCGAGCATTCAGAGAACCAAAAAAAGTGGCGAGGAATTGATAAGTATCAGAGTTACATGAAATGAGGTAAACCTTGAGACATATCCTTACAGTGCCTAGACTTATATGCCAATCTCCTTTTCTCATTCCTTCTTAGAGCATATTAGGGGAAACAATAGAACTAAACTTCCTTTACTAGTTTACTTTGGATACATCCTTTGTTTGCTAAAGATGCAAAACAAAGCTTTATGTTCTTGGGGTCTCCAGAGTGTAACCAACAGAAGCAACCACGGTAAAGGGAGGAGCAAGAGGGAAAGTGCTCTTTGTTTAAAGTTAGAGCAAATGAGCTCACATCTCCACTTTGTCACTTATTTTACCCCCTGTGACTATAAGGAAATCATTTAACCTCTCTGGACCTCAGTTTCTTCATCTGAGACTGAGGGAGTTGGTCTAGCTGACTTGAGGTTCCTTTTTGTTGTAAGTATGAGAATATGAGATACATCCTTAAGTCCAGATGATATAAATTACTATAATTTTTTCAAGAATACTGTATTATTCTATGCTCTTTATTTCCTACTTTAACATAGTTAAACCTGCAATTTCATGAAAGTACTAAAATTTGTATTTATTTTGTCAGTAAGAATTCTTTTTTTTTATGATTTATAAAATGTACTCCTTGTACATGAAAATGGCACTGTTGAACCACCACTATAGGCCAAGAGATTTGGTCATTTTTCTAGTAGCAATATATGTGTTATTATATAAGCAGTAATATCCATTGATTAGATGACTGAACTGAACTATGGTAAATTCTTTAAATTCATGGAGCACAATTCCAATTTGGAATTAAACCTGTAGCCTTGATTATTAGCATTATACTCTAATCATCTGAGCTGGTTTTTTGGAAGATATTCTGTCATCTCATTCAAATTACTGTACTAAGGAAAAAAAATACATTTCTAACTTTAATAACATTTATTTAAAACAGGTATTCTCAGAAGAATCCACAAATGTGTACAAGAATGATGCAGGTGAGGGATTTGGTGTTTACATTTTGCTCATCATCGTGAATGACCTTAATTTAACTGGGTATTTCACAAACTTGAGTTAGTCCTTTGAAAGAAGTCATGGTGATTTCGTTATTAGCCAGTCTTAGTTAGACATTGTGGTATAAATGAGGTCTTTGCCTGGTAATATCAAGAACACCACCACCTCCTGTCAGCTTCTGGCTTCTGTACTTAGTAGCTATGGGACCTTGGGCAAGTGACTTAATCTCTCAAACCTTAGTTACTCTCATCTATAAAATGGGTATAATACTTGGTGTTGCCTGCTTTACTGGGTGGTAATTAGGATCAAATTATGTAGTTATGTGATTGATGAGTACTATTATTATTATCTGCTGACTTTCCTTCTTGGGATCTTAGCAACATTTTTCTGTTCTTTCCTTTACATTGGGATTAAGAGTGCTTCTGTTGCCTTCCACAAAACAGTTTGCTAGTGTTAGCATCTTGTGTTAGCCCTAAACCAAATAATTATCAGGCTTTTTTTTTTTTTTAGCCCAGAAACCAAATTTAGGCTGAATGACCCTAGTCCATGCTCCCAGTTTTAAAGGGTTTTCTTTATGTCCTGGAATCGTCCTGAAGATTCATGTTGGAACTAGTAAAAAGTATTTGGGTTTGACTTTTTGGAATTTTTTGGTGCCAATATCTTTATAACAGTTCTCTGGGAGATCTCTATCAAGTGGACATTTGGTATCTCTCTCCCAGCCCCTCTATATGTACCTCTTTCCTTTTCATACTTCTTTCTCTTTTCCTTTTTCTATTCTTTTTCTAATCTTCCCTCTCCTTTTTCGCTCTCTAATCTCGGGCTAAAGTACCTAAAGACATTGTTTAATAGTGTTTGAGATATTTAGAACTAAGGAAGTTGCATTTTTTTTTTAAATGTGGAGAGAGAGGTATGGTGAAGACTTTTATAGCTAGTGATATACTTGGTTTTGCAAGGCCTGTTTCCATTTTGGATTGACCATCATTCTAAAATTCAGCTTTATTCCATCCCAAAGCTAAAGTGACTTGTCAGTGATTGGGGATTCCTATACTGTACAAATGCTAAGGCTTTTTTTGTTTGTTTATTTGCCCTAAAAAACAAACAAACAAACCCAAATTCATTTTTAACATAAGTCATAATATTACATTGTTTCAGTCACCACTTTATAACCAGACCATTTGCAACACGGGTTCCCAGTAACCTTTGTCTCCATTTTTGTGGGACTTTAGTATTACTAGCCCATAACATTTTCATCATGTTACTGGTTCATGGTACATCAGAAGCTATCATGGGAAGGAAAGAACTTTTTAAATTAAGTTGTATTACATAAGGATGAACCAGTGTGTCTTTTTAAAAATATTTGCTTATTCTTCAACTGATTTGGTTGGGAAGGATGTTGGAATCATTGGCTGAATGGAGCTTTTGATACCTTGAGAATTTCAGTGTTGTATAATATTTCTACTCTTAATGACTGTCGAATTGTTAAAAATGACAAAATTTGGGAATAGTCAGTTTGGAGGTGCTATTGGAAGGGCTAAGGTTGGCTCATTCATCAGTGTACTGTTGTGGGTCTGTCATTTGTTATAATCATTCTGGAAAGCAGTTTGGAATTGTGCTGATGAAGTGATGAGAATGTGACTGTATCATGACCCAGAGATTGCGCTGTAAAGCCTATACTTCCAAAGAGGTCAAGACAGAAAAACTAACATTCTAGTGGGACAGACGATATGGAAATAACAAACTACATGCAAGATGTACTGAGAACTTTAGAATTGATCCTGTATCATTTTTTTGGGGGGGGAGGGCAGTTGGGGTTAAGTAACTTGCCCAAGGTCACACAGCTAGTAAGTGTCAAGTGTCTGAGGCCGGGTGTGAACTCAGGTCCTCCTGACTCCAGGGCCACTGCTCTATTCACCATGCCATCTAGCTGCCCCTGTATCATTTTCTTATAGATCCTATTTATATGTAATTGATTTTGCCCTGTAATGGCTGAAGTCATGGTTCTTTGTCTTTGAACTTAGTTCAGTCTTCAGCTCTCCAATAATGGGTTTAGTTTTAAAATCCAGCTTTCTTGCCTCAAGAATTTAATTAACCTTGGGGAATATGTGAAAAAGCAAGGACGTTTGGGCGTGATATTTTTATGCCACCACACTCTCCTCCAGGGAAGTCTTGTTTGCTGTCCAAAAGTCTAGGCTACTATCTATCTGGATTCAAACAATGGGCACTTCTTAGTCTCGTGAGAAAAGAAGGGGGTGTTTTTGCTAGTGCCCATCACCAAACTTCCAACCAATCAAGTTGTTCTCTGCACATCAGCTGTGTAATCAGTCATGTTGCCCTTCATCCCATGATGTCATCTTCTTTGCTCTGTAGTCCCTAAAACCTGTATGAGGATAAATGTCCTTTTGCTTGGGAGTCTTTGGCATTAATTGATCTATTTATTGATAGGTAGCGTGCCTCTGCTAATAAATGTTATCTTGTATGGAGATTTGCCTCAGTTTACCCGTTTGTTAAGATTCAGTCATGACACTATGCAGAGTAAATGGAAGGCAGTTGGAGGGAACATGCAGGAAGTATCAGGATAAGCCTCCTGCAGGAGGCAGAATTTGAACGGAGCCTTGAAGTTAGCTAGGGAAGCTTAAGAGGCAGAGGTGAGGAGGCAGAAGATTCCGGATATGGGGGCAGAAGAAAGGCATAGTCTGGAGTTGGAGAGTTGTGTGTGAGAACTAGCATATAGACCAATGTAGCTGAAGAGCAAAGGGGAAGAGGACAGAAAAAGAAGAAGGGGCCAGATTGTGAAGGGCTTTCTTTATGCTAGATCCTGGAGGTGATAGGGAATCACTGGATTTTGTTGAGTGACATGGTCAGATGTGCTTTTTACAAAAATCATTTTGGTAGCTGAACAGAGAATAGAGCAAAGAGAGGAGAGACTTTAGGCAGAAATACAGTAATCCTGATGAGGTATGTACCGAGGACAGGGAATGGGGAGGGTAGATTTATCAGTGGAAAGAAGGGGATGGAAGCAAGAGATACTTTGAAAGTAAAAACAAGATTTGATATCTGATTGGATAAGTGGGGTGAATGAAAGTATGGAATTAAGGATAATATAATTAAGACTTCAAGCCTCAGTAACAGGGAGGATGGTGGTATCCTCCCTCAACAGTAATAAGGCAGTTGGGAAGATGGGAAAGTATGGAAAGAAAGATAAAGAGTTTTGTTTTGGACATGTTGAGTTTGAGATGCCTATTCCCAAATGCAGTTGGTGATGTATCTTAGAAGAGACTAGGGCTGGGTTTTAGAAACATCTGTATAGATGGAGTAGTTAAGTGAATTGTGGTATGGGAATGTAATAGAATATTTCTACACTCTAAATAGAGAAACATGAGAAGACTTAGATAAAATAATACAAAGTGAAGTAAGTACAACCAGGAAAACATTTGCATAATGACCACAACAATGTAAATGAGAACAACAAAATAAAACAAAACTAAATAGTGTATCATTATAATGACCAAAGTTTGACTCCAAAAAAGAGAAAAGTGTTTCTATAAATATTTTTGCACCTTTCCTTCTGTCTTGGACCTGGAGTCAGAAGGTAGATACATTATTCACTTTCATTGTGGTGTGATGCTTTCTTTATTTTGGGGGGGGGAAGGGGGGGCACAGAAACTTTAACCGTTTTCTATTAATCAGTTCAGCTTATTCTGAATGAACTTTTAAAATGTTCCATAATGATTCAGCTTATAGTGAACTAGATTTATGAGAATTCTTAAGTATTGATTGCTGATAATATTTTTAAAGTGTTTCAGATCATTTGAATACATACATTTCCTGAGTAACTTGCTTCATTGTTTGTACTCACTATTTTTTTGTGTCTTCTGAAGGAGAGTCTTATGAAAAGCAGACAATTGTACCTGTCTTGGGAAGCACATGTACGATTGCAGAACCTTTGAAAACAGAGAAAGAGCAGTCAGAACCCACTGTTCAGGGTTCAGGAACTGAATCTTCTGAGGAGGTGACGTGTGGTCAGGAAGAAGAGAGTGTTCCTCATTTAACTCAGGATGAGACAGTATCTGACAAGCAGGAAAGGAGTGGGGCTACCCATCAGTTAGAACAGAGAAGCAGGTCGTCTTTGTTTTCCAGGTATTGTGAAGAAATTTCTTAACTGTAATAACTGTTTCCTTTTTCTTTTGATTTATCAAACAAATGTAACCTTTAAACAGATTAAATGTTGTTATCAATGGTAGTTGGCAACTTTCAGCTTTCTTTTTGACCTGAAATAAAGAATTTCCTGGCTTATAAATAAGATTGTCATTTTATCTCTGTTTCTAGGCCTGGCCGAAGACCCCTGGGATTTTTATCTTTGATATGTTCAAAGAATAATTTGGAATCTGAAGAAACCTCACCAGTGAATAGTCAAAGGCGTCTGAAACCTCTTATACCTGTCTCAAGGCATGATTTTAGAAGACCGACTCTTCTAAATGGAAGCAAGAGAAAAAAGCAAGACTCTTGTCCCCTTCCACCCACAAGCGCAGAGTCTCATTCTGAAGCCAGCACTGTTAGCAGCTCAGCGCCTCAGGTATGGATAATTACTTGTGTGTTTTATTGCTTCTGTGTGAAATGAAATACATGACGGGTCCTCAACTAAGAATGAACATAATGAAAACGATGGATTCCTTGTATGTGAATATCAGCAAAGGCTACAAAATAAAACACTGAAAAAGGAGAGGAAAAGGTTTTTTTTTTTTAAATTGGGGAGTTAGTCTTGCAGAAATTTCTGGGTCAAAGCCACTGATCTAATCAAAATTAGACATTTTAATATCCAAAAGAAGCAGCAGAAGAAAGTGGTGGTGTCTGACTTTGTTAATTTGAGAAAGCAGAAGAACAAAGAGTAATTATGGCCCCATCAGCTCATGCATATTCTACTGTTTAAAAATTATATTTGCCTTACAGCTAAATATTTACTCAATTTCTATTACTGAATGCAATACCATTACTCATTTTTAGAGGTATTTTCTCTCTCTCTCTCTCTTTTTTTTTTGCTTTTTGGAGGGCAGTTGGGGTTAAGCGACTTGCCCAAAGTCATACGGCTAGTAAGTGTGTCAAGTGTCTGAGGCCAGATTTGAACTCAGGTCCTCCTGACTCCAGGGCCGGTACTCTATTCACTGCACCACCTAGCCTCCCCCCAGAGGTATTTTCTATATAACTGAAGATGTCCTTGCCACTTTAAATGCCAGTTGCTGGCACTTTTGATTTTTCTGGGAGACACTGTATTTGATTTAAGTATAGTATATGTAGTTTTTATGTTATGCCTTTAACACAGTAGAATAATTTCATTAGGAACTGTTATGAAATGTAGGATTCTTTGTCCCTACATTGAGTGTCCCCAGATTGTAATCTGTTTTGTTCTCATTTCTTATACATAGTACTAAGAATTTGCATGGCTTCATAAATTTCATATGAACTCTAGTTTAAAGATAGTGAATCTCAAAAATGCAGAGTTGAAACAATTTGCCTTAGCCCACACAGCTTAGCTAGTATATAGTCAAGAGAAAGCTCTAAGAAAATCTGGGTTTTATGTAAAGAATTATGCCAAGAAAACAACAATTTTTTGCTTTAGTGTTGTATGGTATTCTTTTTTTTTTTTTTTTTGGAGAGGGGAAGGCAGGGTAATTAGGGTTAAGTGACTTGCCCAAGGTCACATGGCTAGTAAGTGTTAAATGTCTGAGGCCATATTTGAACTCAGGTCCTCCTGACTGCAGTGCTGGTGCTCTCTTCACTGTGCCACCTAACCACCCCATTGTATGGTATTCTTTTGAAAAATTTTATTTTTATTGCTGTATTTCCTACATCACCTCTATTTCTAAATAAATTTCCTATGCCCTCAGTTAACTTTACTTTTATAGCAGATATTCAAAAAGAAAGTAACTATTAGTGGTTTGACAAAACTTGCCAGCACATGAACTGACAGTGTTCTGTAATATAATACTTTTCAATATTTATTTTTCTTAGGTTTCCTGTGATCAATCATTTGAGGAGGAAAAGTGTAAAAGTGACCAAAAGATGGAAACTGAAGAGGAGCCAACCAAAATCACTGAATATTTTTTTGGTGATATTTTTATGGAAGTGGATGAAGCAGAGCAAAACTGAAATTTTTTATAGAGCTTGGGATTTTAATTCTGAATGGCAACAACAAAGCAATATTTAGCTAAAGGATCACTGTTGACTTTTCTTGGGTCCATTTTGTATTTGGTGAACTTGGTCTTGAAGCTTTTAAAATCGTTGGAGTAATTATGGATATTTCCCTCAAATTAGTTGAGTCAAGCAGTTAAGACTGGTTTATCAAACAAATAACGACTCTTGTTTACACTTTGACCCTCCTCCTGTGCTGGCCACATGCGGGCACTTTGTGGTGTCACAGATAAATGCCTTTTCAATCATAGGCCTAAAGTCTTTGGAGGTTGATTGTATATAACATTTAGTAAACACTTCTTTTTGTGAAGTAATTTCTTGGTAGGGGCCTTTTAATTTGCCTCTGTAAGTAGATGGAAGCAGATAGCGAAACTTTAGAAAATGGCAAAGTAACAGCCATTTTCTATTATCAGCTATTTCTCTGACTATAAATATGTATTTTTGTAATAAAAGAATCCATATTGATGTAAAATTGATGGTTGAAATTGAAAAGTAATATTTAACTTCAATATTTGTACAGAGGTGAACCATCAAAGAGCTTATTTATTTATTTTTTATTTATTTATAAGAATGCTGGTTTTTTTCATCTTTTCACCTGACAGACTTGTGGGTAAGGTAGAAATGAATGTATATATCCAGTTAGCAATCTCTTCCTTAATTTTGAAGCCATTGACCATGATTATTATAATGGATTATGTTTGGTCTCTTGGAAGTTGTGAAGCCAGGGAGATTTTCTTCATATCTTACTTGACTGACTTGGCTCTTGATGGTATTTTAGGTGGGCTTTTTTAAACATTCAGGATAAGCACATTCTTTCTAACAAGAAAAAGTCTTGTATTTTATTTCTAGCTGGTTAGGCAAAATTCCTTCCACAAGTTAGTGATTGTAAATTGTAAGTCTTTTTTTGCCGCTTCTTTCTTCCTCCTCCAAATTCTACATAAATAATTTGACTTATGATTGAAAAAAAATTCTAATAGATATCAGTTAGACAATTGAAATGAAGTCATGAACTGTTTTCAGTGTAATCTCTTGGCCAGTTGTTACACTTAAGAGTTGTCATATCAAGGCCTAGTGGTTCATCTGTATAATCTAGGAATTGCCTCAATCCCCCTCCACACCCAGCAACTCTGATGAAACCTTCCAAAGGATATTTCTGGTTTTCTTTGAGTAACTTGTTTTTTAGTCTTCCATTAGTTATTTTGTGTTTGAAGTCATGCATCTTTCCTGAAAATAAAACTCTCCAGAATGTAAACTGAAACCTGCTTTTCATATAGAAAAAAATGAATTTCCAAATCTGCTACCACCTACAAAAATGTCCTTACTCTTTATATCTCATTAATAATGAAACATATTTCTATATTGCAAGGAGAAAAGTTCCTGTGTAAGAAATACATTTACTGTGAAAATTGTATAACAGAGGAAGGGGACCAGAATACAGAATCTGGAACTACTCCAGTCTTGAGGAGGAGTCCTAAAACTTGTGGAAGAGACATCCAAGCACCATCAAGAAATGCATAGTCTTGAGTTCAGGCTGGGAGAGCAGAGGAAGGGCTGGTAGGGACTGATTACAGGATTCCTAGCTTAATTTTCTTTCTTCCCTCAAGCTAAAGGCAAGGCAAGCAAAAACCAGTAAAACTAATCATAGGTTAAGCTTAGGTTTTGTATAAGCCAAATTTGGGGAAAAGATAATTTTGATTCAAATTAAATTCCCAAGAAAATTTTTCTTCTGTAGTGACTACTGCTTTGTATGACCTGTAAAAAATGGGAGAGTAAGTCTAAACTCTATGAGATAGGGTCACAGTTAGAGGGGAGACCTGCAAGTTAGAGTGAAGATTTCCTCCACTCAGGCATGCATGTATAGGTTTTTCATGCACATAAGCATCAGATACAGAAAAATCATGATAATTATCACATTGCTTTTCTACTGTGGTGTTTTTAAAGTCTTAAATTAAATTTCTTTCTCTCTGAATTTGTTTTCAGGATTAAATTGTATGATGGAACAGTAGTTTAATTTACCCCTTAGAGACTAATTTTTATGAACAGTGATAATTAAACTTTGCCTCTTGTGGATTTCGTTTGTAAACAGAAGCTTTTGGGGAAATATAATGTTTTACTATGTATGCAGTAGGTTTATCTGATTGTTTTAAAGAATCAAGTCAGTTGGTCAAATGACCCGAAGAGGAAAAGTGATCTCAGAAAGAGAGACATTAAAACAAATTTAATGCTACTGTGAAAATGAAAAGATTTATTCACAAATATTTTAGGCCTCAGCTGGATTGAAAGGATTTCAATTTTGTATTTTAAAGAATGTTAATTACAGAAAATATGATTAAGTCTTTATCTTTCCCTGTGGAATACAAGGACTTTTTTTTTTCCTAATTGCCACATAGGTCAGACTATATGTCCTGTCTCGAGATGCATTTCTGAAAGTAGGAAGTGATTATTCTAAAGAAAAAAGATCAGGAATGATCAATACAGAAACATAATTTTTTTCTGTCAACACCTACTAATTGCATACTTGAGATTTGAGATAGAAGTGATCATCTCTACTATGTTGCCTAACAGTTTATTGATAAAAATGGAAAAAATGCTCATTTGTAAACTTTCTTGTTTCAAAGAAAGTGATGATCTTTCATATATGTAAATTATGTGAATAATAAAATAATTTTATACCACTCATTCTCTATCCTTTCAGTCTTAATTTATCTTGTGTATCTATAACAAACCACAAATGGAGGACTGCTGATATTTTCACAGCGACAATGCAGTCATTTTCCTTCCACCATGAGAAAAGTCAAGCAGGAAAACCTTTGTAGTTACACAGTTTGATATGGAGGCGTTAAAGCCATCTTGTACAGTTTTGTTTTTCTGAGGTTCACGTTCCACTTCTTAAGCTAGTTGTATAACTATGAGCAACTTAACCTCCCAACTTCACTTTCCTCATTTGTAAAATGGGTTAATAATACCTGTAGTACCCCACTTAAAAGGTTTTTTGAGGATCAAAAGAGATTATATATGTGAACTATTTTGCAAACCTTAAAACACTACATAAAGTCAAATTTTTTTTTTGAAAGCCAGAGATATATATTCCTTATTCCCCTTTGGACTGTTTTCTGCTTATTCTGAAGAAAAATGGATGTAAAGTTTCAAACAGGACATGTAACTCCTCATTAGAAACAGGCTTAGTGCCAACACTGTTCAAGTTTGATGTTCAGATGAAATGATGCCGTCACATCATTGTACAGGTTAAAGGAGGTTTACTTTGGTCTAAGACAGCAAGGATGTAGTGACTCTTAGCTTCTCTGGATACAGTCCACCTCATCTCTATATTGAAAACATAAATGGTCAGTAGCAGAGTATGGTGACTCAGTGGTCTTCAGAAATCCATCAAATCAGAGGGACCCCAACTCCACATGACAGGGACTTTTCATACCCTTAAGTGACTAGGAGGCTGCCAATGGAGGCAGGCATCAATCAAGTTCCAGGGAGAGCTTTGTTGTCTTAGAGAAAACTAATTCCAGTTATAGGGAAGTGGGGCCTTTTCCTATCATAACCCTTCCAAACATAATAACCCAATTATAATTTTGGATGTGTCTCAACTCTCCTGCTCATGTACTCACCCAGAGAAATGCTGGGAACTTAGGCATCTGACTTGTTTTGTTATCCAAGATAATTCCAGAGCAACTCAGGCTAACCCTGGCATTGAGTGTAGCGGATGTTTTATTTGTGCAACAAAGTACAGAAAAGACGTGCCTGGGTCCTTAGCCATCATGAAAAACTTGCTACTTAGGGAGGCGATTGAAAGAACTTATACTAGAGCATATAGACAACTGAGAATTCTCCCACTCTCTCCTATTGAATCATAGAATGGCTTTGTGGTGTGACTTAAACAGTGCGTCTACTCTCCATAGTATGAACAAAAGGCTAAACACTTACTCCCTTTATATCATTACTGTATATTACTCAACTCTAGATGCCCCTAGTGGCCTTGGTTCTGTGGTTCCCTGCCATTCTGATCATTTCCTCCATTTTTGGCATTCAATCATGATTCTGCCAGTTCAGCATTCTTGTCTGGTGCTAGCTCCTTCTCTCTGGTACCAAGCTTCATTCAGCACTGGTTTTTCCAGGTCCATGTATGGCTCAAGGTCCCTATCTGGTGCCAGCTCCTTCCCTGTAGGCACACAGGCTTCTCTCAGATCAACAAGCTGCCTCTTGGTCTACAGTGTCAAACACGATTTCTCTTCATGCCTCATGTGATCTCTTCTGTGTAGAAACTTTGGCATGTATCCCATGAGTATTCCACAAATGAGGTATGTAGGGCTTATCTGACTGCTTGGCATATATCAGCTAGAAAAATAAAGGCATCTTTTTTGTAAATTTGAGTTCAAATAAATTTATAAAAAGTAATCCCTCTACAGTAAAACATTTTCTATCTGCTTCTACTAGAGGTGGTCACCATCACAAATTGCGGTATGATTTGAATGGAGGGAGATACAATGGTAATCTGTTGGAAAATTTTTACATTTTTTTGGTCGTTTTAGATTATATAACCTTTCTTTGTTAGCAGAACAAATATTCCTAGAGAAGTAGAAAAATAGAAACCTTTAGGTCAAGGGCACATATTGAATTTTAATTTGACTTACATGCAAAGACGTATTTTCAAGGAACTGACAAATTAGTACTTAGGTTTTTATTTTTTTTTTGGAGGGCTTTTGGAGGGGTTAAGTGACTTGCCCAAAGTCACATGGCTAGTAAGTGTGTCAAGTGTCTGAGGCTGGATTTGAACTTAGGTCTTCCTGACTCCAGGGCCGGTGCTTTATTCACTGTACCACCTAGCCGCCCCACAAAGTAGTACTTAGGATGTTTTCTGCTTCCTAGCTGTAAAATTATATTGGGCAAAGAAAACAAAATGGCATCAATTCCGAGATGCCTTGACCCCAGAGAAGATGAGTTGCAAGCAGTCAGTAACTGACCACCAGAGAGAAAAAAAGGGCAGAAGTGGCAAGAATTTTATAGAGCTCACAGATCATTAATGAGTGTCACTAATAAAGATAGCATTTATGTAGTGCTTTAAGATTTGCAAAGCAAACATCTCATTTTTATCCTCACAACAATCCTGGGAAGTAGATGTTATTTTTATCCTCATTTTATAGATGAGGAAATTGAGGTAAACAGACGTTAAGTGACTTACCCTTGATGATGTAGCTAGAAAGTGCCTGACGCAGAATTGGAACTCAAGATTTCCTGACTCCAGGTCCAGCACTCTATGCAATTGCTGCTCCAACAGCTCATTACAAACTATGAAGGTGCAAAAATGTAAGTGAATGTCACCATTCAGAAGGTGATAGGGTTGGAGGAACCACTCTCTTCTGGCTTGTCAATGACAATAATGTGTTCATTGAGAAAGTGGAACTAATGCTTAAAAGGAAGACTTCCATATTGAAGAGCTGATTGTGGACCATCAAAATTTCCTCCTCTTTGGCTCTTGGTTTTAACAAAGAGGAGGTCTTTCTTGCCAAAGTTAATCCTTCCATTGATATTCTTGATCACCTCTTTCCACTTCTCATCAATCTCTCCTTTTCCACTGGTTTCTTCCCTGCAACCTGTCATCAGGTCAGATCTCATTATTTCACTGCTGTCATTCTTCTCTCCCATTCCCCCCTCCTCCGAATTCAGTCCTCAGAGGTTTCCCATTGCTTTCTAAGATAAGGTACAGATTCCTCAGCCTCACATTCAAAGCCCTCTACAATCTGGCCCCTCTCTATCTTTCTGGTCTTAGTTATATGTTTCTAACAGACTCTTTGGGCAAATTGGGAGGATCTATTGGATGTTTCCTGTCTATGACATTTTATCTTCTACTTTTATGCCTTCACACAAGTGGTTCCCCATGTCAAGAATGCACTTCTTTAGAAGCGATGAACTCTGAATATTAGTTTGAAGCAGACTTTTTTACTTTTTCTTTTTTTTGGTCTGTTTCTTTTGCAACATGACAAATACAGAAATATGTCTTTTTAACTTCATGTTATAATCAACACCAAATTGCTTGTCTTCTTAAGGGAGGGAGAGAATTTGGAAGTCAAAAATTTTTTAAATATTTAAAATTTTTTACATCTAATTGAGAAGAACTTAATGAAATAAAATATATTGGAAAAAAAAGAATACACTCCATCTCTTATATGATATATGTATATCCGCAGTTATTAAGGCTGTCATCCTTGAGGTGGCTAGGTAGCACACTGAATAGAGCATTGACCCTGAAGTCAGGAGGACTTGAGTTCAAATCTGACCTCAGACACTTAAAACTTACTAGCTGTGTGACCTTGGGCAAGTCACTTAACCCCAATTTCCCCTACAAAAAGCAAAAAAAAAAAAGACATCCTCTTGAAATTATGTTGTGTTACTTGTGTCCCAAATTTCTGGGGTTTTGTGCAGCTGTTGTCAGATCTTCTTCTAGGCACCTGCCTCAGAACTGTGAGGATGACTGCTTCTCCACAGCCTCAACAAGCTCTGCCATACTGTAGCAGCAAGCACCCCAAGCGTCCTCAGGGTTTGCAGCTACCACAGGTTCTTGGATCTGCTTTGCTAAAGGAAAGCAACTCAAAATGGGTTAACAAGCTTACTTTAATCAGTCAAACATATATCGTTTACCTTGTTCAGGAGAAAAGGTCAGCACCCTGAACCTCAAAGTATACAGGCATAATTATTAAGACAGAAACATCAAGTAGACAGATTTCCAAACTGTCCAACCATTACATCCATACCCAGTCAACATCTGGGTTTCCACATTCTGGGTTTTTCAAAGCCGGGGGACTCTCAACAACGGCTTCCCAGAATTCAGATCAAATCACAGAACACTTCTCAAAGTGAGTCCCAAAAACAAAGCTACACATCAGGGCTTATATAGCCTTCTCCTGGCTCAGAGAATGTAACAACCTTATTGACTCACTGGCCAATCAAGAAGTATCTACTGAAAAACAAGCCTCCCCCACCCCAGGCTTCAGGTGCACATTAGCCTAGGGGCAGGGAAGATCTTCAAAATTTACATTCTTATTACA
>NW_027185764.1:29963613-30004332 GCF_028583685.1 Petaurus breviceps papuanus | reverse complement strand
TTAGCCTAGGGGCAGGGAAGATCTTCAAAATTTACATTCTTATTACACATACCAGCACTCCTCACCCCAGGACTGCCATCCAAGACTGAGACCCAGATCCAAGCAGGGCAAAGCAAGAGAGTCTTGCCTCAGAGCCATCAAAGACTCCTACAATTGTCCTCTGACCAGCCTCTTGGTCCCACCACCATCTGCTGCTGCCACCATCGAAGCCACCACCTCTTCTCTCTTCTCTCTCTTCTCTCACCCAGGTCCAACAGGGTTTCCCCACTGACCTTTACTTTGTCTTTGGCATTTGTGGGTTGAAAAGTCTGGAAACTACCACAATTTCCAGTGATTCAGTCCCCTGAGGCCTGCTCCAGTGGTTTGTACCAGCGTGGCCCACATGTGACTGACTGTGCTCCACTCCCAGACTGGTGTGATAGACCCTTCCTGTAGGCCTACCAGGCTATCCTCAGCTGGAGATGTGTTTCACTGTTACTTTGTGGGTTTTGTAGCTCCAAAATTTGTTTAGAGTCACTTTTTGCAGGTATTGGAGGCGATTGGGGGACAAGCTCAAGCAAGTTCCTGCTTTTACTCTGCTATCTTGTCTCCCACCCCCAGATTTGTTCTTGCCCATCCTTTGTGACTGCATCCTTCCACAAATGCTTTGCATGAAATATACCTAATCTTCTGGGGGTCTTTCCTCTTGTTCTCTTGACTTTGCAGGCTATGAATGAAGCACTTGGGCTATCTATAGGTTACTTCTAACTCTCACCACATAATGCCTGACTTTTTGTCCATTTTTATATCCTCCTGATGATGTCTGTCTTTATCAGAAAGATAACAGAATATGGAAATATGTTGTGCACGACTTCACATGAATAATGGATATCATTGCTTGCCTTCTCAATGAGTGAGGGAGGGGTTAGAGGAAGGGAAAGAATTTGAAACTGAATATAAAAAAAGAATGCTAAAAATAAATAAATAAAAAGAATATGAGAAGAAAAACTGGAAGCAAAGGAAAATCAAAACAATATCCATTACAGAATGATTAATACAGAATACAGAAACTTAAAACCACTGCTGTGGTATGCTGGAAGACTGATAAGCAAGTTCTGCAGTACTGTTAATTAGCCATTTTAAATTTCACATTAATGGACAACAGCCAATCACTTTTCTGCTGGTAAAATGGTTCAGGCTTTCCTCTTGATGGGTGATCTCTCCAATGTAGATGCTTCCCTTCCAGTCACCCTTTTCAGCTCTGGGGCCAGAGCAGCTGCTACCTTGTAAGCATTGTAGGCATTCAGACTTTTCAGAACTCCTAAGCTCTGAACACAGGAGATACTTATTTGTCAAATATCAGAAAGAACAAAAACAAGAGTCAAAGGCAGCCAAGGGTCCCTGGGCCACTTATCTAACTAGGTCCTCCAGCACTAATTGCCACGTGGGCTAGATTGTCATCAAAGCAGGATAGAGGAATGACCCTTTCTAGTGTCACATCTGGCCACCTGGAGAGCTGCCAGCTGGAGACTATCTTTTCTTTTCACAGTTCCCCTGTTTCATCAGCTCTTCCAGCTCAGCAGCCAATAAAGAAAAGGACTCTCAGTGATGAATTATTAATGACTTGAAGGTTATCCTACCCCTTCAATTCCCCTTCCTCCCTTCTCAGCCACCCACATGGTCAGTAAGAAGTGGGTATGTTCTGCAGGTTCTGAACTTTTGTTATACTTTATAATGTTATACTTTAATCCTTTTATTAGGCCTCTCAGCTGCTCTTAGGGATCCTATGTTCTTTTTTTCTCTTTTCTAGGATTCTAGTTGTAGTTATTGTAAAAGTATTCTCTTCTTGAGTTTTCTCCTGGCATTTATTTACCCCATAGTATTTATTGTATCAGGAACTTTTCTCTGGTTGCTTATTTTCCTCAATTTCTCTGCTATATATATGTATTTTTCCTTGGGAAACTTCCTCTTAGATTTCTTTTCATTCCCCTCTTTTAACTGTAGTTCATTTTCTGCATTTCTAGCAATTTTAAGGTGATAAGGTGATACTAAGCTCTCGTTCAACCATCTTGTCAGAATTCCTCTGCCTCTTTTTTATCGAAGAATTCCACTACTTATCTTTCTCTCCCAGAGTAAATTTTGGCCAGTGTTCATAAAGTGCTATAATTATGGATACCACAATAGTTTCTGCTTTATCTGGTTGAAATTCAGTTTCATTTTTGTCTATTTAAAATATTATTTCATTCAATCTCATATTCTACATATTACAAAACATGATATGGAACTCATCACACTAATAAGTTGGGTCCCCACACCGTGGCTATTATATCCTTTCTGGACTCTACCTTATATAAGTAAGCTTATTTATTAGATTTTCCTTGAGCTTTGCTTATATTAGGGGAAGATGCACTGATAACGCTCTTTAGGAGAATTATAGGTGCCTTGAGCAAGAGAGGTGGTATCTGGTAATGGCTAGTATATTGGACCTGGAGTTATGAAAGTATAGTTTAAAGCCTACCTCTTACTTTATTGGTTACACGAACATGGGCAATTCATTTAATCTCAATGACTCTCAGTCTCCTCACCTATAAAAATAGTAATACCTGAATTATCTACCTCCCAGGGTTGTTTATATGAAGTTCACTTGAGAGAATTGGTGTATATAAAGGATTTTATAAACCTGTTATGTAAGCGGCGGCCTGTGTAAGCCAATTAGGCTCTTTTTGTCTCGTTTTCTCCATTTCCATATTTATTTATCCATATAAGCTGTTCTTGAAAGAGTGCAGTTGGCCGAACAAGTATGACATATGAATGTGTGAAATACTTTAAGAATTACTGTGGAAAATGCTATAAGAAATGATAAAAGTAATGGTTTTATAAAAACCTCAGAAAACTTAAATGAACTGATGCAGAATGAAGTGAGTACTTTACACAGTAATAACAATATTCTAAAGATGATAATAGATTCTTAAAAGACTTAGTAACTCCCCTCAACACAACAATTAACCACAATTTCAAGGAATTCCTGATGAAACGTGCTATCCACCTCCAGATAGAGAACTGATTGACTCAGAATATAGACTGAAGCATATTTTCTTCTATTTCTTTTTCTTTTTAAAACATGATTAATGCAGAAATTTGTTTTGTGGGTCTATACATATTTAGAATGGGTTTTATTTTTCATGCCATCTCAATGAGTGGGGAAGGAGGAGAGAGAAGAGAATTTGGATCTGAAAATAAAATTGAACTTAACTTTTTTTTTTTAAAGAAAGGTAGTATGGTGCTGTGAATAGAGACAAACTCTTGAAGCCAAGAGGACTCATAGGAATTGTAAATCATAGCCTCTCAGTACCACAGGAAAATGTCTAAGATTATTTTAACCCGTTGTTTAAGCCTGGATAATTTATATAAGATTTTCCTTATTGATGGAGAGAATGAGGACTCAATTCTATGTGCTTTCTTGAAGGACAGAGTTGACATAAGAGCTTGGAAAAAGCTCCAGGCCTTCTTTGGGAGAAATCCAGAAAGAAAGAGAATGGACTTTGGGAGGTGACATGTGGAGGAAATCTGGCTCCCCAACATGTTTCTGATTTCCAGTTTGCCTTCCCTGGGACTTCAAGGAATTTCCCTTTAAGTGAGATAGGAGACTTGATGGACCTGAGCTATGTTGTTTCTAGTGGAAGAGCTCATTTACTCTTTCTATTTGTCTGGAATAGTCTAATCTGCATAACTTCTCCTATTTCTGTTGGCTCTCTGCTTGGATAAATGGATTTATCCATTATTCACTATTTATGATGGTTTTTAAAAAAGTATAACTAGCATTAATAATATATATTATTAATAAATATTATTTATTAATATAATAAAAAATTAAAAATATAAAAATAATAAATATAACCAACCATAAAAAATATAACCAACCTTTTGGATAGAGGCTTTCCTCTTTAAAGGGTAATGAATGGAAATACAGAATCAACCTAAGAGCAAAATTAATTCCCTAGATTAGGAACATTTGGGGGGGCAGGTGGATATAATTCCAGTCTGGTACCCCTGTTTTTGAGGAGAGAAGAGAAGTAAGCTTTGTGCTCCCTTCTTTGGTTCCTCTCCAAAGGGAATTTTCCAATGCAGGAATCAAAGTCTCCTTTGAAGAGGAGTGGGCAAGATTTCAAAGATTCACACCTCTCGATTAGCCTCACTTAGAGAACTCACATGGACCTACATAACCTACATGGGCAACAAACATACCCCTTACACTATAAATTGTAGAAGAATTGGTGATCTGTATCAATGGAGTGAGTTTCCATACCAGAAGGTTTTCTGATTCTATCACAGTTGTGGAACAATTTCTCTCCACCATTCTAGTTGTGCTCCTTCCTGTCCCTGTTCCTTTCCTCTTCTTTTTCCCCTTGTCCAGAGTGCCTTTGAGTCCTCTTTGCTTATGTAAATCCTATCCAACCTGCAAGGTTTAACTCAATCCCGATTAATATATGAAGTTCACCTTCAGTGCAATCAGCCTAAGAACTTTTTCTCTTAGAGACTGAACTACTGTTGTATTCATTGTCTATACCTCAGAATAAAGTACTTAATTCTTTCCTACTTAAAACATAATTCTCTAATTGCTCTCCATGTCTAAGTCTTGTCTCTTCTCCCTTGCCCCATAAGACAAAGACTTTGCTTTTTGAGAGTATGAGCCAGGGCATCTTCTTATTCTTCGAGCCTCTTGCCTCTCCTCTTCACATTCCCCCTCCTCCCAGTACAGTGGCTGGCACACAGCAGGTTCTCAATAAATACTTTGTGTCTTGGCTTGACTGAAAATAAACTGAAATTGCATGTTTGAAGTTAATGTGGTCTAGGTTAGTTCACAGAGCCTATATGTGCAGGCTTTTTAAACCAACCATTAAACAATAAAATTAATTTAAATGCTAGTTAATGTCATTAGTGGAAGAATGAGAACTGCTTTCCTGGACCTATTCATAGATAAGAAGTCAATTTGGAAGTCCTAAAAAGATCACAGAATGGGACTTTTGCCATTGCCTTGACCAATCCCTTCTTTTAACTCCATGTACTTCACTGTGAGAAGACAGATTTAAAGACATCCTTGAAATAAATCCAGTTATGTTTATTTATGTATCTCTAGCGAGATGTCAGTGTGACATCCAGAGTCAAGGGTGGTACATAAGGTTAAGAAAACATAGGAAACTAGCTTCTGGCTGCCCATCTTCCTCATGCATCTCCTGCAATAAGTCCAGGGTGGAGGCTCTGTGTTAATCAAAGTTTTATTTTGCTTTTGCCAAATTTGAAGATGTTGCTGCTGACCACTTTGTTAGGCTGTATGCGTGCTAAAAAGGATGCCCCTTGGTCCCAGCATACAGAAACACATGATCCCTTTATGCTTCCTTTAGAGGGACATGGACACTAGTTAACAGTTACAACAGCTATAAGCTCATAGTGTCCTGTGTATATAGTAACTGATTTTAGACCTTGATTCTTGCCCTCCAACAATGCTGTGGCACACAGTACACATTGATCAATTGCTTCATAAATATTTGAGTTGAATGCATGAATACGATTGTTTTGGTTACATTCCATGAACTGGGTGTGGGTGATGAGAGAGAAAGAGACAGAGAAAGAGGGGGGAGAAAAAGGGGAGGGGGAGAGTGAGGGAGACAGAGAGGGAGGAGAGAGAGAGACAGAGAGAGAGAGAGACAGAGAGACAGAGACAGAGAGAGACAGAGAGAGAGACAGAGACAGAGAGAGACAGAGACAGAGAGAGAGAGACAGAGACAGAGAGACAGAGACAGAGAGACAGAGACAGAGACAGAGACAGAAAGACTGAGAGACTGAGAGACAGAGATACAGAGATACAGAGACAAAGGAAATTTCCTTACTTTCCTCATCTGCAAAATGAAGGTCTGGACTACTCTAAATTCCTTTCCAGCTCTAAATTCATGATTTTGTAAACCTCCCTTGGCATTACATTTTAAGTTGTATTCTATAAGACATTGATGAAAAGGGTAAAACACTCAGAGATGGCACCCCTGTTTTATCTAAATTACAACACTCTAATGGCTAATCACCACTGCTTTCCAAACCTTAAGGTTAACTAATTCGTTGTGCAATTCATTATTGACTCCAAAAGAATACACTGTATCTCTGTTTAGTTTTCTACCGTGTTTCCCCGATAATAAGACCTATCCCGAAAATAAGCCCTCCCCTTACTGTGTAAGATTCCTCGAAAATAAGCCCTATTGAGATTGCTACTGTAGTGAAGGTGATTCCCTGCGCTACACGCTACATTACGGTACCCTCTGTATGCACCTTCCCCCCCCCCCGTGAAACACGCCGCGCTCCGAGTTGCATCCAATAAGAGCTGCAGCAGTGAGCGCGTCATCCTGTTCTTCCCCAGTGATTTGCTTATTGAATAAAGGTACATTTTTTTGTTCATATTTACCTGTTTATTAAAATTGCTGTCAATGTTCATTAAAATAAACCCTCCCCTGAAAATAAGCCCTCTGGTGTTTTTCTGTCCAAAAAAAATAATAAGACAGTGTCTTATTATCGTATTACCATCTTTCTTTCCTTTGTTAAAAAAAGTTTTATTGTTGCCCCCTGTAATGGAAATGCAAATTTAAAGATCTTCCCTGCCCCTAGGCTATAAAGTGCACCTGGAGCCTGGGGTGGGAAGCTTGTTTTTCAGTAGATACTTTATGATTGGGCAGTGAGTCAATAAGGTTGTTACATTCTCTGAGCCAGGAGAAGGCTATATAAGCCCTGATGTTGTAGCTTTGTTTTGGGGCTCACTTTGAGAAGTGTTCTGTGATTTGATCACATGAAACTCTGGGAAGCCATTGTTGAGAGCTCTCCGCCCCCCCTTTGAAACGCAGATGTTGATTTGGTATGGATGTAATAGTTGGACAGTTTGGAAACTGTCTACTTGATCTGTTTCTCTGTCTTGATAATTCTGTCTGTATATTCTGAAGTTCGGGGTGCTGACCTTTTCCCCCTGAACTAGGTAAATGATACATATTTGACTGATTAAAGTAAGCTTGTTAACCCCCTTTTGAGTTGCTTTGCTTTATCAAAGCAGATCCAAGAACCTGTATTAGTAGCAACCCTGAGGATGCTTGGGGTGCTTGCTGTTACACCCCCTCACCTTATTTTTTAATCAGTTTCATTTTACTTTAAATAACCCTCAACTCTAATTGAAACAATAAATAAAACAAATAAAACAAAATGAGAAGAAAAAGAATTTTAAAAAAGAACAAAAAAGTCTCTGTGCTTAAAAAAAAATCCATATAAAAAAAATTAAAAGCCCCAGAATTACTGGAGGCAAGAACCACATTTGACAATGTATACTGCACATCACATCCATAGTCCCTTTACTCTTTACTCAGAAGAGAAAGGTGTATTTCCCAATAAATTTTCCAGGCTGTTCATTATATTTCATAGTGATTCAATTGTTTTTTGGAATTCTTACTGCTTATCTTCTGCCGCCAATGTGCATATTGTTCTCTTGGTTTTATTTTGTTTATTCCTTCTCAAGTCATACCAATCTTCCCATGAGTCTTTGAATTGCTCATATTCCTTATGGCACAATACCACCCCATTACACTCATACATGAAACTATGTGCATCCACTTCCTAATCGATGGACATTTTGTCCCTTATTCCTTTTTTCTTTCTTTCTTGCTACCGCAAGGAGTGCTATTTTGAATATTTTGTTATATGTAGCAACTTTTTTCTTGGACATTCTTGGGGGAAGGCATATTTGAATTTCTGTTTTGTTTTCATCAATTAACATTTATTGAACACTCACTATTTTCAAGCTCTTGTAAAATATAGGTCCAAATATAGAATATTTAGATTTCTAATTTCATAAAATTTCTGAGTTCGATGGGAACTCAGATTATGTCTAGTCTAACCTAACACTATTTGGAATCTCATATTCAGCATTTCTGGTTAAACAACATCTGCCTGAATAATTTCGGTGATGGAAAACTCATTACTTTACAATATAGCACATTAAATTTAGGATCAGCTCTGTTTTGGTCTGTTTTTTAAAGTCCTTTATTATGTCAAATATGCCATCCCATAGAGCATGTTTAGAGAACCTTCCTAGCTCTGATTGACCACATGGGAGCTTTGGGATCTGCTTTTGACTATGTAGTGACCCATTTTAAAAGCACTTAGCATTTTAACATGATGTGGCAAATCCCAAGCAATCCCTTAGTCTTTTCCTGCCCTTGACAGATGGGGGGTTGTGTGTATATGGGGGTGAGGGATCAGTTAAAAGAGACAGCTCTTAGCCAGCGCTCCTTTGCTTTATTCAATACTCTAACTGGTATTATGCATTTTTAAGGTTTTCAGTGAAAGGTAGAGAAGGGCTAGTCTTCTCTACCCCAGCAACATAGCAACCTCACCCATATGGCAACTAGTGCAGGGAAAGTTGATTAGATTAATTTATACTTCCTAGACCTTTGTCTGTCTTTTCTGTTTTCGTGTTCTTTTGTGATTGAGCTTAGTTGAATGAGCATCTATTCTGTTATGGATAAGTCCAAGGCTGAAAGCAACTTCTAAGTTCAAGAGTACGTAGTACTGAGTCCTTTCTAGTTGTAGCTGAATGGTAGCAGGAGACAAATAGAGATTCTAGTACTGTAATGCCAAGCAAAGGCAACTTCCCAAGGTTCAAAACACCAGCATAGCTGCTCTCCATTTTATTCAGTGATGAATTAAAAACAGAGAAAATCAAAATATAGCATAATTCAAAATACAGCATTCACCAAGTGTAATTCAATAACTCCCAAGTACTACTCCACCCCTGGACATTATAATTCATTTAGTCAATCACAAAGTCCCTCTTCTAAGTACTACTCCACCCCTAGGCAGTACATTCATTTAGTTAATCACAAAGCCCCTCTTCTCAAATGGAGATTAGTTTCCAATCATAAGCAAAGTATATTCATTTGGTCAGTCACAGAGCACAAAAAGTCAAAGGTTTCCCACCCTTGGATCACAACTGAATAGGCCATCTACCCCAGAGTTACAACAAGCTTAAACACAACATTTAATACCCAAAGAGAGGTCTTTTCTTCATCTTGACACGAAGCAAGTTCTCAGCGATCTTTGTTCCTGGGGAGACAAAGCTTAGCAAGGCCACAAGATACATTGCCAGGGTCCTCATTAATTCATTCTCTGTCTGCAGAACAGTCCAAGGACCCCTGAAAACATTAGCAAAGCCTTCTTCCAGGATTTCTGTAAATATACAACAGGAAAACCCTTCTTCAGGGCTTCTGAACCAACAGGCAGGTTCCAGAACCTCTGCAACAATAGCACTGTCCTTTATCAGTGGACGAATCTGGCAAAACAACATCAAAACAGACAGACAAAGTACCAGCATAACAGACATGTCTCCTCAGTCCTTGGCAGCTCTGGGTGGCAACTCTCAAAAGTCCTGGGAAGCTTGAACTGGCCCTCAGCAATCCTCTCTGTCTCTCTGCCTCCACGATGCTGTTTCCCAAAAAATTCTTCTGCCTCTCTCTCTGCTTGTGTCTCTCTAAGGGCCAAATGTTATAGGAATGTAAATTTTTAAGATCTTCCCTGCCCCTAGGTTAAGTGCACCTGGAGTCTGTGGTGGGAGGCTTGTTTTTCAAGAGATACTTTGTGATTGGGCAGTGGGTCAAGAGGGTTGTTACATGCTCTGATCCAGGAGAAGGCTATTTAAGCCCTGATGGGAGGCTTTGCTTTGGGACTCACTTTGAGAAGTGTTGTGTGATTTGACCAGATGAGACTCTGGGCTGCCGTTGAGAGCCCCCTGGCTTTGAAAACCCAGATGTTGATGCTCCCCTCTCTGGTAACTGGGATTAGGTATGGATGTATATAATGGCTGGACAGTTTGGAAGCCTGTCTAACTTATGCTTGTAACCTCTGTATACTCTGAAGTTTGGGGTGCTGACCTTTTTCCCCTGAACTAGGTAAATGATATATATTTGATTGATTAAAGCAAGATTGTTAACCCATTTTGAGTTGCTTTCCTTTAGAAAAGCAGATCTAAGAACCTATGTTGGCAGCCACCCTGGGGACGCTGGGGTGCTTGCCGTTACAAGTACTCTTACAGAGGATGCCCATCTGTAATGTTAATGGTATTTAAGATCTTCCTGCTCATTAATAGGCTTATGTGTAGTCCACTAAAGAAGCTTGCTTGTAGGAAGATTTTCACACCTTTTGTGTGTGTATATATATATATATATATATATATATTTTGCTTTGGGGCTCCCTTATTGAAAGGGTGTTCTTGTGATTTGACCAGATGAGACTCTGAAGAACCATTAAGGAGCCCGTTGGCTTTGAAAAACCTAGATGTTGGTGCTTCTCTCTCTGGTAACTATGTATGTATTGGCTTGGTCAGACAGTTGGATCTGTCTGTTGATCTGTGCTAATTTCACAGACAGTTAGAAACCCTGTCTTCTAGTCTTTATTTCTCTGCTTGTATTTTCTCTATTTTCTTTGGATTTTCTCTGAAGTTCAGGATGCTGATTTTTCCCCTGAACTAATGCATGTAATTAAAAAAGATTGTTGACCCCTTGAACAACTATCTTTCCTAGTAAAGCAGATCTAAGAACCTGTGTTAGCACTCATCCTGGGTATGTCAGTGTTGTTGCCAGTATACCATCTGTAAAAGGAGTGATCCAAGCCTGGCCATTGCACCAGCCATTCATTCAACCAGGAGTTGTTTTATTAGTGCAGTGCTAAGGTGATATACAGAACATCTAATTAGCTGTCCTGATAACTGCTTTATGTTCTGATGACATTTAAATCTCAGCCTCCTAGCACATTATAACAGGAGCTACAAGTTAATTTACTAAATGCTATTTTAAATTGTTTTGTTAATGTGCACCATGTGTCTCATGTTTAGCATTTCTTTTGTGTGTAGGAATAGATTACCTGCCCCATACCTAATATTGTACATTGAGTAGCTTTAAAAAAACACACACATACACACAGTTCCTTCCCACTTTTGGAGAAACTCTAGAAATTTTTGCTATAAACAAATGTGTCCACAAATCTTGGCTGGGGCTTTTGGTGAGCTGAAGAGTATGAGAAAAGGAAACCTAATTCTTCTTATCAGAGACCTAAGTTCAAATTCACCCTGAGATACTTATTAACTATGTGACCTGAGGCTAGTCATTTAAACTTTGCCTCAGTTTCCTTAACTGTAAAGTGAGGATGATAAAAGTACCTACTTTACAGGGTTGCTGTGAGCATCAAATGTCATCACCACTTAGCACAGTGCCTGGCACAGAGCAGAAGCTATATAAATGCTTATTCCCTTCCTCTTAATCCTTCAAATATTTGAGGACAACTATCATAGCCCCCATTTTCAAGGGTCAACTTTCCGCAGGTTTTTCAGTGATTCTTCACAACAGTTTCTAGACTTTTCATGTGCCAGATTGCTCTCCTTGGAAGCATTCTAATTTGAAATGTCCCAAGAGCAATTCTACACACTATGCATGCAGCCTCTGATCGCATTACTTTTTTTTGGCAGTTGGGTCCAATTAACCTCCATATTGGGTCATGCCTTAGGATCATGCTATTTTGAGCTGGAAGAGACCTTAGAGATTATCTGGACTGCTTTCCTCATTTTATAAATGGGGAAACCCAAGGCCATAGAAGTAAGGTAACTTTCCCAATACAAGTTAGTCAATTAAAAGCTCTAGATCCTTTTTTTCCTTGAGAAAAACTGCCTTTGAGTAAAGTCTCCTGCATCCTCCTGCAATATTTTAATCTAAAAGCAAGAATTTACATTAATCTTGATTTCATTTTCCTAGTCTATTGCTTGAATTCATTGACATTTTTTGGATCTTGATTCTATCAGGCCCATGGGGGTGAAATGACTTCCCAAAGTCATTTAGCTAAGAAACTGTTAGCACAACTTTGAGTAGAATCCAGGCCTTCTAGTTTATGGTCCAATGCCCTTTCTACTCCAATACCTCTCACCTCAATGCTCACTGCTTAATGGTTAAAGCACCTTCTATTTATTCAGAATATCAGGGAAGAGGGATGTTCTGATTGTCTGTTCTGGTTAAATGATGAGTTATGTTGCCATATACTGTGTACAACATTCATTTGTATTGAAATCATATCCTGAGCCCCCATTCAGTACAACAGTCTCTTTTAGTATACCATGAAAGACACCCATTCAATTGCAAAAAGCAGTTAAGATGTCAGGGCAGTGAAAGTACTCCAATAGTAGAGTCATTTCCTGTCCTTATACATAAATAGGTGCCATATCCCACACCTTCCCAGTATGAAGGTATGTTATAGGGGCAGGTCAGAATCTGCTACCTCCTCTTAGCTTGGTTCTTAAGTCATCAGGATTCTTCCAGGTACTCCTGGGTTTGGGGATGCCACATTAGCACCATCCCACCTTCTTCCCTTACTTCTGCCTTTCCACTTTGACTCCAGCCTACAGTTTGCTCTCCATCTCATAATACCTCAGGACATTGAACCCAATTGTTTGTCCATTTCTCTTCTCTATCTCCTATTTCTTTTCTTCCTTATGACTCCTTCTTTCTATGCAATTTTCTCACGCTTCCTTTTTAAAAAAAAAGTTTCTCAGTCTTTCCACAAAGAGCCTTTGGTTCAGGATTCATATGAACCAGGTTCAGCCCTGAGAGATCCTGACCCCAAAAAGAAGGCCTCAGGCTTTTCTCAAACTGTACAGTTCATTATATCTCTACCCTGAGATAATCTCTTAAATGAAGTTTTGTTTTGCCTCATGTTTAGGGTCTCTCTAAAGGGAATTAACAGGATTTCTTTTGGAAAAGTGACTCATTATGCAACAGTAAATATCAGGTATCCTCTTACCCTCCCCCCCCCCCCCCCCCACACAAGTAAAGACTCCCAGGAAACTTATAGGAATACTGATCAGAGATATTTTTTAAATTTTTATTTATTTAATTTTTAATTTATAGAATAAAACACACATTTCCATAACATAGTATAACAAAAAAGATGATCACACCTGAAACTGCAAATCTTATGTACAACTTGCTATTCCTTTTAAATATAAAATAGTTATCATACAAATTTATTTCTTTTCTTTTTTCCCTTCACCCTACCCTAAAGATGGCTACCACTAGACAAAATGTAAACACATACACACACAATGAGTGTGTATGCAAAATCATTCTATACATAATTATATTTATCAGTTCTTTCTATGGATATAGATAGCATTTTCCTTCATATGTGATATTGTATATTTACTTTAGAGCAGTATTTACTATCTGAGTAACAACTCAAGGCTCATATCTTCTAGCCAATGTAGCATGTATAGCTTGTGTTTCTGGTAGCAATCATCTCCTCCAAGAAGGAAGCAATAATCTTATGACTCTTAAGGTCACAAGGTGTCTACCATGGCCAGAAACATACATTTTAAGATTACTATGTTGTCACCTGTATTCAGGAAAAAAACATAAAACAGTAAAGGTAGAGTGGGACTTGAAGTCAAGTCTCAGGCTCACTTAGAGAAGCACTTATTTTCATTTCATTTGTGTATAGCCACCATTGCTATTCCTTAGGATAGGCAGGGGAGAGAAATTTCTGCTCCTCACATATCACTCACCTGAATGGAAATCTGAGAGAAAACAAATATTGGCTGTGTCCCAGAAAAGAGGCTAGCTCAAAAAAGAGAAGAGGATTTCTCTCTATTTCCTTATCTAGCTTATTGAAGAGATCTTCTTTCTGGCTTGGGAACTAATTGTCTTTGATGTAGTCTTCTTTTATTATAGGGACTAGGGTACCAACAAGAAGGCTCTGGTCATGCATGCTTTTTAACAAGGTGCTAGGAAGTGTTCAAATCCAACTCCCTGCTACACATTTGAACTATCTAATGCACTATCAAGTCTAGGGGAGAAAGCCTCCCAGGAATCCAATGAACATCAACTCCTTTCTCTCAGTACATTCCTCTTTTACCCCATAATTTTATTTTTTAGATATTATCCCTTCATATTCAACTTACACCTGTGCCATCCATCCATCTATCCATCTGTCCATCCATCTATCTATCTATCTATCTATCTATCTATCTATCTATCTATCCATCATCCATCTATCTATCTATCTATCTATCTATCTATCTATCTATCTATCTATCTATCTATCTAATCCTTCTAAATATCCTAATAATGAAAAAGGTATTATGAGTTTCAAATATCATCTTCTCTTGTAGGAATATAAATAGTTTAACCTTATTAGGTCCCTTATGCTTTCTTTTTTTTCTTAAACTTTTAATGTTTTTCTTGAGTCTTGTATTTGAAAGTCACATTTTTCTATTCAGCTCTGGTCATTTCATCAAGAATGCTTGAAAGTGGGGTGGCTAGGTGGCACAGTGAGTAGAGCACCAGCCCTGGAGTCAGAAGGACCTGAGTTCGGATCTGGCCTTAGGCACTTAACACACATACCCAAAAAAACTAGCTGTGTGACCTTGGGCAAGTTACTTAACCCCAATTGCCCTCCAAAAAGCAAAAAAAAAAAAAAGGAATGCTTGAAAGTCCCCAATCTCATTGAATGTCCATTCTCCCCCTTGAAGGTTTGTACTCAGTTTTGCTGGGAAGGTGATTCTTGGTTGTAACACTAGCTCCTTTGCCCTCTAGAATATCATATTCTGAGTCTGTAATGTAAAAGTACTAAATCTTGTGTTATCCTAACTGTGGCTCCATGATACTTGAATTGTTTCTTTCTGCTGCTTGCAATATTTTCTCCTTGACCTAAGGACTCTGGAATTTGGCTATAGTATTCCTGGCAGTTTTCATTTTGGGATCTCTTTCAGGTGAATTCTTTCAATTTCTATTTTACCTTCTGGTTCTAGAATATCAGGGCAGTTTTCCTTGATAACTTCTTAAAAGATGATGTCTAGGCTATTTTTTTTTATCATGGCTTTCAGGTAGTCCAATAATTTTTAAATTATCTCTCCAGGATCCATTTTCTATGTCAGTTGTTTTTCCAATGATATAGTTCACATTTCCTTCTATTTTTTTTTATCCTTTTGCTTTTGTTTTATTATTTCTTGATTTTTCATAAAGTCATTAGCTTCCATTTGCTCCATTCAAAGTGTTTTTTTTGCTTTTTTTTTTTGGAGGGCTATTGGGGTTAAGTGACTTGACTTGCTCAAGGTCACATGGCTAGTTTTTGTGTTGTGTCTGAGGCCGGATTTGAACTCAGGTCCTCCTGACTCCAGGGCTGGTGCTCTATTCACTGTGCCACCTAGCTGCCCCTCCATTCAGATTTTTAAGGAATTATTTTCTTCAGTGAGCTTTTGAAACTTCTTTCCCATTTGGCCTAGTCTGATTCTTAAGGTGTTATTTTCTTCAGTTTTTTTTTTTTTTGTGATTCCTTTATCAAGTTGTTCACTTTTTTCTTTTCATGGTTTTCTTGCATCACTCTCATTTCTCTTCACAATTTTTCCTCTACCTCCTTTATGTGATTTTCAAAATCCTTTTTGAGCTCTTCCATGGTATGAGACCAATTCACATTTATTTTGGAGGCTTGTGGATGTAGGAGCTTTGATTCTGTTATCTTCTGGGTGTATGTTTTGATCTTCTTTGTCACCATAGTAATTTTCTGTAGTCAGAGTTTTTCCCATGTTGTTTGCTAATTTTCCCAGCCTATTACTTGACTTTTAACTTTTTGTTAAAGAAGGGGCTCTGTTTCCAGAGTGGAGAGTGCACTGTCCCAAGCTTCAGGGTTTTGTGCATCTCTTTTCAGAGATACTTCTAGGGACCTATAAGTTTTCAGTTCTTCTAAGGAGAGGTATTTCCTATTCTCCTGACCTGTGCTCTGGTCTGTGAGTGATAACAGGAACTCTTTTCTGCCCTGAAACTGTGAGGAGGGCCCCCTTCCACTGTGGCCACGAGCTCTGTTGTGCTAGTGTTCCTCCTTGCCCTGGAACTGCCACCCAGGACTGTGACCCAGATCCAAATATGGGTAAAGCAACAGAGTCCTGCCTCAGTGTTAGCAAAAAGACCCCTATAATCTCCCTTGACCAGTTGTTCAACCTCTTTACCATCTGTGGGCTGAGAGCTTGGGAAGCAGCTGTTGTCACTGTCATTGCGGATGCAGTCGCCTAACCAAATTTGCTGGGGCCAGGTCTGTGCTGGCACAGTTTGCTCTGAACTGCACTCCTCTTTGACCCTGGTGCAATAGACCTTTCTTGCTGATTTGTTGTCTTTGGCATCTGTAGCCTGAGAGGTCTGGAAACCGTCACTGCTACCACTGATTCAGTCACCCCAAATTCTGCTCTGGATTTGCTGGTGTTGGGTCTGTGCTGGACTGGACAGCTTGCACTGGACTGTACTTCTCTCTCACCCTGGTATAACAGACCTTTTCTACTGATCTTTCAAGTTGTCTTATACTGGAAATTTGTTTCATTCCATCTTTTTGTGGATTCTGCTGCTCTATAATTTGCTTAGAGTTATTTTTAGAAGGTATTTGGCAGGGTTCGGGGAGAGCTCAGGAAAGTCCCTGCCTTTACTCTGCCATCTTGGCTCCTCCTCTCCCTGAATATCAACTCTTCTATCTCTTATGGGACTGAAGCTGGGGTAGAGGTTTCTAAGTGTGGTAATCCCTGCCCATATCATGCATATGCTAATGTTTCAAAGAACAAAAATAGTACAAGATACACTTAAAACAAAAACTTACTAAGCTAGTACTAATTGCTACTCTAGTCCAAGAACATATTCCTCCAATATTTTCCCCAAATTTAACCCTCTTCCAAACTTCCCATTTTTTGGTTAGCCCAAACAATAACGTTCAACTGTGTTCATAGCCTCTGAGTCATTTTTGCTTTCCCCTTTCCCTCAAATCCCATATTCAATTAGTTGTTGATTCTTGTCCAATACAACTCCACGCTTCACAAGTTGTTCCGTATTTCTGGAATGTACTCCTTCCTCACCTCAGCCTTGTAGAATTCCTAGCTTTCTTTCAAGTATAGCCCAGTTATCAATTCCTACATGAAGTCTTTCCTGATCTCTCGTTATTAGTATTCTTTCCTTCTTGAAACTACTTTAAGTTAGTTTATTATCTGAGCAGTATTTAGTGGATTTTCCAAGCTTAAGGGACTTTGATTCTCCATTTTTAATTTATCCTCAGATTTAAATTCAAGCAAATGAAGATGCACTCGACTTGGAGTTAAAAGACTCAGAAGACCTAACTGAATCCCAATTTGGACATTTATTAGCTGCATGCATGATCTTTTCAAATCACTTTTTCCACTTTGACCCTAAATTTCCTCATTTATAAAATTAGGGGTCTGAACTACTTGAAATTTTCCTTGCCTTAATATTCTCAGACTTTAAGCCTCTCCCCAACTTGGCTACCAAACCACGAATTTACTTGCTCTTGTGTTCTTTGTGTATGAATCTTTTCCTGCAAACTTAAGCTCCATAAAGGCAGGAAGTAGTGTCTCATTTATCTTTTAGATCTTCACATCTAGCAAAATGCTTTGTACACTCCCCTTCCAATGACAGACCCTGCAGATCACATCGCTCCTGGATGTTTACTGGTGCACATTCTTTTTGTTTCTTAGTAACTAACCCGCCATCCCCGCCCCCCTTTTTTTGGTGGGTAGGGGGCATCTCTTTAGATCTGGCAAAATATTCTGTTCCCTCCACCTTCCAAAGACAGACACTGCAAATGACTCCATTTTTTATGCACATACTTTTTATTTTTCTTTTAATTTTTTTTAATTTTAAATTTTTTTGTTTTTTGGAGGGCAATTGGGATTAAGTGACTTGCCCAAGGTCACTCAGCTAGTTGTGTGTCAAGTGTCTGAGGCTGGATTTGAACTCACGCCCTTCTGACTCTAGGGCCAGTGCGCTATTCACTGCACCACCTAGCCGGCCCGACACATACTTTTTATTACTTAGTAAACCCTCTTCCCTTTTGTGGAGTCGGATCTCTCAGAATTTGTAATTTTGCTGCCAATTTAATGCCTACCTGCCAACGGCAAAGCCCACAGGACGTGCAAACGTTTTGTCAAAGCTAGGGTAAAGTCACACCTTATTAGAAAGGTAAGCCAGGGCGCACTAACGCTGGAAAGCTGAATGCATCTTGAGACTGCAGCCCCCTACGTCAGCCTCAGAGAGGCGGCAGTGCTCCAAAACACTAGTACACCGTAGAGGGGGCGAGGTAAAATCACTCAGCCTCTATTGGCTGCAGGGAGAGGGGAGGGCGGGGCCGTGCTGACCAATCGGTGACTGCGCCTTGATCACGTCTCTTCACGCTGGGCTCGGAGCGGGGCGTCGCTACGAACGCGGTGCTTCTCGTCCGCTTGCCCTGTCCCCGCCGGCTGCCCGGTATGCTGTCCGCCCTGAGGTCCGGCGTCCGGGCGCTGTTCCCAGGCCGCGCCTCGGCCCCGAGGCTGCGCTCCTACCATGGGGATGCGGTGGCCGCGCTGGGCTCCCAAATCGACACGGGCTCCGCGCTCTACCAGGTAGGCCTGGCGGGTCCGTGTCACTGTGCCCCGGGGGGCCCCGGCGGCCTCTCTTTCCGTCCCGGGCCTGCCGGGCAGCTCGCTGTGGAGCAGAGGCGAGCGGGGCCTCCGGGACCTCCCGGTCGGCTTCACTGTGTGGGAGTCCCAGCCTCGGCGCAGGCGCGCTCGTCTGCAGTCCACCGTGGGTGGACTTGAGATTTACTCCCAGTGAAGCCCAAAGGAGCGAACAAACAATCAAAAGCCAGCCCCACACTTGTCAGTTTCTAGGGAACGGTCTCAGGTGTGCTACTTCATGTATGCCGGGGTGGCAGTGCACCAAATCACCTTTCTTCTCTGCCTTCCCTTCCCTTCTGCCTAATCTGTAACATCGCATCGATTTCTCCACAAACACTGAAAGTTACAGGTGGTAGATAGGGCCCTTGGAGGTCTCTGCCTCTCTCTTTGTCCCTCTCTCTCTTTTATCTCTCTGGTGTTACATATCTGTCTCCTATTTCCTTCTCTTTTTCTCTCTTAATCTCTACCTCTCTTTTTCTTTTTTCCTTTTAAAAAAATTTTTTATTTTTAGTTTACAACATTCAGTTCCACAAGCTTTCGAGTTTTAAATTTTCTCCCCTTCCCCAAGACAGCGTGGAGTCTGATATAGGTTCTACATATACATTCATATTAAACATAATTTCACATTAGTTGTAAAGAATTATAACCAATGGAGCGAACCACGAGTCTTTCTCAGTCTCTCTTTTTATGTCTTTCATTTTATCTCTTTTTAGCTTTCTCTACGTCTTTCTCTGAATCTCTCATCTCTCTTCTTATATATTTCTTCATCTTCATCTTCCTCTTCTCTCTCTTTCTCCTCTCCCCCTCCTCCCCACCTTTTCTCTGACACACACCTGTAGGCTTTGTGACACTAGACAGATCACTTGACCTTTGAGTGACTCAGGAAACTCTCTAAGACTAAATTGCAGAGCAGTTATCTGTCTGCATTGATTCCTCGCTAGGAATTCTTAATACCAATGAAATCTCAGAAGTGGACAAAAAAAATTGACATGGCAGTGTCTGAACACTGGAGGTACAAAGACAAAAATCAGTCCCTATTACTAAGGAGTTTATATTCTACTTACCCTAATTTCCTCATCTATAAAATCAAAATACTAAAGACCAATTTGTATTACCTTATAGGGTTGTTCTAAGGATCAGATTAGAATATTTGTAAAACCGTTGTAACTTAAATCCAATGTGAACATGAACCTATGTAAACTAGTCTTAGTTTTCTTAGTATGTAAGGATAAATATGAATCAGAGATAGAATTGTGGACTCTGCACCTGAAAGGAACCTGTGATGTGAAAAAAGTCCAGGATTTGGAAAACCTGGGCATGAATCTCTGCCACTTATTAGCCGATCACTAATGTAGAGTTTAGAGCCTAGTAGGTGGTAGGACATGCACAGATAAATACAATTTGGTCATGGGGTTTTAGAGCTGGATATGGGGGTCTTTTAGCTTTTTTTTTTTCTAGTCTCAACCTCATTATATGGTTGAGGAAACTGATGTTCTGAGACCCAGGCCCTTCCCATCAGGTAAAGTTATCTTTCCCTGTTCGTAACTGTCTTCTGGCACCTTCCTTCGACTTTGTCCTTGTATCATAGTTATTTGTGTATTCTTTGAGATGGGCTTGTGTTACTTTTATGACAGTGCTCATGACATAAGTGTATCTTGTGAATAGTACTTGGCACATGGTAGATACTTAAATATTTGTCAAATGACTGTAAGAATGAGTAAATGAAAGAAATGAACTTTGTTGCTCAAGGTCACAAAGGAAGCAAATAGCTTGAGAGCCAGGAAAGAACCTAGGTCATCTGATTCCAAATCCAAATCCAAATTAGAGTTTAATTAAATTAATTAAGATTAAATGAGGGAGAAATTGCTTCAGGTTGAGTGGATCTAGGAAGACTTCATAGAAGAGATGACATTTGAATTGAACCTTAAAGGATGGGGAGGATGTCTTCAGACCCAGAACATTCTGGGTATAGTAGTAACCATTTCAGCCTTGAGGGGAAGTAACCCCTTCATCTTAAAACTTGTGCTAGAGAAGGAAATGAAACCCTGACAGGATCTGATATGTTCCCTAAATTCAGAGAGACCGTATTTCCAAGGGTTCAAAGAAAGGAACCATTTCCAAAGGTTCAAAGTAGGATTCCATGGGCTAAAAGTCTATAGGAAAAGTCAACCCAGGAGCAATGGAAAGGTCTCAAGTGAAATTCTGAATGCAAAGAGAAGCAACTCAGATGAGGATGAAAATGGGAGCTGCCTTGTGAATGTCCAGATAACTCACTGATAAACATAAATTTTTATAAAGATATGTACAAAAGATGGAAGCAAGGGCACTTAACAAGATGAATATAAGAGTGTCACATGGTCATACAAGAATTATCTCTGAAATACCTCAGCTTATCCCCACAGTATATTTGCACATTATGTGGTTTATTTGTTGGAATAGATCTTTTTTGTAGCCTACTGTCCAAAATTCCTAGTCAGGAGTATTGTTAGTCCCATGAAAATAACCCATTCTCTTATAATGAACCATTGCCCCAGCTGTGTTTGGCTCACTTTTTAATCACTCTTCCTGCCATAGTTAGAGCACTGGCAAAAACAGAATAAGGCTTGCTGGGCTTATTCCACAGGGCTAGCAATATGCTTGGCTTGGAATTCTGGACAGTGGGGCTACTAAAAGATCTGTTTTATCCTATATTGTGAATATACTATGGGGTAAGCTGATTACCAGTTTCTCAGGTACTTACTATTAAGGGAAAGAATGACTGAGTTTTAGATGAATTCTGATGCACCCTTTATCCCCATGCTTCTGTTCCTTGCTAGTTGCAATAGTCACAGTCCTCTTTAGCAGATTTATTACTTTGAAATTAAAATAATAAATTCAAGGTAATCTGGTCATTAGTACAACCACATTGTGGCAGATATCAGATTTCTTCATTTTGTATGTTAATCAGGCTTAGGTCATTCATGGAACTGAGAGAATGAGTAGTCCCTTAAACTATGACTGCTGATCTTACTAAGGATTTGTTGGATTCTATATAAAAGTAGTTGAACACATTTACTCAGTCTATTTTCTATTTTCTAGGACCTTACAATTTAAAACAAATAACATTGATCCATACAGATTTGTAACAGGGTAAAAAAGAATGATGCAATAGGGATATAAGTATATGTGAGTCTTGTTCTTTCTGTTCTTACTGTAGAAAATATAAATGAATGAACAAACATTTATTAAGTGTTTATTTACAATGTACAAAGCATGTAGTAAGGGTTCCATATAATTCTTGGACTCTGAGATATTGCACTAAAAAGAATCCATTGATTCTGCAGACACAGTGGTAATCAACAGAAATAGTTTTTGAAAATTTTCTCCAAGGAATGTGTAGTGCAAAGAACATTAAATTTATATGCAGAGTTAAAGGATTTGAATCCTCTTTGAAATACTGACAAAGTCTCAAGCCTGCTCTTGGTTTGGTTTTTAAATTTCTCAAATTTTTCCTGCTGGAAATTCTTCTTCTTTGCTGATCTTCCTTCCTCTTTCACCTTAGCTACACATAAATAGCATACCCCAAAGTACTTGAACATGCCTGGAAATAAGTGCTAGTATACTTGTATTATTTACTTGTTGGGCTGCTTTAAATATGTAATTTTCTATTTCTGAACCTTTTATCAGGTAGGTACTAAAGTTAGCTACATATCAACATTTATCGATTTCCCATTATGCATATAGTATAGAATCCCTACATTCTAATTATATGCTAGAAACTGAGTGAAATAGAACCCTTGGCCTCAAGGAGTTTCCATTCCCTAGAATGCAGCATTTCAAAATTTTTGGTGTTCTTTAATAGTTTATTTTCTCTGTATTTGATGCTTTTCTCTCAGATTAGAATTTATTTAATGTTGAGGGTAGAGGTGGGATAGTGGCTAAAAAGGCTATACAGACTTTTGTTTGTTTTTTAAATTAAAAATACAAATTGAAGATGAGATGTAAGTGTGGAAAGGATTCTAGAACTTTTGGGAGATGTTAAGCGATCTCTGTCCTGCTTCTTTTGCAATGTTATTGAGCCAGGCAAGAGTGGGTGGGAGATGTAATATTATGACTAGACCTGCTGGTTTGAGAACTCCCTGTACATGGGATTATTTAAAAATTCCCCTCCTACCCCAAGCTTACCCTTGTTTAAAACAGAGAAAGAAAGGTATTCTTAATGAAATAATAATAATACATGTTGACCTATCCTGCAATTTGCTGATTTTGTATAAGTTCTTGCTTACAGCAGGTTGGAGTGAGAAAGAGGAAAACTGGTTGGTTTATCTTGCCCATATCTATCTTTTTCACAGAAATTTTATGAGCTACTTTATTAAATGCTATGCTGGATAAATACAGTCTTTAGCATTTTCCTGATCCACCAGGTTAGAAATCCTTTAAAAAAGGAAATAAATTTAGTTTGGAATGATGTGTGTTTTTAAAAAAATCATTTTAATTGATCTCTTTTGTTGTTGCATCACTTAACAAAGGACCTCCCTCCTTTCCTAGTCAAAGAACCATCCATTGTAACAAAGATTAAAAAAGAGGGGTAAAAAAAAAACAATTAGGCAAAATCAATACATCACTCATGTCTGACAGTATTTGCAGTATTCTATACTCCTAGTCCCCACCTCCTTAGAGGGGAGATTATTTTTTCAATTCTTGCAGGATCATACTTGGTCATTCAGTTTCTTTTTTCTTTGTTTTTATGTTTACATTGTTGTAGCATCAGATACATTGTTCTTCTGGGTCTTCCTTCACTCTTTAAGTTTCCATGCTTTTTTGAATTTTTCATATTCTTTGTTTCTTAGGTCTGTGTAATATTTAATTACTACATTCATTTACAACAATTTATTTAGCCATTTTTGACTTGATGGTTATTTACTTTGTTTTCATTTCTTTGATACCACAAAACAAATATTTATATTGCTATATTTAGGTGTGTATGTTACTTTTCTTTTATGTGTTTGACTTTCTTGGGTTATATGACCAACAGTGGAATCTGGATAAAATGGTATGGGCATCTTAGCTTCCTTATTAGCTACTAATCCCTCTTTTATTATCTTTGCAAATTGACTGAGTATAAGGTGAAACTTCAGAGTTGTTTTAATGAGACTCATCTATCAGGGTAAATTTGCTTTTAATTTTGATTCCATATCCTGTTTGTTTTACTTCATAAGCATTAAGATGGAATGAGGTTGGTGACTGAGTCTTTTTGGTGCTAGAAAAAGCAAAAGAGTAGTTGTGACAGACTAAAAAAGCACTACTCATAGAATCATAAAATTATATTAGATTTTGAGGTTTTGTTAACTTGGTTATGAGGTAGCTTCAAATTATTTACAAAATATGACTGTCTCAATATTCAACTTAAAATCTGTCTTAAAAAATTCTATGCAATTTCTCTTGATGATACATTCTATTACTTTACAAAAACTTAAGATTAATTGGTTAGTTTAAAAATATTATTTGGACAAATGATTGATTATTTCAGAGATCATAACAGTAAGAGTTTTAGAACTGGAATGGACTTAAAGTTATTTAACTGCAATCCTCTCAGTTTATGATTGTCTCATAGAAGCTAAGTGATTTGCTTAAGGTTAGGTTTCTTAACAAAGTATCTCCTTGAGTGAAAGAAGCTATTTTCCCTCTTTTCTTTCTTGAAAAAGGGTGAAATGAACACATGTAACAAATAGGATACTTTCTCCAACTTTCTCCCTGCTAATCACTCTCATTTTAGTGAAAGGGCAAATGTTTATTTTTTTTGAGTCTTTTGGGGGCTATTAAACTGATAATGGAAACATGCTGTTTACGGTTGCCTTTGATTCATACTTTTGAAGTCTGGATTTGTACTCCCTCCCTGGGGGACAGATTTATTTAATCTGTAATTGAAACATACTTCCCATCCTTGAACCTTTTAGACTTTCTTGCCTCTTGTCCCATTTGGATTGCTTTTTAGTTTCCTGACTAATATGTACAATTTTTTGACTCTCTTAACCCTTGTGGGACTGATCATGACCTTTCGGTGCCCTTGGAAAAATATTTCTGACCTTTTCTCCTACCCTGCTTACCTCTTGACTTGTCCTTCTGGTGCCTTCCAGGAGGAACTGATTTGATGTCAAGAGTGATGGTCAGACGACTTAAGTTTATGTCCTGTGTCTGATACTTACTGATTGTTACTAGTTGAGTGACCCTGACAAAATTGTTGTAATTTTTTACCTGTTTCTTTTATGCAAACTGAGGGTAAAATGCTAGTTATATCACAATGTATGTGTGAGAAAAATATTTTGTTAACCTTAAAGCACCTTGTAAACTACAGCATGTTTAACAAAGCCTTTTATCCACATAACTAAATAATAATTTATCTTAGTATAATAGTAATATGATGAAAGGGAGTGATGTTTCAGGGAGAAAGGTGACATGGCTCCTTTGCATTTTATTTATTATTAGTGATTTGGAACATTTTTTCCATATGGTTGTTATTGTAGAAGGCTATAATTCTTTTTTCCCACACTTAAAAAAACCCCCAATTTTTCTTGTTTTTTTTTTTGTCTGTATTTTCTTTTACAACATGAATTACATGGAAATATGCTTTGCATAACTGCATGTGTGCAATCCACATAGAATTGCTTGCCCTCTCAATGAGGGCGGAGTAGAAGGGGATTGGAGAGAATTTGGAACCAAAACTTTTTTTAAAATGAATGTTAAACTTTGGTTTTATGTGTAACTGGAAAAATAAAATTATTTTTAAAAGATGGATTAATTAAGTCTGAATTAGTTCTATACATAAATTATATGAATGATGAGAAATTATGTTCTATCATTTCTGTGCAAATTTAGCAGTAGTTTCAGGTTTGTAATGAGTATAAAATTATTTCTGAAATTTTATTTAAAAGTTTAAGCTTTAGAATATGACCATGGTATAAGAGAATGATGCAGTAAGGCAAAGGAAATGTTCTTACACAATCTTGGTGGCTCCCTATTACCTACAGTATTAAATAAAAAAATCCTGTTTGGCTTTTAAAGTCCTTCCTAACTTGGTTTCTTACTAGCTTTTTAGAATTCTCACATCTTATTCTCTCTCCCACACCCTCAATACCCACCCACCTTCCATGTACTCTGTAATCTATTAACACAGGCCTCCTTGCCTTTCCTGGAATAAGGCATTTCATCTTCCAACATAGATCATTTTCACTAACTGTCCCTTACACCTGAAATTCTCTCCCTCCTCTTCTCCACCTGCTTTCCTTCCCTGGTTTCCTTCAAGTTACATCTAAAATCATAGGTTGTAATCCTTTTAATTAGTGTTTCTTCAGGTAGGTGGAGTGGAGATAGCACCAGACTTGGAGTTCAAATTCTGCCTCAGACACTTCCTGGTTGTGTGACCTTAGTCAAATCATTTAAGCTTTTTCAACTTCAGTTTCATCATTTGTAAGTTGGGCAGAACAATAGTGCCTACCTCAGAGGGTTGTTATGAGGATCAAATGAATTAAGAGGGTTGTTATGGGGACCAAATGAATTAATATGTAAAGAATTTTGCAAACCTGTGATGATGATGATGTCTACTGCTCCTTCTACCATTACTGCTACTATATCTACTATCACATCCTTTGACCATTTATCTATTTCCTCTTAACTTTTTAATTCTTTTTTTTTTAACTGTTCTAGGAAAACTATGCACGAATGAAAGCTCTAGTAACTGAACTTCATGAACGAGCAGAACATATCAGGCTAGGTAAATATAGTGACATTTATTTTATTTTAAAATTTAATTTTGTGCCTCTATAATTTATCCTGTGAAGATTCACCAAAGTGATGTTCCTGAAGTATAAGTCTCACTATGGTTCTCTCCTGCCCAAAAGTTATAGTCACTTCCTGATGTCTCTAGGATGAAATTCCTTTGTTTGGCATTTAAAGCCCTTTACAATTTCTGCCTCTATTTTCTTTCCAGATTTATTATACCATATCCCCCTTTACAATCTCTGTCTTAACCCAACCAGCCTCCTTGTTCTTCTGTATGTGTAATGCTCTTTCTCTGTGCCATTGGCTTGGCTTCAGTGCACCTACTCCTAACCTTTGCCTCTTATTATCTTCAGTTTCCTTAAAAGCTCAGATAAACATCCACTTTCTATGTAAGGCCATTCTTGATTTCCCCCAGTTACTAATATTTCTCTCCTCCCTCCAAATAACTTGTACTTTTTATATGTTATATATATATATTTTTTTTTTTAAATTTTAAATGTTTAAAATTTTTAAATTTTTAAAAATATCCCTCCAAATAACTTGTACTTTTTATATGTTTTACATGTATTCATATGATTACATGTTATTTCTTTCAATAGAATGTAAGCTCTTTGTGGGCAGAAACTATTTTTGATTTTTTTTTGTATCCCCAATGCCTGGTACAGTGTATTGATGAACTGGCACATTATATCAACCAGCCAGTTCATCAATAAGCATTTAAGTGCCTGCTCTATGCTGGGTACTATGCTAGATGGTGGGGATACAAATACAATTAATGAAACAATCTCTATTCCAAAGGAATTTATTTTCTAATGGGTCCTTGATAAATGCTTGTTGATTAGTTTATTGGTCGGAAAAGAAATTATAATCTTTTTAAAAGTCTGGACTATTCCTAGGTAGAGTAAGAATTGCATTCATAATATAATTTGAAGAGCTGTCTCTCTGCCTCTTTAGTTTGTTGGGTTCTTCAACTAGCATGATAAAAGTCCTTGTAAGCATTGTGTTGCACTAGAAAGAATGCTATTGGAGTTGGAGCACCTGAGGTCAGTTACTTCTGTTACTTTGGACAAGTGAATTCCTCTATAGATCTCAATTCTCTCATGTATAAAATGAGAATGTTAGACTAGATAATTTCTAATAGATAACCTCTAAGGTTTTCTATGCTTTTATAACCTATTCTTTGGAATAAGTCATGGTCTCAAAAAAAAAAAACCCAACCCTGTTAATTACTTAGGATGGGTCACTAACCCATTAACTTATCCACAGTTTTGCCTTATTATTTGGTCTTTTGGGCAGGATCATGGAGCATTTGTGGAGAGAACAGACCTAGGCATGACAAAGATGGGTGAGGAATTCTGCAATACTAGATGAGAATGCTATTGGTTGCTTGCCAGGTGGATGCCAAAAGAGAGAAGAGAGATATGTTTTACCTACTTTACAATTCTGCCTAGTGCTGGTATGGTTAATGGGCTTAGGATAGTTCTGATTTGTCAGATTTCTTTGGGGGGGGTGTTGGTAGGGTTGTGAGGTTCCTACTATGTTCCTAGCATTTTGTATTTTACTTTGCATTTTTCTTTATGTAAACATGTAGAACAAGAGATGAGAGTATAATTTGTTTTGGCCTCTCCTCCCCACTTTTTCTATTACTGCTGGCCATGGGTTTTCTAATTTCAAAATAAAACACTTTCTCTGTTAATTTTTTTCTTTAGAAAATAAAGAGGAATTAGAAATATCAGGGTTTCAAGGTATCACCTGAGAATAATGAACTAAAATGGTTTTTGTTGATAGGAAGCCTTGTTAAATGGAAAGGATTGTGAAGAATAGTTAACTTTCCCTCACCTTTTGTTCCCTTCCTCTCTCCCTTTTACTTTTCCTCCCCCAATTTTGTCATTTCTGCCTTTGTTTCATATTTCCTTTGAATTTTACAGTCTTCAAGTTCTCTTATGTTTCAGCCTTTAATTTTTTTTTTGGTGACTTAGTCATTTGTTTGGGAAGAGTAAGGAACTATTTGTAGCTTTATTATTAATAAAACCTTAAGTATTGGAACTAAGCATGTTATTTAATTTCATTTAGTAAAGTGCTACACATGTTTTAATGCTTGTTGAATGCTGAATTACCATTTTATGTATTAGCAGTATAGTTGTAGGGAGACCAAAAAATTTTCATTATCTTCTTAAAGAATCTTTTTTTTAGTGTACTGTAGCCATCCCGTATACTTTGATCTCTATGAAGTTCACAATTTAAGAATGCTAGTGATTCTTTACATCTACTACCTACTTCCCCTGAAGAAAGTTTAGGCTCAAAGGGGGTACTTCTACCCTGTCATTTGGTCAGCAAATATTTATTAAGCATCACCTATGCACATTGCCTTCAGTGAGTCCCGTCATAATACCTTACCATGGTATGGAGGTGACTGAAGGTTCTCAAAGACTATGCCAGCAGAGTGAAGATTCTGGAATTTTTTTGCCATGCTGCCAAAACTTTGAGTATGGCCCTAATAACAGCCTATGTCTGCTTTCTGAGGACTAGTCTAAATAGAGAGTCTCATCACTTGTAGGTTGGTTACTTAACAGTGAATTCTTTGATCTCAAAGAAAATTTGTTCATTCAATAAGCATTTAACAAAAATACCTACTATGTGTGAGATATTGTGCTTTCTCAAGGAGTTTACATTCTTTGGAAAAGAAATTTTGTTTATATAGATAAACAATGTAAAATCTGTGCAAAGAGGGGAGTGGGCATATTGTCCTGAAAATGTGAAGGGAGCAGGAAAGGCATTTATGTAGGAGGTTATATTGAGTTGAGCTTCAGAAGAATGTAAGTATTTTTGGAGGCAGGGCTGAGGAGGGAAGACTTTCAGTAATGGTGATCAGTCTTGTATTCCAGTGGCACAGATGTGAGGGGTGGAATGTCATGTCCTGCCAATAACATGTAGACCCATTGAACTATGTAGTATACAGTGTGTGGAATAATGTGCAATAAACCTAAAAAAAGAGAGGCTCGGAGCCTTTTACAAAAGGCTTTCATGCCAGATGGAGGAGTTTGTTTTGGATCTTACAGGCATGAGAGAATCGCTGAAGCTTCTTCAGTTTGGAGTGACATAGATCTGTGCTTTAGGAATATTGTTTTGGTAGTTGAATAGAGAGGGAAAGAGACTTGAAGCAGGGAAACTTTTGAAATAATAATCCAGGTGAGAGATGATGATAGTCTGAAATAGGGTGGTATCTGTGAGTGGAGAAAAGGGGATGGACACAAGAGATGTTATGGTGGAATAATCAACAGGACTTGACAAATGATTGGATATGGGAGGTGAGAGTGTCTGAGGTTGTGAAGTTTGGTGCTTGTAAGGATGATAGTGCCCTTGATGATAAAAGAAGATTTATTCATTTAATAAGCATTTAGTAAAAATACCTACTGTGTGCAAGGAATTGTGTTTGTGTGTATGTATGTGTGTGTGTGTTTAATACTCTGTGATCTCAGCGTAAAGATGTTACAGGAGAAGAAAATTCAAAATATGTTGGGAAACATGATTTTCCATGCAGTGGAGATATTGCAGTTAATTTTAAGAAGTCAGTAGCTTATAAGCAAAAGTAATAGTTGCAAGAAAAAACTGCCTCCTTAGTGTTATCCTAAACTTTTAAAAAGAGTCATTAGTCAAATAAACATTTAAAAAGAGTCATTTTATCTAAAGTGTTAGCCTGTTTATTTCATAGTACATTAAATATAGATAATAGCCTGCAGTATGCGCTTTGTGGTAAGAACAGGCAGTACCTAAGTACAAGGGGTATAGTTGGACTCGGCATCAGGAAGATTTGGGTTCCATTTCCATCAGACACTGGCGGTGTTACCACAGGCAAATCACTTAAAACCCTTAAGCCTCACCTCATTTTTTTCATTTGTAAAAAGAAGGTATTACCTGTTTCATAGAGGAGTTATGAGGGTCAAATGAAAATGTATGTTGAATGCTTTGCATACCTTAAAGGACTGTATAAATGGCCGTTATTATTGTAATGCTAATGAATCATTTAATTGTCATAGGAGGTAGTAAGAAAGCACGGGAACTTCACACAGCAAGAGGAAAACTGCTCCCTAGAGAAAGAATTGACAGACTCCTAGATCCAGGGTTAGTATAATTTTAAGTGCTAATGCAGAATACCTCTCCTAATTCATATAGTTATTAGAAATGAGTAGCCTTGTGGAATAATTGAGAACAAGGGCTTCTTTTGCCATTCTCTGTATCCTTAGCACTTAGTGCATTTCCTAGCACATAATTGATGCTCAATAAATGTTTATGGATTATCTGACTAATTATAGTGGGATTTCATTTCTTATAATTATTTTTTTAAACAATAAGATTGCAATTCTTGATTTTCACTTGGAATTTTCTTCATAATGTACTAAAGGCATACATTTGAAGATTAGCCATAAAAAATACCTTTTATGTTGAAAAATATTTTTAAACATGTGTTAGTTTTGTTTAATGATAGTAATTTACACAATATCCTTTTCCTCCCTGCAGATCTCCATTCCTGGAGTTTTCCCAATTTGCAGGTTACCAATTATATGCTAATGAAGAGGTGCCAGCAGGTGGAATTATTACAGGCATTGGCCGAGTGTCAGGGTAAGGACCTTATGTGTCTTTCTACTGTGCAGCTCATTGTGGAGAAAGACTTTTCATGTGACCAGGACTTTGCTTTCTGTGTTAGACTTGTAGAATTTATGTTGATTAGAGATTCTTTTTAGGAAGCCTTTGATTTAGTCCATCTAAATTCTTTTAGAGTAGTCTCTATCTCTAAATTCCTGTTTCCTTTCTATCTAGTCTGAATTAGCAGTGGAAGACCATAGATACATACCCTGCACTTCTGCATTCAATCTCTTATCTCTGCACTCTACCCTGCACAGCTGCCAAATTGCTGTTCCTTTTGTCTGTTCTATGTGTGGTAAAGCATTTACATGCTGGAACACAGTGGCAAGGCATGCTGACAGTTGTACTGGTCTAGATGGAGAAAATGGAGGTGAAATCAAGAAAGGTAAGTGTCAGAGGAAAAGAAAGATGTGCTCTAAAAAAGAGTCATCTGGTAGTGAAAATGCTGTTCCTGAAATACAAGACTGATCAGATCACGCTGTTGCTCAGGCATCTTCAGTAGTTCCTTGGTACCTTTAGGATCAAATGCAAACCCCTGTACCACCTGCCTCTATTCTTTAGTTCCAGAATGATTACACATTGTTCCTGTTCACACTTCCATGCTTGAGTTAAACTGGCCTGCTTCCTGTTCCCCATATATGACATTCTATCTTCTGCTACTGCCCTAGAATGCTTTCCTTTTCTTACTGCTACCATTTGGAACCCCTGGTCAAGTGCCACCTTATTAAAGAGGACTCTGCTGAGTTCTCCAGTTGTCAGTCTGTACCATAGCATAATTACTGCTTATTTTGTATAGATTTTGCATTTACATAGTTGCAAGTTGATTGCATCCCCAATTGGAATGTAAGCTTCTTGAGGACACTAACTATCTTACTTTGGTGTTTGTATCCCGAGCACTTAGTTCAGTCCTGGCCCACAGTAGCCACTTCATAAATGCTTGTTGATTGATTGATGTACCCTTCATCCTATCTCCTGCTGGCCTGTCTCACAGATGGCCTCCCTCTCTCTTTCTATAATCTTCAATCTCTCCTTGTCTGCTGGCTTCTTCCATCATACCTGAAATGTCCTCCATCCTTAAAGAGCCTTCATTAGAGCTAAACTCCTGGATCTCTCTTCTCTTTCATAGCCAACTTCTGGGAAAAGCTATCTACGTTCATTGCTTCCAACTTCTGGGAAAAGCTATCTACGTTCATTGCTTCCACTTTCTCTTCTCTCACCCCCTTCTCAGTCTGATTTCCAACTTCATCACTTAGGAGAAGCTGTTTTCTCCAAAGTCGCCGGTGATCTCTGCCATATCTGATGACTAGTAAGATTTCAGTCCTTCTCTGTGTCACTACAGCATTTGATGCTTTTCACTACTCTTTCTTCCTGGATATTCCTCTTTCAATTTTAAATATTCTTTCTTGGTTCTCTTCTTAACTGTCTTCAGGTTCCTTCTCAGTCTTAACTGAAGGCTCTCCTCTGGGCTCTCTTTGTTCTTTATACTCTTTTACATCGTAACCTTGTCAGTTCCTATGGATTCCATTATCATTTATGTAGATAACTCTAAGCTCTCTATATAATTCAGCATTAGTTTCTTATGAGCTTTAATCTTATATTACAAATGAGAAAAATTATTATTTTACTATTACATTAATAACCAGTTATTAAATTGGAATTTTAAAAAGGCTTTTGTCCTTTATTTCCTCATTAAGGCCTAACTTCTGTAGAAAGTCAGTCTCTGAAGGACATGACTGATTAATGAGATTACCCCCAGCCTTCAAGGAAACATACTCTTCAATCTTACCAAGAGAAACCACAGACCATCAATATGTTGATTGCTGGCTAGCTTAATTGATAAACTGATTGATTACCCAGACATTCTGTGCTAGATTCTGGTGATACATATACCAAGAAGAAAAAAACCCTATTGTCAAGGAACTTCTGTTTTGCTGGAGGAGATATGTACCTTTATAACTATAAATAGAATAAATATGCCATTACAGGTCTGGGGGGACAGTGCTATGCAGAGGCACTTCATACATAATTATTGAATTGAAATAGGCAACTGTGGCAGGATGACTTGTAATGATAAAGTGAAATTGGCCTTTAATTTTGTAGAAACCTTTCATGTTCTATTGATACTATGTCTTTCAGAGTGGAATGCATGATTGCTGCCAATGATGCAACTGTCAAAGGTGGGACCTATTACCCAGTGACGGTGAAAAAACACTTACGGGCCCAGGAAATTGCCTTGCAAAACAGGCTCCCTTGCGTGTATTTAGGTAAGTCAGCAAAAGTGAAATCATTTAAATAATACCCAGAGATGTAAATGACAAAAGGTTCTGATGAAAGAGCCCACATACCTAGTTGATGTCAGTGGGGATTTCTGAAGCAGTGGCCCTTGGCAGTGGGGGGCTTGCTGAATTTGTTCCTCTACAAAGACTTCTCTGATTTCTTTTTCCCCTACACCCAACTAAAAGTAATTTGTTTTTCCTTTACTCTAACATAGCACCCTTTATTCCACTTCCAACTTACTGTATAATTATTTGTGTACATTTCTTATCTACCCTCTGAGATTTTAAGCTTCATGAAGGCAGGGAGTTGGGTCATATTTTTCTTTATATTCCAAACAAAATCCAGCATGATGCCTTGCACGTAGTAGGTGCTTCTCCAGTGATTGTTAAAAGAATGAATGAAATCATTGACCCTCTGATTGTTTTTTCTTTTGCTTTTTGGAGGGCAATTGGTGTTAAGTGACTTGCCCAAGGTCACATGGCTAGTTTTTATGTTACGTGTCTGAGGCTGGACTTGAACTCAGGTACTCCTGAATGCAGGGCTGGTACTCTATTCACTGTGCCACCTAACCGCCCTGACCCTCTGATTGTTAATGTTCTTAAAGGCCTAATGAGACTTTTGCTACTAGTCTACTTAGATTATTAACAATGCACACTGTTAATATCTAAATCAGGGGTTCAGTGGATCCCTAATCGGAAAATTGTTTTAAAATACGTAGAATTACAAGGAAAACCAATTGTATTGAAATATAATTACCAGAATATTAAAAAAAATCATGGATCCCAGATTAAGAAACCTTGATTTGAGTGCTTGACCAGTCTAAGATTTTAGTATTAAAACTTGATTAAACAATATATTTAGTTTGCCTGTCATTTATTTCATCATGAGAAGGTATTTGCATAATGATCCCATTTTTTTTGTTAGCCTTAAATTATTATATTTTTCTCCAAATATCTGCCTTATTATCCTTTTATCTCCTTTGCTCATTTCTCCACTCCCCTCCACCTTACCCCATTGAGAAAGTAAGAAAAACAAACATCTTAGTTACAAACATGTATCAAACAAAATAAATATCTGGACTGGCCATGTCTTAGAAAAATGTGTCTTAATCTACACTCTCTGTCCATCACTTCTCTATGATGATCCCATTTCTGAACCCTGATTTCTAATAAGGTCCTAGACAGAACTTTGGAAGTAAGAATTTCAACTGAGGGTAGTAAATATTTTAAGGAAACTAGATCTAGAATATTTGTTGAAGGAAAGAGGGAAGAGAACATGTGTTAATTAAGTGCCAACTGTGTGCCAAGTCCTTTACAAATATCATCTCATTTGGTCCTCACAACAGCCCTGGCAGATAGGTGTTTTTGTCTCCATTTGAGAAAACTGAGATAAACAAAGATTAAGTGACTTGCCCAGGATCACACAGCTAATAAGTGTCTGAGGGCAGATTTAAACTCACATCTTTCTTACTTTAAGCCTAGTATTCACTGTGCCTCCTAGGAAACTCAGTGAAAATGGTGAAATGAGCCATTTATTAAACATTATCTCTCTTTAGTGAAAAACAAATCTGAAATTCCAGTCCTCTGCTACAGATTTTGTTTCCACATAAATGTTAACTCAATATTTTTGTAAATGGTCTAGTTTCTTATATCTTAGAACCTACAATGTTTGTTGGAATAAGTCAGTAAATATGTGTTAAGTAGATTTGAGTGCCAAAAATCATACTGTATGTAGTATAAATCTCTCAGTGTTCATAGTCTAGCTTGTAAACATTTTACAAATAACTTTCTTTCTTAAAAATATATTTTGAGGCAGCTAGGTGGCATAGTGAATAGAGTACCGGCCCTGGAGTCAGGAAGACCAGAGTTCAAATGTGGCCTCAGAGACTTGACACACTTGGGCAAATCACTTAACCCCAATTGCCTTGCCTTCCCTGCTCCAAAAATATATATGTATATATGTACATATATATATTATTGGAAACTTTTATCGTTATGTCATATCTCTTTGAAAAAAATTCTTCCTCTCTCTAAAATGAACTCATCCTTGTGAGAAGAAAAAAACAATTAAGCACAGTGTCTTCTATAGTGACCACATCTAATGTTGTGTTTACCATTCTATTTTAGAAGTCCCCCACTTTTCTGGCATAAAGAGAAAGGTATATTGCATTACCTGTCTTCAGGCGACTTCATTGGTTTTCCACTTACTCAGAACTGTACTACCTTTTAGTGATCAGTCTACTTACATTGTGGTGATTATTATGTATATTAAACTTAATCCTTAAATGAGGAGCTCATCTATTACTTTTGTAGATGCAAGGAAATTAAAAATTTTTTTTCTTTTTTGGAGGGCAGTTGGGGTTAAGTGACTTGCCCAAGGTCCCACAGCTAGTTTTTGTGTGTGTGTGTGTGTGTGTGTGTGTGTGTGTCAAGTGTCTGAGGCTGGATTTGAACTCAGGTCCTCCTGACTCCAGGGCTGGTGCTCTATTCACTGCACCACCTAGCTGCCCCCAGATGCAAGGAAATTTTTAAAGTGACTGCAGTGTTATTGTAGCTTTGATAAATTTTGGTAGTTCAGCTAATAGACCTTCACCTTCTGCCTGTCATCCCATGCTAGTCAATATATAGGCTTGATACCATCTTGAATAGACTCTTTCAGGATCTGAATGACTGGTTTCTTATTTCTTGAAAATAATTCATTCCTCTAAATGCATTCATTAACTCCCAGATGGACATTTGCTCACTATTATAAGGTTAGCTGCTTAATATTGCAAAGCTTGGAGGGAATGGCATTTTAAATATCCCTATTGAGAAGTGTATGGTTAGTGCCTGTTTATATGTATAACAAAAAATAAACACCCCCACAAAATGGCTAGTCTTGGACTAGCCATCCTTTAGCATCAGGGTTATCTTCTAGGATGATGGTTTAATCAGATAAAATAGATTGTCTGGTTATTTTCCATACTTCAGTACCTCGATGTTTCTTACAACTGTGTGAGCAGAGATGGAAAGTTTGATGATAAAAGGACAATAGAGTCATTGGATCATAGATTTTAGAGCTGGAAGAGATCCTAGGGACTATTTGGTCCATTCTTATGGGTATGTAAACTGAGGCCCAGTAGAGTTAAGTGACTTGTCTGAGATCACAGGGGTACTGTGAGTGGCATAGCCAGCATCTGAACCTTGGTCTTTTCATTCCAAATCCAGCGCTCTTTCTCTTGCACCCTGATAATAACTGGCACTGAAATAGTGTTTTAATATTTCTCTCTTCATCAGTTATGCTATATGCACTTTTTTCTCTTGCTATATATTTTGTATTTACTTATCTGTATAAATGTTTCCTTCAATACAATGTAATTTCTTTGAAGACAGACTGTTTCATTTTTGTTTTTGTATCCTTTATATTTTGGCATATAGCAGGCATTTTATGCTTGTTGAATGAAAAAGTGAATGGATGAGACTTCCTTCAGTGATGGAGAGATCAGCACAGTCTGTGGGATGGGCAATGCCCTCTCATAAATCATCCACTAGGGCTTAGTCTACTTACTAACTCAGGCCTTTCCTCTAGATCTTTTGATATTTTGTGGATATGAATGGAATCCTTTGTCTACCCATTGATTGTCTCTTGCTTATGCTCTGTGAATGACCCGTTTTTTTTTTTCTCCAGTTATATCTCTCTTATCACAACCTTTATTCCCCTTCTCTGTGCCTCTCAGTTACCCTTTGGGTGACCAATGACTGTTTCTTTAGTGCATGATATATTCTATGATATAGAATCACATAGCATCACTGGAAGAATAGTGATGTTAAACAAAAAAGATGAGTTTCTGTTTCAGGTGGCAACTTGCGACCGTTTAAAGCTCTCTGCACTTTCCCAAAGGCTGTTCAGTCTGTTCTTTTCTTACTGTTCAGTGCTGGGCTCAGTTCATTGTCCATTCATAGCATCTATCCAAGATAAAGTTAGTGAAAGACTAGCTATGTTAATTGTCCAACCAATTATGTCCTAATCTGGAAATAGCCATTCTTGTTTTCTTTTTGGTGGATAATTACACTAAACTTGTGAGTGATTATGAATTTTGTGTTGGAGGCTCTGCAGTATTCTAGGACTTATTATATTATGCATATTGTCCACAAACAGGAGCATTTGAAAGATCTCATTACTTGTAGGGAATCTCATTTTGATTGGGGCTCTGCTGAACATCTTCCACTACTGTGATCTGGGAAGGATAAATTTGTGGTATTATAATTGGTTTGGGGCATCACAATTTAGGAAGGACATGGATAACTGGAGAATGTTCAGAGTTAGATAGACAAGATGGTGAAAGGCCTCAAGTCCATGCCACCTGAGGATCAGTTGATAGAACTGGGGTTGTTTAGCTTGGAGAAGAGACGACTCAGGGAGAATGTGATAATTGTCTTCAAGTTTTTGAAGAATTATAATGTGGTAGAGGGATTAGATTTGTTGTTTGTCCTTAGAGGGCAGAAGTAGGAACAACTACAAGCCAGGAGTGGAAGCTGAAAAGAGGCAGATTGAGAGTAGATGTCAGGAAAAATTTCCTCATATTTAGGGTTATCCAAACATGGAGCGGGCAGTCTTAATATTGGAGATCTTGAAACAAAGAGTGGGTGAGGACTTGCTGGTTATATTATAGTAAGGATTCTTTTTTGTGTATGGGTTGGACTAGATGGCCACTGCAGGTTTTTTTTTCCAATTTTGAAATTTTCTGATTCAGTATAATACCTTAGGTGAGCACATATCTCCCTGTTTTATGTCTTGCTTGAACATGTTGTTTAAAACAAAAGTTATCTTTATTTAATCTTTATTCATTTACATAGGTGGTTCAAATATGTATTTACATAGATTTATTAGACATTTGAAATTTTTCCTTTGTACAAGTGGAAGTTGTTATTCTGTTCTCATTTTTCGCTTTTCTCCCCACAAATTGGAACATCAAAATAAATCAACCAATATTTTACTAAGTACCTTCATGTGGGGTACTGTAGGGGGATTACAGAGACTTGTATATAGACTTTGCCCTCTTGGAGCTTGCAGTGAAGGTGGAGACACAATATATGGATTCGTGAGTACTGAAATAACAAAATATTAATAATTCATAGCATAGAGAGGTAAAAAAATCAAACAATTGACAGATGATTCATTCTGACAAAACACACTTTAATAATTCAGAGGAGGAAGAGATCAATTTGGGATGAGGTGTTTAGGGTGATGTAATGGTTGGAATTTGAGCTGGATCATGAAGGATGAATGGGTACTGGTGAAGGAAATGGCATTGTAGGTGGGATTGGCATGAGAAAAATCCAGTGGTGGGAACAGGCAGAGGAGAGTTTGGGAACATAAGTAGTTGCAGATTGGCTGGTAGATGAGGTTCAGGTTATGGAGGGATTTGAGTGCCAATGATAAGTGATGTTAATGTCTTAAATAATTTTCTGTTTATGTAGCTGTTTCATTGCTGAAGGGACACCTTTCTAATTTCTTTTATTATTTATTTATCATTTGGGGAATGACTTGTATTCTTAGAAATTTTTACAAAGGTTTTATATATTTGAAATATGAGACATTTATCTGAGAAACTATGAAATTCCGCCCCCCCCCAATTTTCTGCTTTCCTTTTGATCTTGGCTACATTTGTTTTATTTTTTTTTACAAACCTTTTTAATTTAATGTAATTGAAATGATCTATTTTGCATCACACTCTCCTCTCTATTGTTTATTAATAAATTGTTCTCCTACTCATAAGTTTGATAAGATGTTCCATGTTCTTCACATTTTCTTGTAATATCTCTTTCTATATGTAGGTCATGTATCCATTTTGACCTTATCTTGGCAAATATTATAAAATATTGGTCAGTGCCCAATTTCTGCCTACCCATTAACAACTAATATTTCTCCAGTTATTTAAATCTGATTTTATTTGTTTAAAAAGTTTTTTTTTATAATTTTGTTTATATAGTTCCTGCGTTTGTTTTGGCAGAAGTATTCCCAAGTATTTTATGCTGCCTAGAGTTATTTTAAATGGGGTACCTCTTACTATCTCTTCTTGCAGGGTTTTGTTTTTGATATGTAGGAATGCTGATGATTTATGTGGATTTACTTTATATCCTGCTACTTTGCTAAAATTATTAATTGTTTCAACTAACTCTTTAGTTAAGTCTTTGGTATTTTCCTAGTGTATGGAATAGTAATGGAATTTAAAGATCCCCCTGTATTGGCTTGGTTTTTGGTTTGATTGTGTTAAAACCCAGAGCTTGTGAATCCCACTTGTGGGATGGACTTGTTGATGTGAAAAGAGAGGGCTGAACTGGGAGGAGCTGGTGATGTAAATTTAGAGAGACACAAGAAAAGAGAGAGGCAGAAGAACTTTTTGGAAGCAGTGTCTTGGAGGCAGAGAGACATGGAGAGGATTGCTGAGGGCCAGTTTGAATTGCCCAGGACTTTTGAGAGCTGCCAAGGACTGAGGAGACATGGCTGTTATGTTGTGTTATGTTATGTTATGTTACTGAGGAGACATGTACAGTATGCTGGTACTTTGTCTGTTTTGATGTTGTTTTGCCAGATTTGTCCACTGGTGAAAGACAGTCCTGTTGTTGCAGAGGTCCTGGAACCTTGCTGTTGATTCAGAGCTCCTGAGACTGTTCTGCAGACAGAGAGTGAATTCTGTTCACTGGTGAAGGACAATGCTGTTGCTGCAGAGGTTCTGGAACCTTGCTGTTGGTTCAGAAGCCCTGAAGAAGGATTTTCTTGTTGAATGTTTACAGAAATCCTGGAAGAGGGTTTTGCTAATGTTTTCAGGGGTCCTAGGACTGTTATGCACACAGAGAATGAATTAATGAAGACACTGGCAATGTATCTTGTGGCCTTGCTAAGCTTTGTCTCTTTTCTGAGAACTTGCCTTGGGTCAAGATGAAGAAAAGACCTCTCTTTGGGTATTAAATGCTGTGCTTAAGCTTGTTGTAACTCTGGGGTAGATTCAATTGTGATCCAAGGGTGGGGAACTTTTGACTTTTTTGTGCTCTGTGATTAAACAAATGAATGTACTTTACTTATTATTGGAAACTAATCTGAGAACTAATCTCCATTTGAGAAGAGGGGCTTTGTGATTAACTAAATGAATGTACAGCCTAGGGGTGGAGTAGTATTTAGAAGAGGGACTTTGTGATAGATTAAATGAATGTAATGTCCGGGGGTGGGGTAGTTCTTGGAAATTATTGAATTACACTTAGTAAATGCTGTATTTTGAATAATGTCATATTTTGATCTTCTCTGTTCTTAATTTTTCACTGAATAAAATGGAGAGCACCTATGATGGTATTTTGAACCTTGGGAAGTTGCCTTTGCTTGGCATTACATAGGCACCCTAGTGTCCCCAGGGTGGCTGCCAACACAGGTTCTTAGATCTGCTTTGTTAAAGGAAAGCAACTCAAAATGGGTTAACAAGCTTACTTTAATCAGTCAAATATGTATTGTTTACCTAGTTCAGGGGAAAAAGGTCAGCACCC
>NW_027185764.1:29958186-29963513 GCF_028583685.1 Petaurus breviceps papuanus | reverse complement strand
GAGCCCCAAAGCAAAGCCTCACATCAGGGATTATATAGCCTTCTCCTGGGTCAGAGAATATAACCACCCTCTTGACCCACTGCCCAATCACACAGCATCAAGGTGTGGGCATTCCTGAAAACCAAGCCTTCTGCCACAGGCTCCATGTGACCACATTCAGCCTATTAGGAGGCAGAGTATATTTTTAAATCAAGGAAGGTTCTCAGAGTCTCTTAAGCCTATCAAAGGGCCTAAGGCAGGGAAGATCTTTAAATTTGCATTTCCATTACAGTGTATAATCATATTGTATGCAAAAAGAATTTTATTACCTCATTCTCTGTTCTGATTCTGTTTTCTTCTCTTATTGCAATTGCTAGGATTTCCAATACAATATTGAATAATAATGGTGATAGTGGCATCCTGGTTTTACACCTGATCTTATTGGGAAGACTTCTAGCTTATCCCCATTAAATAATGCTTGCTGATGGTTTTAGATAAATAATTTTTTTTATTAATTTAAGGAGATATCTATTTATACCAATATTTTCAAATGTTTTTAATAGAAATGAATGCTTTACTTTATCAAAAGCTTTTTCTGCATCTGTTGATATAATCATATGATTTTAAAACACTTTTATTATTGATGTAATCAATTATGTTTTAATAGTTTTCCTTATGTATGTAGGGGAAATAATTCCTGGTATACCTACATTCCTGGTATAAATCCCACTTAGTCATAATGTATAATCTTTGTAATATATTGTTGTAATGCTCTCACTATCTTTAGTTGATTCAGGAGGTGCAAATTTACCCCGACAAGCAGAAGTATTTCCAGATCGAGATCACTTTGGTCGCATATTCTATAATGAAGCAATTATGTCTTCTAGAAATATTTCACAGGTAATTTTCTTATTTTTCTTATGAACTTAATGATCATAAAACAAACTTTTCAATATGCAAAGAACAAAAGAATTGTATGTGAAACTCTGAACTGTTGTATAGAGCATGTTTTTTAAAAGTATGTATTAATTTAACAGAATAATAACCAAATAGTCTTGTATGCATACTCTTCTGAAACTTTCGACTTCTTCTGTGCATTTAAAAAATTTTTATTGATCTTTTTTGTGTATCTCTGCTACTTACTAATTATTCCTTCCTGCCTCTCTCCAGCACTGTAGAAGCTCCCCATTGTAATAAATATAGTCAAGCAAAAAAAAAAAAAATCAGTATCCTCTCCATGTCGGAAAATGAAAGTCTCATTCTGCATTCATTCTACATCATGTCTCTGATGAGAAGTGGGAGGCATGCTTCATCATCAACTGAAATCTTTCAGACTTGTTTTCCTTTACATAATTGTGGTCATTGTCTAATTTGTTACCCTGGTTTTTGCTCATTTATTCTGAATCATTTCTCTGACATCTTTCCAAGTTTCTTTGCTTTTCTAATTTTTTGTCATTCCTTATTTCTCAGTAATGTTCCATTACATTTATATACCATATTTTGTTTAGCTTTTCCACAATTAAAGTACATCCATGTAAATTTCAGTTCTGTGCTCCAACAGAAAGTACTGCTATAAATATTTTAGTCTATATGGATCCTTCCTCTCCATCTTTAACCTGTTCGACAAGTTGTGCTTAGTAGTGATCTGGCATTTTTCTCTCAGGTAAAAGCTAATGCCAAACTTCTTTCTTTTTTGTTACAAATTGGAGAGGACTGTGGGTGGGCATGGGACAGGTCAGATATAGTCTGATGATATCAATACTGTTATGAAGCATTTTCAGATACTAATGTTGACTAGTTTTGCTGAACTACCCTTTTAAAAAAATTCATGGGGCGGCTAGGTGGCGCAGTGAATAGAGCACTAGCCCTGGAGTCAGGAGGACCCAAGTTCAAATTTGGCTCCAGACACTTAACACACTTAATAGCTCTGTGACTTTGGGTAAGTCACAACCCCAATTGCCCTTCAAAAAAATTCCATATTAAAAGGTGATGGTTCCCTTAGTAGAGGAGGGGAAAAGGATATATTTAGAACTGAAAATGGGATAAAAAGAACAATTAAAAAAATTAAAAATCTAAAAGTGCTGAGTTTCAACTTTCCCTACTGCTTCTTGGAAAAGTTAACATTTTGTGCTTCATGTGACTTCGCTAATGTGAGTCTTGAACTTAGGGAGACTGTATTGTATTTCACATTTATTTTTACTCCCTCTGGTCAATAAGTATTTATTGTCAAGAAATTATATGTAAGTTGTGTAAAGCTCCTAACCATTTTCCCCCTTGTAAGTATTGATATACAGTGTAGTACTGACTCCAGGGTCTCAGGAGTTGAGTTCAAACTGTACCTCTGATGCTTATGCCCTGTGTGATCTTGGGAAGATCACTTCAGCTTCTCAGGCCCTATCTGTAAAATGAAGGAGTTGTACTAGATGGCTTCTGAAGTCCCTTCTAGCTCTTAAACTGAAGTTGTTCTCTCCAGAGTTGCCAGTGGTCTCTTGTCCAGTCTAATGATCTTTTCTCAGTTCTCCTTGACCTCTCTTCAGCCTGTGACACTCTTGATCACCTTCTTCCCATTGATATTCTCTTTTTTCTAGGTTTTCAGGACATCACTATTTCCTGATTCTCCTCCTACCTGCCCAACTGCTCCTTCTTTGTCTCTTTCTGGATCTTCATTTCACTTGAGCCTACTAACTGTGGGTACTTGCCAAGGCTCGAGTCTGGGTCATGTTCTCTTCTTTTTCTATACTCTCTCACTTTGTGAATTCATCAGCTCCCATGGATTCAATGATCCTCTCTACACCAATGATTCATAGATTTCTTTATCTAGTTCTCACTTCTTTTTTGACCTTAAGTCTTGTATCTCCAGCTGCTTACTGGATAGCTCATACTGAATGTCTCATAGACGTATTAAAATCAACATGCCCAAAACTTTGTGTCCCCAGTAAACAGCCTGGCACTTAGCAAATGCTTATTGATTGTTGTCTAACTGGTTGACTGACAGAATTAATCTACCTTAGGGTTTAAGATAGAATTTAAAACACTGGTGTTTTGGAATGTCACCAAGAACTTTTTTTGACTGCAAATAAACTTTTGCCTCTTAATGGCAGAATTAATCCTTCTAGGTCTCAGTTTGGAGCATGGTTTTCTTGAAGTCCCTCTTGGGTTCAGTTCCTGCTTCAGACACATTAACTCTGTGACTAGGGACAGAACTTTCATTTTTTCATCTGTAAAATAGGGACACTAACTGTTGTAATATCTATGTTATGGAGTTGTGAGGAAAGTACCTAAAATACTTTACAATTTTGTGTTCCTGTTCCTGTTATTTTATAGACATCTGAGTCCTTGGGTTTATTGCTATTTCCTTTCTTTGAATTTGCCTCCCAATTACTATTTTTCTTCTCATAATTTATTAAATCTAGTTTGGTGGGTCATAGGTTCATATATTTTGAGGTACATTCACCCCTTTTTTTTAATAAATGACAGAATCGAGGCCCAGAGAGTTTTAAGTGGCTTGCCCAAGGACACATAGGTGGTCAGTAGCAAGGTTGGGACATAGGGAGACAGTTTTCTTCTTCCTTGTCACTTTTTAGTTTTAAGGCTCTCTAATAGAGTAACAAAACTCCGGGAAAATATATATTTCCTAAACCTTGTTAGGTGTACTCCATCCATAGCCAGAGCCTGTTATTTCAGTAATTTGAAAAGTGGCTCCAAAATCCACTTCCTTTTGTTCTACATAATTTTCTTGACCTTTTTTTTTGGAGGGCAATTGGGGTTAAGTGACTTGCCCAAGGTCACATGGCTAGTTTTTGTGTTAAGTGTCTCAAGCAGATTTGAACTCAGGTCCTCCTGCCTCCAGGGCTGGTGCTCTGTTACTGCGCCACCTAGCCGCCCATTTTCTTGACCTTTTACTGTCCATGGAGATTATATTCATGTCTAATTACATATCCCAATAAACAAAAGCCCCAAATTAAAATTATTTCATAGCTTAGCCAAATATAGTTAGTTACCTATGTGTCAACTGACATTTTGTTGTTGTTCAGTCATTTAGTTACATCTGATTCTTTGTGACCCCGTGGACCACACTGTCCATGGGGGTTTTCTTGTCAAAGATAGTGTAGTGGTTTGCTATTTCCTTCTCCAGTGGATTAAGGCAAACACAAGTTTGCCTAGCAGAATGCTCAAGGTCACCCAGCTAGTAAGGTCTGAGGCCAGATTTGAACAGAGGTCTTCCTGACTCCAGGTCCAGTGCTCTGTATCCCCTGAGCCTCCTAGCTGCCTAACTGTGACCTCTACAAACAAGTTTTTTTTAACTATTAGGTTATATTTTTTCTTAAAAGATTAAACTAACCATTCTCAGTATAGCCAGAAACAAAGTAGTAATATGAGATCAGCTCCTTGCCTATACCAAGTGTTTTATCTTTTTAAAAAAGAGACAAGGGGCAGTTTGATATCAGCATTTCACTCTCTTAGAGCCTCTTGCAGAACAGGGCACATCAGGTTGTTATGACTGAAATATTTGTGCCATTTTAACTTCATCCTTTTCAAAACTGTTTTATATCATACTTTTAATGGTACACTATCATTTTCCCAGGGCCTAGTTATACAATCTTTTTGGTTATAAATATTTTTTGCTTGTCATTTAAAGAAGGATTTTACCTTTGTCAAAGGCTAGAAGAGGTGGCAGTGAAATTAGACTAATCTTTCCAAGAAAATAGTAAATTTCAGGGTACAAGATTGAGAAGCTCAAAACTATGTCAAAAATGTACTCTCAGCATCACATATAGGGTTAATTATCCAACTGATATAAATCCCTCTAGGACAAATAATCAAAGATATTGAGCATTTAGTAGCTGTTAGCTGGTATAGTAGTAGCAATAAAAACTTATCAGCTATTGACTTATACTTATTTGGTAGTTTATAGCTTTTTTGTGATGTATTATTGGAGGGTCAGTTCAAAATCTGTCTTCCTAGCTACAGGGTGTACTTTCCACTTAGTATTAATAGGGTGTTGGATCTTAAGTAACTCATTTTTTATGGTACTTTTCTTTAGGTGCTCAGAGTTCTTTTCATCTCATTTAGCTTCATATTATTCTTTTAAATGACTATTTATCTGCATTTTTTTTCAAATGGAAAATTGAGGAGAGTTGGGGAAAAAAATCTTTTTATTTCCAGCCTGAGGTTCTTTTTCAACTGGAGACTATCCTATAACATAGCATATGTTTTTTTTTTTATTTTTTCAAAATTTATTTATTCTTAGTTTTCACCATTCATTTGCATGAAATTTTGAGTTCCAAATTTTCTCCCCATTCCTCCCCTCTCCCACCCCCAAGACGGCATGCAGTCTGATATACATT
>NW_027185764.1:29853036-29957786 GCF_028583685.1 Petaurus breviceps papuanus | reverse complement strand
TCCATCATGAGTCATTTGGAGTTGTCTTAGATCCTTGCATTGCTAAGCAGAAATAAGTCTATCAAAGTTAGTCATTGCACAATGTTGTTGTTACTGTGTAAAATGTTCTCCTGGTTCTGCTCACTTCACTCAGCATCAGTTCATGTCGTTTCAGGTTTTTCTGAAGTCCACCCATAGCATATGTTTTTGTAATACAAACAGAACAAGCATGTATTTTGTAAGTGACTGGATCTGGATGATAGTGGAATGTTTTTTAAAAGACCTTTTCCAGATACAGCTTTCATACATGTTTTATTTCACATTTTATATCACATTGTTTCATGGAGGAATTAACAACCTGGAAATACTTCCCATCTCCAATTCTACTTTGTCTTATAGTCTAAACCTTCATTTTCTTACTCCTTTTGGAGTAGGTGATGAATGATGCCACCTGTGAAGTACATAATCCTTGTCCTTCCATTGCTTTTCTTCCTTTTGTTTCAAGACTTGTAAATACCATTTGCTCTCATCACATGAAAAGGAGAATATCTCTGAGTCCTATGTGATAGTGCACTCCCAGGTTCATTAGACATCATGTGAATAAAATGGTCCTGCTCATCAGGGGCTCTTTTAAGCTAACATGTTTACCAAGACTAATGAGGGAAACTATGATTTTAGAGGAAATTTGTTAATTTTACCCTATTATTTCTTTTTTTAATTAATTTCTTTGTTTCCTTTTAGTTTACAGGATTCAATTCCACAATTCCTTGAATTTCACATTTTGTCCCCCTCCCCCCCCATGGCAGCTTATAGTCAAGTATAGGATCTGTAAATACTTTCACATTATACCCTATTATTTCTACAATGAGGTAGATTACTTAATTTTATGCCATACAAATAAACTAGATATACAGGTGAGAGTTACTTTTCTGTGGCTTTTTTAATGTATGTTTATACTTGTCAAGCAGTCATCTTATTTCTCCATTTCACAGCTTCTCTTACAAGTATCTATCCTTATTAACTGTTTTCTCATTTCCAACTTGGTTCTCAGTACCTTGCACTCTGACTTGGTGACTCCATTGCTTGACTAAAACTACCCTCTTCAAGGTTACCAGCTAACTCTTAGCTGCTAAATCCAGTGGCTTTTTTCTTAGTCCTTATTCTACTTGACCACTCTTTACCTTCTGACACTGATCATGTCTTCTTCCTAGACTTCTTGGCTTCTGTGACATTGCTGCTCTTTCTTGGTTCTCCTCCTTTTTGTCTGATGTTTCCCTCTTGGCCTTCATTGTTGGGTCATCCTCTTTCTCCCCAAGCCTACTAAGGCATTTTTAAATTATCCCCTGACTTTTCTACTCTGTCAGTAATCTCTCCCTTGGTAATCTTATCAGCTTCCACAGGTTCAATTATCATCTCTGTGCAAATGGTTCCCAAATTTCTAGCCCTATTCTCTCTTCCTGAATGCCAGTCCCATTTTAACAATTGAATATGAGACATTTCCACTTGGATGCCGCTTAGACATCTCAAACTCAACATATCTAAAATAGAACTCATTATATTTCCTGAAAAATGCATTCTTTCTCCAAACTTCCTTGTTTCTGATGAGAATCTTGTCATCTTTTTAGTCACTTAGATTTGCAACCTTGGAGTTTTCCTTTTCCCTCACTGTTCCCATATTCTATCATTTGCCAAATCTTATTGATTCTACTTCCATAGTACTTTGCCCATCTGTCACCTTTCTGTTTACACAGTCTCTACCTTAGGCCCTCATTGCCTCTGATTTGGATTATTGCAATAGCCTCCTAATTGGTTTCTTTGCTTCCGGTATCATCTCTCTATTCATAGCCATCATCCATACAGCTGCTCTATTGATATTACTAAACCACAGTTTTGACCACATCAGTCCCCTACTTAGGAATCTTTAGTGACTTCCTATTGCTTCTAGGATAAAGTACAAACTACTCATTTAAAACCTGCCACAATCTGGCTCTTGCCCACCTTTCTAGGCTTATTTCTTATCTTTTCTTTTTTTTTAGATTTGTTTTTACTAACATTCTGTGAGATCTATTGTAACAAAGTATAACAATTAAACAAAACTAAGAATATAGTGACCATATTTGAAAAAGGATGAAACATTTCACATCTCTAGTATTCTATCACCTTTTTAATTAAAAAAAAAAATGAACAGAAAACTGTTCTCTCTCCCTCCTACCCTCTTGCCTCATTGAAACAAAACAGAATTTTAGGATTATCCTCCTTTTTTACTCTCCATTCTGGTCAAACTGGACTATTAGCACTTCTCTAGAGACACCCTCTCCCATGTTCCACCTCCCACATTGATTCCTTTTGCACCAGTGGTCTTTTATGTGGGGGAATGCATGTCTGCTTTACTTTGTTTTATTCAGAGTGGTGGTACCATCCATTCTTGATCCACCAGGTGCTATGTTCTTTCCCTTTTGAAATGGCTATATGTTAATTATTTTATATATATTTGATATTTGCTCCTTCTTATATATGTTGTATTACTCTATTAAAAAGTAAGGGTTTTTTGTGGCAGGGACAGTTTAATTTTTGTGTCTGCTACATATAGCTCAGTGTCATGTTACATAGTAGATGCTTAATAAGTTGTTGAATTGAGTGAAATCTTTATTTCTTCTAGTCTTTCCTTTTAATAGCCATAAGGTGGCCTGTATCATGTCCAGGAGCTTGGTCTTTTTGCTTTTGTATTAGGGGAAACCTGCTTTTGAGATGTTTTTTTCTGTTTTCTGCTTCTCTGTCTCTGCTTTGGGCTTTCAAGTGTTTTAATTGGTGAGGAGGCTGACTTTCACCTCCATTTAAAAATTTATGTTTCAAATTCTTTGGGCCCTACAGCTAGAGAATTGAAAAAGGAAGCTGGACCAGCCTGTGGATGATACCACAAACTTGCCATAAACTGCATGTAGAGATGGGGCCTCATTTGCTAACCTTGGTTTTTACCTTAGGGTGGGAGGTCTGTGAAATGAAATAATGACAAATTTCAGGAACATAACAGCCAATTAAAAACACTCCTCTTTCTCTTTTTCCTCCTCCCATCCCCCCTCCTCCTTTTCTTTCTCTCACACATGCTTATTCATATACATGCATGTATAAATTCATTTTTACTAGCAAAGTAAATCATTTTTTAAAGAGATCAAAAATAACATGGATGTATCTGTGTGTGTATGCTATCTAATATAGGCATCTTAGCTTTTATTTGAAAGTTCCTATTCAGGAGTATGCTGTCATAGTTATATACATACACACAAATATATGTAATATATAAATCACTATATATATATGTGTATACCTATATGTGCATATACATACATATATACATATGTGTGTGTATGTTTATATATTATATATGTGTATATATAGCTATATTTCTCTATGTTCAGAATTAACATTTCACTTAATAGTCAGACCCTCATTTGGGCTATTGTTATGTTAGGAAGTGTGTTGATGCATAGTTAATTGGATACTGACTGAGAGTGGTATCTCTTGCTTTATTCATAAAAACATTAGGGAATTTTGACTCTCATAGACCTGTTGTGGAGTGGGCAGTAGTGTTTTGGGGAGTGGGGAGGGAAGAAATTTGCAACAGAAGTGTTTTGGATGTGCTAGGCACTTAAAAACTGTTTATTCAATTGAATAAATCAGTGTATTTTTTTCTCTTCCATATTCCTGGGCTAGCATAAAACTCCATTTGTAATTTAGGTAAATATATGATTGACTTATAGATAAATATGTGGCTTAACTTTCATCTTTTGAATATGTAAACAGTTTCGACCATACAAATATACTCAGACTTTTTTTTTGAAATGCTTGTAAACAGATCTTGTTCCCAGTCCTCTCGGGGGATGTTTGAGTATACATTTTTATTAAGTTGCTTAGTTTTCATCAGTTACAGAGTGACATTTCTGTTGTTTTGCTTCTAGCTGAGTGATGGGGTATTTTTATTTTGTCTGGTGTCAAAGCAGAAGTGATTACTTTGGGAATATAGACATAAACACTGTAGGATTATGGGGATTAGAGAAGAAAATGTGTCTTGCAGGAAATTTGATGTAGCCTTAGAAATATGGTTTAATATATATCCTGAAATATATATTCTAGTAATTTTTCCCATTTTTCATCTGTGACTTTTCTACCATATGACAGATCTTGCAGATTTTTCCCTGAGAAAGCATTTAGCTTCCATTCTCTTTGCCAGATTATCCCACTCTTGTTTTTCTCTCACTTTTGAAAACTTGCTGACAGTTTTTTTTCTTCTCTCTTTTCCCGTTCTTTCAGTTGTCACTTAGCTGTGCTGTGTGTACTTAGTTCTTTTCACTTCCCCTCCCCCCCGTAAATCATTCCCTTTTAACCTCTTGCATCATTAGGGTAGTCCTTGTCCAGATCTCCCAAATTTACCTTTTCTTGGGTAGTGGAATGTTTTTAGTAGTGTTCTAATATGGAGAACACGTTGACAGCATAAAATTTTGTACCTTAATTCTATTGACCTTATTTTTTTCATTAACTGAAATGTCTTGATAGGGACCAAGATACATTTCAACACATGATTTTCTTTTGTACACATTAAAATAAGTTTGGAGAGTCACTTTTACTCTCATTTAGGATAACTTTTTTTTATCTGGGGAAAAAAGCTTCCTATTGACTTCTCCCACTTAAAATAAATGATGCTGTTTTTTTACTTTTTATATTTGGAATAATATTACCATTATGGTTTCCTTTTGTAATCTCTCTCCAGCAGATATTTAAATGCCCTAAGGAAAAATAATGGGCATAATAACAAAAATGTCTTTCCTACTTTTTTTTGATAACTGGTATATTTTACCTACTGTGGTTAGGTGATTTATCATATTATTAATTTCTACCTCGTGCTTATTAGTTAGTCAGCCATTCATCTATTCTTTGTTCTATTCTAAATGAAACAAAATGTTTCATATAATAACAATTTTGTATTTCTGGTGTGCCTTATTCAAAGGAACACAAAACATTCACAAATCTCATTTTGCTAGTCTTCCCAGTAAGACTGCATTACCATCATAACCTCTGTGACTATTTTAGTTTGCTTTTAAGATAACTAGACTATCTGAGATATAGTTTTAAGGGCTGTTTATTTGCATGGGGGAGATTCCTTATGGGAAAAATAGACCCATTTAGCCAAACCATTCTTTAAAAAAAATAACAACTAACATTTCCCACCAAACACTCAAACCAGACCCTTTTCAAAATACATTCCCTAAAAACCAGCTAGTTTGTTATACCTGTCTTTGACAGAAATCAGGGCTATCTCTTTTAATTTTGACATGATACAAGCAACTATTGTTGACCAAAAGTTTTCTGCTTCCCTATGTTAACTTTACTTTTATTTTGGCTCTATTTTCTGTTTTCTTCACTCTGCATCAGTTCACTCAAGTCTTTCCATATTTCTCTGAAATCTTTATATTTCATCTTTAAGTAGTCAAAAAATCTTGAATTCATAGTTTAATTTAAATATCCCCCTCCTCTAGCCTGTGATTATCATATATACTCATTAATGTATCACACCTTTGTCTCTAGCCCAAGACCATCTGCTATGGCCTGTGTATAACTCACTTGCTGCAGAGTGGTGTTGTAGGGGAGCCTACATTTCAGAGCACTCTCTCAACCTTGCAAAACCTCCCATTTCCCTTTTATTGAACATGCACCCTAAGGCCTTACTTTTTATGTAAATATGTATTTCAGTTCTTTATGGGAAAAGATCCTAGCACCTATCCTAAATTATCTTTCCTTTAAACTATCTTATTAAAATAACAGCACCTCAAATGATCAGTTTTTATCCATGTCTACTTTGTATAACTTAAGACAGGCCAGATATTTAATTCTCTTTGCTACCATCATATCCTCTTAGGTAAGAGAAGAAAATGTCCCCAATTTAAAATTGAGGTATGGAGACTGATCAGTATTAGCTTGTTTTGGTTGTAGCAACAAATGTGAGGATAGAATTAGGGTCTTTAGATCATCAGTCCTAGTGACACCATTCTGCCTTTTGATTTACTAGTCAGGACCATATGTTATGATTCTACAGCTTGTATTTTGTGTGTGTTTGGATTCCAGATAGCAGTGGTAATGGGATCCTGTACAGCAGGAGGAGCTTACATTCCTTCAATGGCTGATGAAAGTATCATTGTTGGCAAGCAGGGTACCATTTTCCTGGGAGGACCCCCCTTGGTAAGTGAACAGTAATTTGTAATCACCTGATTTAGAGCATTTCACATTTTTGTGCCAGAGGGAAAAAACACAGTCTACTAGATTGGAAATTCTCTTGAGTATTTCCCACAGTGCCTTAGCACAACACTCTGTACATATTAGGCCCATAAATGTTTGTTAAATTGAATTGAAGACTTGGAAGTTTCATGTTTATTTTGAACAAATGTATCAGTAACATTTTCTTTAAGGACAACAGGACTCCTGGTTTTTAGAATAGTTGGTGGCAGACATACATTTGGAGGCTTACATTTTCATCAGCTATCTCTATCTCTCCATCTGTAAACTGTGAAGTGTTAAAGGAAAGGAGTTCATTAACTCTTGGCTCTTATAATGAAATAGAAACTTACTGTCTAAAACTGTCAGTTATGATTGAAATCTGATACCTAATTCATCTCATGGACATAAGCCTGGAATAATTGTGAATTTTTCTTAAGGTATTTGCGATCATGTTATTTGAAGCTGTGAAAGTATATACAACTTAAATGCACCAGGACAGACATTTCTTGTTTTTGCAGTTGATGTATTCTTAAGACTTAGTATGATGTTTGACAATGGTCTCATTTATCTTTTGAATCTATCAGTTTACTTCTTTTTGTTTATTTAAGCATTCCAGAATCTTACCAGTATGGTGGTTTATTTTAATTTGAAGATAGTTGGTTAAAATTTCTTATTGTTATCTTTACATTTATTTTTTTAAAGTATAAGCCTTTTATGACATCAAATCTGGAAAAGTGATGGACATGCTATGGTGATGGACTGACTTGTAGCAGACCAAAGAGCAACCCAATAAAAGTGGAAATTTGCAAGAAGTTTCTTGAATTTAAAGATAAATGGGCCATAAGTGAATAAGTAGTGATCTTTTATAAATTATATTTCAGGCAAGAAGATATACATACAAAGACTTATTCTTAGAAACAAAACAAGTTTCTTAATTTTTGGTGATTTTTCTTAAAATGGGAGATAGGATATAAAAATTTGGATGCTGAGGACAGGTGAGCTAGGAAGCTCTATGGCAAGAGTCTCAGTGGTTCTGGTCTGTGCTTATCACCAACTAGCTGGATGACCTTGTATGGAAGACCCTTAATCATTCCAGGCCCCTGTTTTCTAATCTCTAAAGTGACTGGGGTTGGATTGCAAGGTTCATTTAAGATGTAACATGCTGTGATGCTTTCAGTCAAGAAGCACTTATTGATTGCCTACTGTGTGTCAAGCATTGTGCTGGGACCTGGGGGATATAAAACCAAAAGTGAAACAGTTCCTGCCCTCAAGGAGCTTACATTCTCTCTGGGGGAACTACAAATGCACATATAGATACATACAAAATAAAGACAAGGTATTTGGAAGGAGGGGATGGAGTACTATGAAAGGTTTAAGTCATCACTACAAGAATACTCACTATTCCTTGTTCTAATTTTGTTTTGTAAAGGCATAGCAGCTGTCACAGCTCCAGGGTGAACTTGGATTGCTTGCCTGGGATTGTTTGCAACCCTCTTGGTGAAGCAGGTTCTTTGAAACCCCCTTTTCAGTATAATTAGAGACAGAGACTCTCCATTGATAGTAAGTGTGTACAGACTCCTAGCTCAAATGCCCTGGGAGAAAGAGACAGAGAAGTAGGAAGTAAGGGAAAGAAAAATGCTCTGGCTTGCCACAGCCTTCTGGGTTTGGGGGGATTTGGAGATTTCTTCTTGCCTTCTGTCAAGGTCAGATTTTCATTGCTATTGTAACAGTAATGATGTACTAAATCCTGATGACACTGTTGCTGTGATGATGGATTAATTGTTGTCTCAGTGGTTCCAGATTTTCCAACTAGACCTGAGAACCTGGACTAGGCTTGTTCTAGACTTTCTACCTTTTATCATCATTGGCAGATTGGGAGGAGGCTGCAAGATAGTTTGTTTGGTGTGATACAGGTGCTGGGGGTGCTGCTGACGTATTTTCTTCTTATCATGTTTAATTGTTCTTGTTTTCATGTAATTTATAGTAAAGTGGTTTGATTTTTAAGGTAGAAAACTTGCAGATTGAGGGCTCTTGACAATTAAGAGAGTTTGGGCTTCATTTTTATTGCATGGAGTAAGAGGAAGCAAAAAAGCAGTGGATAGTGAACCAGCCTTGAGGTCAAGAAAGACCTCAGTTCAAGTTTTGTCATGCTTATCTGGTCAGTTAACTGTTCAGTACACCAGGCAGCTCTTGGGGTTTATAAACTGCAGAATATTTGCCATTCTGTATTGGGAGGAGAAGTAAAGGTTAGGCTAAAATAGCAATTGGTGAAATATTACTTGAGGATCTTGCAGGGGTGGATCTTGGTGGCAAGTGAAAGGGAGAGAGGCAGTTTAAAAAAACAAACTCAGAAGCTGTTCTTTTTAATTAATAATAATAATATTAATAATTAATAATGTTATGGGGCATTCCTACCCCGATAAATCACAGTTATGGCCAAAAAACCTGAGAGAAGCCGTTCAATAAGGTGGGAAAAATTGAGACAAATGTGTCTTTAAGGCACAAGCTTGATAATTTTTAGTATGCTTAATTGATTTTCATTTACAGAGGGAATGATGTAGGTCAGAACTAGGAAATATCTAGGATAAACAACATTTCAATGCACTAAAATATTCCTTTTAATAGGTTAATAAAAAAAGTTGGTTGCCTTAGTGTGAGAGTTATCAGATGTCTGTCTTAATGGATTTATCTTTAGCAATTTACTGGAAGAAAACTTTGAACTGACAGCTCTTTAAGGTGTACCAGAGAGATAGTCCTGTTTGAGTAATTTAAAACTGTAGGAGACAATTTTAAGAAAAACCCATGGGGTGGCTAGGTGGCACATTGAATAGAGCACCAGCCCTGGAGTCAGGAGGACCTGAGTTCAGATCCAGCCTGAGACACTTAACGCTTACAAGGCATGTAACCTTGGGCAAGTCACTTAACCCCAATTACCTTGCCTTTCCCCCTCCAAAAAAAAAAAAGCTAAAAAAAGCCCAACCTTGTCCAGGGGTGGGGAACCTGCAGTTCCAAGGCCACATGTGGCCTTCTAGATCCTCAGGTATGGTCCTTTTACTGAATCCAAACTTCACAGAAGAAATCCCCTTAATAAAAGAATTTGTTCTGTAAAACTTGGACTCAGTCAAAAACCCAAGGACCTACAAGGCCACATGTAGGTTGCAGGTTCCCCAGCCCTGCCCTCATCTGTTTACTTTTGAGTTTCCTGAGGTTTGTGGGGAAGAAACCTAGTCTGTCTCTGCAATTGTATCAGAGTTCACTTGTTATAACTTTCTATAGCCTACCACATTCTAGAGGAATCATCAACTGTTTGTTTTGCCACCTTTAAAAAAAAATCTGACTTAACATGAACTTTTCATTAAAATTTTTTGCCAATTTAACAGTCATTAATAAATGAACATTGCAAGATGCCAAGAATAGGGAAGAAGATGGTATAAGGAACTGAGCTTTTATCATAGTTGTCTTTTTTTTTTAAAGATATGCATTAAGCTTAATAAGGTAGTCACAAAATTGTTCAACTTACGTCCCCTTTTGTTTTTTTTCTAAAGTGCATTAAATTTTTTTATATCTATCACTAAACCTGAACTTTTCATTTAGTAGGATGAGTTGTTTCATTTGAGTTTTTTCAATTTTAGCTCTCTACCACTTATTTAGCACTAGAGCATGATCAATTAATACTAATGAATGACGAAATCCTGTGGTTTTAAAAAGTCTTTTAAAACTCACTTTAATCAGATCCCCCCAAATAAAAAACTATCCCCACAACCCACTATTATAGTGTACCTGATTATGTGTATTCCTTTTTGCAGCTTTAAATAATCACGCAACTGTTTAAATATGTTAGTGTGTAGACTGAATGTTGCTTAACAGAGGAAATATTGTTTCCAAATTCCTTGGGAAGATGACTAAGAGCACATTTATGGAGGCACTAATTACATCCTTCCAACTGTATTCATGCTTCATTTAAAAAGCTTTTGATGCAGGGATTATTAAAGTCATTTCTGTGCTAGTATTTTAAATTAATGCTACATTATAATAAAACCTTCCCCTATTTGAAGAGAAGAACAAAATAATCAGCTGAAAGGAGGCCTAATCAATACCAGTTCTTAAATGATGGAATTGGCATTTAGAACTAAATGACTTTTCTGCCTCATTAGGATTTCTCAGACACTAATTAAGTCATTTTATGTTTGTTACCCTGCCTTCTTTTTATTGCCTAGTTCCAGTTATCAGCGGAATGGAGAGTTGTATTGGTGAAAGTTCATCGATTTCCGTGTAAACTTGGTCATTTTGTTAGACTTGATACTTAAGTATTGTACAGAATGGTTCTCTTGAAAATGTAAATATAATCACAGGAAGGTAGTATTTTTTGTTTGTTTTTATATTTCACTATTTTTGGGGGGGAACAAAATTATTTTACTGAGGAGATGAAAAGCAGTCAACATTATGATTCTGTGTAGAAATTTAGTGTGGTGTAAGACAGATAAACACAGCCCACAGGAGGGCTGCTAGCACAGGTTCTCTCTTGATCTGATCAAAGAGGAAAGACACTAAGAAGGGGTTAATAATCTTACTTTATTCTAGTCTAGTTTTCTCAGAAGAGGATTGTTGATAATGGGAGGACAAACTCCTACAGCATTCCCTAATCACTCTTCTGGAAGGGACTGGAGAGAAGGGGGGGCAACTACCCCTATGTCTTGATAGGATCAATTGAGACAGGCATAGCTTGTGCACTCCCCTAAATCTTCTCAAGCCTCAGTGGGGGCTGGTCAAGGCACACACAGGTTCCCCCCAAGCCTTGATGGGGGCCAGTCAAGACTAGCAGCATTCTAGCTTGTGCATTCAACCCTAAGGTTCCCCATTCACTGACAAATGCCCGCCCACCTGCTTTATATGGCAACATACAAAGAAGACATCTTGCCTGCAGTAGCCTGACAAATTTACATTACCTCATCCTTGTATCCCACTGTGCAGTTGCAGTAGATGTTTATATTAATAATCATTATATAATGCTCCATTAAAGGAATGGAGATATTTTGAACCATAATTGTGGAAACTCATGTCTAATACCTGGGAACAAGAGATTGTTATGACTATGGATCCTGGGAAACTGAACTTTAAAAAATAATAACAAAAATCCCCTTTATACACATTAAAATCTACCATACTTACATGTGGTTAAACTAAATTTTTAAAATTCAAATGTTTCCTTCTGCAGAAAAATTTTTAGTCAAAAGGAATTGAAATGATGGTTTTGGATATTTGGAGACTGATTTTGGGTTGTTTTTTAGGTAAATCTTACATCAAATGAAGTGTTTCACATTGGTGAATAGTTTTGGGGTTGTGCAAGTCTGATTTTTGGGTCAAAAAAATAGCCAACTGCTCAGTTGTGGGACATTTTTAGTTCAGAGAACTTGAGGTGCCTCTTCATTATATTTAATTTTCCCTAAGGGACAAATTGTTAAATGTAAAGAAACCACACAGAAATGTGTTAGGACCAGTATTTTAAGTTATACCCCCTTTCAGATGTAAACATTTGAAACTGATTATGTGGATTTATGAACCTGATTCATGTTAGGAGAAAACTCCTATGGTCTTCCAGGTGGAATTGCCTTTAAACATCTCCGATTAGATAGGTGTTTATTCTGTGCTGGCACTTCTTCAAAGGAGAAGATTTATAGCTTCTACCTGGTAACCTTTTTCATTTTTCAAAGGCTTATCTTTTCTCAGGATTGATGTATATACTTTGGGATTCTTTGTCTTTGTGGGAAGGAGGATAATAGCTGTAGTAGGGTTAGAACATAGTCATCATTGGGGAACATTGTGTATCCTCATTTATGGGCAAAATCTTTTACTAAAGATGAAATCCTATATATTCATAATAATCCTTTGCTCTTGTAGGTTAAAGCAGCAACTGGTGAAGAGGTATCAGCCGAGGACCTTGGCGGTGCTGAGTTGCATTGCAGGTAAAATTGAGAACCCATTAAAAAAAATCATCCCAACTAAATCATCACTGCCAAAACAGATGGTTGCACATCTTGTCTCTGATCATCTGTGTCTAAAGCCAATTCCTGATGCTATTAGAGTTGCATTCCTAAGAAAATCAACCTGCTTATTGTAGCCAGCAGGGAAAGAGAAGAGGCAGAATTCTCTTACCATTGAGGAGTGTAACTTCAGTCTCCGACAGGTCCAGTAAACCCTCTCCTATCCCTGATGCATTTGCTTTGTATAGCATGTGGCTCTTTTTGGAGGTGAGGGAACAAAAATGGGAAGATAAGCAATGAATAATTTTTAATTGGTGAGGTTTTTTTTGAGAAATAGTAACTTCATGTGTATAGAATTTTACTACAAAAAAGAACTTTTTGGACATCTGACTTTTAAGGGAGACTACTTCAAATCTGTTTATTTATTATTTATTGAGCACTTGTTACATGTTTAGCACTTTGTTAGGTACTGTGGGAGCTTCAGAAGACACTGAGAAAATTATCTCTACTTGAGAGAATTTATGAGCGAATTAGGTAGATAATATGTACACAAATTTCTGAAACAACAAAAGAAAATTTACAAAGCAACTGGTATCTTTAGGACCTGAAAAGCCGCCTGTCTGGGCCTCACTCTCCTCATACCTAAAATGACTAGGTTGGACTAAGTAATATACGGGGCCTGTTTCAGCTCTAATGTTGTGTCAGTTTGTAGTATGTTACCAAATGGTGCTGAAGGGAGCTGTCTTCCATAAGCATAGAATGGGGAAATGAGCAGAATGGATCAGGTTAATCAGGGAAGGTTTCTTGAAAAACAGGTTAAGTCTTGAATTGTACTTTAAAGGAATGATTATATTTGTTGTGGCAGAGTGGAAACAAAATGCCATATCAGGTGAGAAAACCAAGTGAGCAAAGGCACCAAGTTAGCAACTAATCACAAATGATTCTTCTATAAATAGCACTGTCCAGTTTACTAAGTGCTTTATGATCGTTATCTTTTTGGGGCCTATTGCAGGTGATTTTATCCCAGTTTTACAAATGAGAAATGGAGAGATTGAATGACATTTACAACTAGAAAGGTTATCTCTCTAACAATGGAACAAAAGAGTAGAGAATAGAGAATAATGTGGAGGTGATTTTTCTTTTAGTGAAATATTTATTTAGTAATATTCTCTGCTGAGAGGAGTGGTAGGGAGCTTGAGTCAAGAAGAAAAGGTTTAGAATAGATACTGAGAGGACAGGCATATAGCAGTGAGGGCCAAGTTGATGGCAAGCATACTGAATACCCCTTCCCCTAGTCTCCCCTCTCTTATATCCTTCCTATCTCCCCCTTACTTTCTTATAGGGCAAGATGGATTTCTGTACCCCATTGCCTGTATATCTTATTTCCCAGTCACATGTAAAAAAATTTTTTTTAACATTTGTTTTTAAAACTTTGAGTTCTAGATTCTCTCCCTTCTCCCCTCCTCACTCACCCCCACTGGGAAGACAAGCAATTCAATATAGGTTACACATGTGTAGTTCTGCAAAACATTTCCATAGTAGTCATACTGTGAAAGGCTAACTATATTTCCCTCCATCCTATCCTGCCCCCCATCCCCCCTTTTATTCTATTTTCTCCTTTGACCCTGTCCATTTTCAAAAGTGTTTGCTGCTAATTACCCATTCCAAAATTTGTCCTCCCTTCTATTATCCTCCTCTTATCCCCTTCCCCCCTACTTTCCTGTAGGATAAGATACCCAATTGAGTATGTATGTCATACCCTCCTTAAGTCAAATTCAATGAGAGTATGGTTTACTCATTCCCTTTTACCTTCCTGCTCTTCCCCTCCATTGTAACAGCCTTCTTCTGCCTCCTTTATTTGAGATAATCCATCCCATTATATCTCTCCCCCTCTCCTTCTTCCAAAATTTTCCTCTTTCACCTCTTAATTTTATTTTTTGATATTATCCCTTCACATTCAACTCACCCTGTGCCCTCTGTCTATGTATACATGTACACACACATACACACACTCATATATCTATACACATACAGTCACCTATACATACATATATGTGTGTGTGTGTATTCCCTTCAACTATCCTTATACTGAGAAAAGTATATTGTCTTTCCATGTAGGAATGTAAATAGTTCAACTTTAATAAGTTCCTTATGATTTCTCTCTCCTGTTTACCTTTTCATGCTTTTCTTGCTTCTTGTATTTGAAAGTAAAATTTTTTGTTTAGCTCTGTTTTTTTTCATCAAGAATACTTGAAAGTCCTCTATTTCATTGAATGTCCGTATTTTCCCCTGAAGTATTATACTCAGTTTTGCTGAGTAGGTGATTCTTGATTTTAATCCTAGCTCTTTTGACCTCTGGAATATCATATTCCAAGACTTTTGATCCCTTAATGTAGAAGCTGCTAGATCTTGTATTATCCTGATTGTGTTTCTACAATACTCAAATTGTTTCTGCCTGACTGTATGTAATATTTTCTCCTTGACCTGGGAACTCTGGAATTTGGCTATAATATTCCTAGGAATTTTCTTTTAGGGGTCTTTTTCAAGATGTGATCAGTGAATTTTTTCAATTTCTATTTTCCCTTCTGGTTTTAGAATATCAGGGCAATTTTCCTTAATGAATTCTTGCAAGATTATGTCTAGGCTCCTTTTTTGATCATGGCTTTCAGGTAGTCCAGTAATTTTTAAATTCTCTCTCCTGTATTTATTTTCCAGGTCAGTGGTTTTTCCAATGAGATATTTCACAATGCCTTCTATTTTTTTCATTTGTTTTATAGTATCTTGATTTCTCATAAAGTCATTAGTTTCGATTTGCTCCAATCTAATTTTGAAGGAATTATTCTCTTCAGTGAGTTTTTGAAATTCCTTTTCCATCTGGACAATTTGAATTTTTAAGGCATTCTTTTCCTCATTGACTTTTTGGGCCTCTTTTGCCATTTGATTATCTATTTTTTAAGGTGTTATTTTCTTCAGTATTTTCTTGGGTCTCCTTTAGCATGCTGTTGACTCACTTTTCATGATTTTCTTGCATCATTTTCATTTCTCTTCCCAATTTTCCCTCTACTCTTACTTGATTTTCAAAATCCTTCTTGAGCTTCTCCATGGCCTATAACCAGTTTATATTTTTCTTGGAAGCATTTGATGCAGGAGTTTTGACTTTGTTTTCTTCTTCTGGTTCTATGTTTTGATCCTTTTTATCTGCAAAAAAGGATTCTGTGTTCTGATTGTGCTTCTTCTGCTTGTTCATCTTGCCAGCCAATTACTTAACTTTTGAGCTCTTTGCCATGTTAGAACTCTGCTTCCAGAGTGGAGAGAGCTCTGTCCCAAATCTCTGGGGTTTTTGCAAATGTTGTCAGAGCTATGAGGAGGGCTCCTTCTCTACAGCCACACAAGCTCTGGCATACTGGCCACTTACCCCAGGACCACCACCCAAGACAGTGATCCAGATCCAAGCAGGTCAAAGCAAGAGGATTACGCTCTGAATGGTCACTTGGTCCCCCTATGATCTGTAGGCCAGGAGCTCTGGAAGCAGCTAACTCTCACCCTGGGGGCAGGGGCCAGAGTGTGCTCTTCTCTCACCTAATTCCAACAAAGTTCCCCACTGACCTTTTACTTTCTCTTTGGCATTTATGGGTTAAGAAGTCTGGAAACTTCCACAGCTGCTGGTGATTCACTCTTCTGAAGTCTGCTCTGGCTGATCTGGGCCACTTGTTGGGGCTACCCTGGGTCTGGGCCCATGAGGCTCACTCAGGACTGCTCAGCCCCCAGCTTGGTGTGATAGAGCTTTCCTGTTGGCCTGCCAGGCTGCCTTCAGTGGGAGATTTGTTTATCTCTGTCACTTTGTGGGTTCTGTAGCTCTAAAATTTGTTTAGAGTCACATTTTACAGGTATTGGAGGTGGTTAGTGTAGTAGCTTAAGCAAGTTCCTGCTTTTACGACACCATTTTGGCCCCTAGCACTGTTCTTACAGGACCTTGCCATCCTTAGTTACTTGCTCTTGATTCCATTTTCTTTAGGTACCTTCTAAAAATCTAAACTGGTCAGTGAGTTCCTTGTGTATTCACCTTGATCTCTTTAAACAACTCTTCCTTTTCCTTCTCATTGAAGTGGTTTTTATCTTCAGAATTTCATTCTTGAGTCTGGGTATGGTGGTCTTTGCCTCTGGGGAGGCTGATCCCTTGGGAGTTCTGAGCTGCAGCAGAACTAAAGTCAATCAGGTGTCTACACTAAGTCTCGAACCATTATGTCAAGCCTTTTGGGTGGAGGGCTACTTGGCTCCTGAAGAGGGGCCGAAACAGTTCAGACTGGAAAAATGGAGCAAGTTAAAGCTTCCATGTTGATCAGCATTGGGATGAGGCCCATCAATAATTGCTGTACTTACAGCTTGGGTAAAATATAGAGACCTTTTTCTCCATTCCCTCCTACCTTTCTCCCTGCCAAAACAAAAAACAAACAAACAAACCCCCAAATCGTTTCTGAGAACTTCCCAGCTCTCCTGGAGTAACTTTCTCTGTAGAATTTTGGACCACAGGGTCTTACTTATCTTGTCTCTAATTCCTTGACATCTCTTTTCCAAAAGCACAGGATATTTGTCAGACCATGTCCACTTTTTTCTCCTTTAACAAATATCTAAAATGAGGTAATTGTTCTCCTGTCCACCCTCAACATTCCTACAGTTTCTACTTCAGCAGAGTTCTTTGTTGGTGAGACAGTCAGGTACTAAATAGCACTTTCCCTTGTTAGTTGTTTTACATTTTGAAGGACAGCATAGGTTAGGTATTGTAGCTAGTTTAGGTATGGGGGACTTAATCTCTCCCTTTCCAGTCCATCCTTTACATAGCTGCCAAAGTGATAGTCCTCAGTTTCAGGTATTCCCATGTCACTCAAGAAGTTCCAGTGGCTCTTAGTTATCTCCAGGAAAAATACCAACTTGGCATTTGGATAGACCATTTGCAACCTGGTCCCAACCCCTCTTTCCAGCCTCATTGTATATTTCTTTCTTTTACCCCTTGTATACTTTAACCAAACAAGCTCACCTGCTGTTCCCCATACTGGAAAATCCATCTCCTCTTTCCATACCTGTGATTTCTAGAATTCCTGACTATTTTAAACCTTGGTTTATGTCACTTGTGTGAGCTTGTATGATGTCTATCCTGATTTTCTTTTTTTTTTTTTGTGAATATCTTAACCTTTTATTATTTGAAAATAAAATATATAAAAAGAAAAGGAAAGAAAAGAAAAGAGATGTTCCAGTCTTTCTTTTTCAGGAAAATGGATACTTGGGCTGGCCCTCATATCCAATTAAGAGTGACGCTTAGAATAATAGCCAAATGAGGATCTGAGGAAAACTTCACAAAGAAAGGGCCCAAAAAAACCTTACTACCTGTCATGATGGCATGGCAAGTTTTATTTGAAAACTTAAAGAATTAATTTAGAAAAATACTGATTTCTGAAGATGGACAATTATTTTAACTTTGCCTTTTTATCTTTTTTTTCTCTTTCACTTTTTTTCTATCTAACACATTCTTTTTTTATGTTATACTCTTTTTTTTTGTTTTTATTAATTTGTTCGTTTAGTTTTAGTTTACAAGATTCAGTTCCCCAGTTCTTTGAGTTTCAAATTTTCTCCTCCTCCCTCTCCTCCCCCCCACCCTTCCAGCAGCATACAATCAGGTATAGAATCTGCAGATAGTTTCACATTAGACATTGGTCAGGTTATAAAGAAGGATTGTATGGCATGGAATGAACAGTGGGAAAAAGGAAACAAAACCAAACAAGAAAAAGAAAGAGAGTAGGTAATTTGCTTCAATCTGCATTCAAACTCTGTTCTTTCTAGTTCTTTCTCTGAATGTAGACATTTCTCTCCATCATGAGTCTTTTGGAGTTTACTTATAGCCCTGCATTTCTGAGAAGAGTTCACTCTATCAAAGTTGGTCGTCACACATATGTTGTATCTGTAATTGTGTACAAATCTTTGTTCTGCTCGTCTCACTCAGCATCAGTTCGTATAAGCCTCTCCAGGTAAATATGATGTCTATCTGCTCTTTGTTTCTTATGGCGCAATAGTATTCCATTCCATTTATATACCGTAACTTGTTTAGACATTCCCCAGTTGATGGGCATCCCCTTAATTTCCAATTCTTTGTCACCACAGAAAGAGCTGCTATAAATATTTTTGTACATATGAGTCTTCCTCCCACTTCTATGATCTCTTTGGGATACAACCCTAGAAGTGGTATTGCTGGGTCAAAGGATATGAAGTTACTTATAGCCCTTTGGGCATAGTTCCAGATTGCTCTCCAGAATGGTTGGATCAGTTCACAACTTCACCAGCAGTGTATTAGTGTTCCAATTTTTCCACTCCAGCATTTATCATTTTCCTGTTTTGTCATCTTAGCCACTCTGACCAGTGAGATGTGGTACCTCAGAGTTGTTTTGATTTGCATTTCTCTAATCAGTAGTGATTTAGAGCATTTTTTCATATGCTTATAGATATCTTTAATTTCTTCCTCTTAGAACTGCCTGTTCATATCCTTTGACCATTTATCATTTGGGGAATGATGTGTATTCTTATAGATTTGACTCAACTCTCTGTATATTTTAGAAATGAGACCTTTATCAGAGACATTGGTTGTAAAAATTCTTTCCCAATTTCCCACTTCCCTCTTAATCTTGGTTACATTGGCTTTGTTTGTACAGAAGCTTTTCAATTTCATGTAATCAAAGTTATCCATTTTGCATTTTATAATGCTCTCTAATTCTTGTTTGGTCATAAAGTCTTCCCCTCTCCATAAATCTGACAGGTAAACCATTCCTTACTTTCCCAGATTACTTACAGTATCATCCTTTATACCTAGATCATGCACATATTTAGACTTAATTTTGGTATACGTTGTTAGATAATGGTCTATGCCCAGTTTCTGCCATACTATATTCCAGTTTTCCCAGCAGTTTTTGTCAAATAGTGAGTTCTTATCCCCAAAACTAGGGTCTTTGGGTTTATCAAAGAGTAGATTATTATAGTCATTGATTGCTGAGTTTTGTGTACCCAATCTATTCCATTGGTCCACTGCTCTATTCCTCAGCCAGTACCAAGTAGTTTTGATGACTGCTGCTTTATACTACAGATTAATATCTGGTATAGGTAGGCCACCTTCCCTAGCATTTCTTTTCATTAATTCCCTTGATATTCTGGGACTTTTATTCTTCCAAATGAATTTTGTTACTATTTTTCATAGTTCCATAAAGTAATTTTTTGGTAATTTGATTGGTATGGCACTAAATATGTAATTTAATTTAGGTAAAATTGTCATTTTTATTATATTAGCTCGACCCAACCATGAGCAATTGATGTTTTTCCAATTAGTTAGATCTGACTTTATTTGTGTGAAAAGTGTTTTGTAGTTGTGTTCATATAGGTCCTGGGTTTGTTTTGGCAGGTAGATTCCCAAATATTTTATAATATCTACAGTAACTTTAAATATGATTTTTCTTTCTATCTCTTGCTGTTGGATTTCATTAGAAATATACAGGAATGCCGAGGATTTATGTGGGTTTATTTTATATCCTGCAACTTTGCCAAATTTATTTATTGTCTCAAGTAGTTTTTTACTTGATTCTTTAGGATTCTCTAAGTATATCATCATATCATCCACAAAGTGATAACTTGATCTCTTCTTTGCCTAATTTGATTCCTTTAATTTCTTTTTCTTCTCTAATTGCTACTGCTAACATTTCTAGTACCAGATTGAATAAGAGGGGTGATATTGGACACCCTTGTTTCACCTCTGATCTTGTTGGAAATGCTTCTAGCTTATCCCCATTACTTATAATACTTGCTGATGGCTTTAAGTAGATGCTACTTATTATTTTAAGGAAGGCTCCATTTATTCCTATACTTTCTAGTGTTTTTTTTTTAAGCAATTGGGGTTAAGTAACTTGCTCAAGGTTACACAGTCAGTTATTTTTGTGTGGGTGCCGAGTATCTGAGGCCAGAACTGATCCCAGGTCTCCCGACGGTGGGTTCAGCACTCTTACTCACTGTGCCACCTGGCTGCCCCTTTCTAGTGTTTTTAATAGCAATGGATGTTGTATTTTGTCAAAAGCCTTTCCTGTATTTATTGAGATAATCATGTGGTTTTTGCTAGTTTTATTGTTGATATGATCAATTATACTGATGGTTTTCCTAATATTAAACCATGCTTGCATTCCTGGAATAAATCCTACCTGATCAAAGTGTATTATTCTTGTGATAAGTTGCTGTAGTCTTTTTGCCAATATTTTATTTAAAATTTTTGCATCTATAGTCATGAGGGAAATTGGTCTATAATTTTCTTTTTCCATTTTATCTCTTCCTGCTTTAGGTATCAGTACCATGTATGTGTCATAAAAAGAATTTGGTAGGACTCCTCCTTCACTAATTTTCTGAAATAGTTTGTAGAGTATTAGAATCAATTGTTCTTTAAATGCTTGATAGAATTTGCTAGTAAATCCATCTGGCCCTGGAGATTTTTTTCCTAGGGAGTTCACTGATGGCTTGTTCAATTTCTTTTTCTGAGATGGGGTTATTTAAGTAATTTACTTACTCTTCAGTTAATCTAGGCAACTTATATTTTTGTAAATATTCACCCATTTCACTAAGATTGTCAAGTTCATATGCATATAATTTGGTAAAATAATTCCTAATTATTGTTTTAATTTCCTCTTCATTGGGTTTTCTTTCTTTTTTTTATCATATTGGCTAAGAGTATCAATTTTATTGTTTTTTCATAAAACCAGCTTTTAGTTTTATTTATTAATTCAATAGTTTTTTTTAAACTTTTATTTATTAATTTGTTTCCTTTTAGTTTACAGGATTCAATTCCACAATTCCTTGAATTTCACATTTTGTCCCCCTCCCTCCCCTCCCCCCCATGGCGGCTTATTATCAAGTATAGGATCTGTAAATACTTTCACATTATACAATGGTCAGGTTATAAGGATGGATTGTACCAGCTGGAATGAAAAATGGTAAAGAGGACATAAAATCAAATAAGAGAATGAAAAAGATCAGGTATTTTGCTTCCACCTGGATATAAATTTAGTTCTTTCTAGTTCTTTCTCTGGATGCACGTTTTTCTCTCCATCATGCATCTTTTGGGATTGACTTATATCCCTGTATTGTTGAGAAGAGTCCAGTCTATCAAAGTTGGTCATCACACATACGTTGTGTCTCTAATTGTGTACAAATTCCTCCTGGTTCTACTCTTCTCACTCAGCATCAGTTCTTTTAAGCCTTTCCAGGTAAATATGAAGACCGCCTGCTCCCCGTTTCTTATGGCGCAATAGTATTCCATAACATGCATATACCACAACTTGTTCAGCCATTCCCCAATTGATGGGCACCCCCTTAATTTCCAATTCTTTGCCACAACAAAAAGAGCTGCTATAAACATTTTTGTACATATGGGTCTTTCTCCCATTTCTATAATCTCTTTGGGATATAACCCTAGGAGTGGTATTGCTGGATCAAAGGGTATGAAAGTATTTATAGCCCTTTGGGCATAATTCCAGATTGCTCTCCAGAAAGGCTGGATCAGTTCACAACTCCATCAACAATGCATTAGTGTTCCAGTTTGCCCACATCCTCTCCAGCATTTGTCATTTTCCTGTTTTGTCATCTTAGCCAATCTGACTGGTGAGATGTGGTACCTCAGAGTTGTTTTGATTTGCATTTCTCTAATGAATAGTGAATTAGAGCATTTCTTCATGTGCTTATAGATGGCTTTAATTTCTTTCTCCGAAAACTGCCTGTTCATATCCTTTGACCATTTATCAATTGGGGAATGACTTGTATTCTTACACATTTGACTCAGTTCTCTGTATATTTTAGAGATGAGTCCTTTGTCAGAGACATAGATTGTAAAGATTCTTTCCCAATTTCCCACCTCCCTCTTAATCTTGGTTACATTGGCTTTATTTGTACAGAAATTTTTCAATTTCATGTAGTCAAAATTATCCATTTTACTATTTTATAATGTTCTCTAGTTCCTGTTTCGTCATAAAGTCATTCCCTCTGCACAAGTCTGATAGGTAAACTATTCCTTGTTTTAGCAGACTGCTTACAGTATCAACCTTTATACCTAGATCATGAACCCATTTAGACTTGATTTTGGTATATGGTGTTAGATAATGGTCTATGTCCAGTTTCTGCCATACTATATTCCAGTTTTCCCAGCAGTTTTTGTCAAATAGTGAGTTCTTATCCCAAAAACCAGGGTCTGGAGGTTTATCAAACAATACATTACTGTAGTTGTTGACTTCTGAATCTCATGTGCCTAATCTATTCCATTGATCCACTTCTCTATTTCTAAGCCAGTACCAGGTAGTTTTGATGACTGCTGCTTTATAGTACAGATTGAAATCTGGTAAAGCTAGTCCACCTTCCCAAGCATTTCTTTTCATTAATTCCCTTGATATTCTGGACCGTTTATTCTTCCAGATGAATTTTGTTACTATTTTTTCTAACTCTATAAAGTAGTTTTTTGGTAAATTAATTGGTATGGCACTAAATATATAATTTAATTTAGGTAAAATTGTCATTTTTATTATATTAGCTCGACCCAGCCATGAGCAATTGATATTTTTCCAATTAGTTAGATCTGACTTTATTTGTGTGAAAAGTGTTTTGTAGTTATGATCATACAGGTCCTGGGTTTGTTTTGGCAGGTAGATTCCCAAATATTTTATAATGTCTACAGTAACTTTAAATGGGATTTCTCTTTCTACTTCTTGCTGTTGAATTTCATTGGAAATATATAGGAATGCCGAAGATTTATGTGGGTTTATTTTATATCCTGCAACTTTGCCAAATTTATTTATTGTCTCAAGCAGTTTTACTTGATTCTCTAGGATTCTTTAAGTATATCATCATATCATCTGCGAAGAGTGATAGCTTGGTCTCTTCTTTGCCTAACTTGATTCCTTTGATTTCTTTTTCTTCTCTAATTGCTACTGCTAACATTTCTAGTACCAGATTGAATAAGAGGGGTGATAGTGGACACCCTTGTTTCACCCCTGATCTTATGGGAAGTGCTTCCAGCTTCTCCCCATTACATATAATACTTGCTGATGGCTTTAAATAGATGCTACCTATTATTTTAAGGAAGGCTCCATTTATTCCTATACTTTCTAATGTTTTTAATAGGAATGGATGTTGTATTTTTTCAAAAGCCTTTTCTGCATCTATTGAGATGATCATGTGGTTTCTGCTAGTTTTATTGTTGATATGATCAATTATACTGATGGTTTTCCTAATATTAAACCATCCTTGCATTCCTGGAATAAATCCTACCTGATCAAAGTGTATTATTCTTGAGATAAGTTGCTGTAGTCTTTTGGCTAGTATTTTATTTAGAATTTTTGCATCTATATTCATGAGGGAGATTGGTCTATAATTTTCTTTCTCTGTTTTATCTCTTCTGATTTAGGTATCAGTACCATATTTGTGTCATAAAAAGAATTTGGTAGGACTCCTTCTTCACTAATTTTCCCAAATAATTTGTAGAGTATTGGAATCAATTGTTCTTTAAATGTTTGATAGAATTCACTAGTGAATCCATCTGGCCCTGGAGATTTTTTCCTAGGGAGGTGACTGATGGCTTGTTCAATTTCTTTTTCTGAGATGGGATTATTTAAGTAATTTACTTCCTCTTCAGTTAATCTGGGCAACTTGTGTGTTTCTAAATACTCATCCATTTCCCTAAGATTGTCAAATTTATGTGCATACAATTGGGAAAAATAATTCCTAATTATTGTTTTGATTTCCTCTTCATTGGAGGTAGATTCACTCTTTTCATTTTTGATACTGATAATTTGGTTTTCTTCTTTCTTTTTTTTTTTTATCATATTGACTAAGGGCCTATCAATTTTGTTGGTTTTTTCATAAAACCAGCTCTTGGTTTTATTTATTAGTTCAATAGTTTTCTTAATTTCGATTTTATTAATATCTCCTTTAGTCTTCAATATTTCTAGTTTAGTATTTAATTAGGGATTTTGAATTTGTTCTTTTTCTAGGTTTTTTAATTGCATGCCCAATTCGTTGAGCTCCCTTTTCTCTAATTTAATCACGTATGCACTCAGGGATATAAAACTTCCCCTAAGAACTGCCTTTAATGCATCCCACAGATTTTGGTATGTTGTCTCATTATTATCATTCTCTTGAATGAAATTACTGATTGTTTCTATAATTTCTTGTTTGACCCACTCATTCTTTAGGATTAAATTGTTTAATTTCCAGTTAGTTTTTAGTCTGTTTTTCCCTGGCCCTTTATGGCATATAATTTTTATTGCATCATGATCTGAGAACGATGCGTTTAATATTTCTGCCTTACTGCATAGAATTGTGAGGTTTTTATGCCCTAGAACATGGTCAATTTTTGAGTATGTGCCATGAACCGCTGAGAAGAAAGTATATTCCTTTTTATCCCCATTCAGTTTTCTCCAGAGATCTATCATACCTATCCTCTCTAAAATCCTCTTCACCTCCTTAACTTCTTTCTTGTTTATTTTGAGGTTGGATTTATCAAGTTCAGATAGGGGGAGATTAAGGTCTCCCACTAGTATAGTTTTGCTATCTATTTCTTCCTCTAATTCCTTTAGCTTCACCTCTAGGAATTTGGAGGCTACACCACTTGGTTCATATATGTTAAGTAGTGATATTGCTTCATTCTCAATGGTGCCTTTTAACAGGATATAGTTTCCTTCCTTATCTCTTTTAATTAGGTCAATTTTTGCATTTGCTTTATCTGAGATAAGGATTGCTACCCCTGCTTTTTTTACTTTAGCTGAGGCATGATATATTTTACTCCAACCTTTTACCTTTACCTTGTGTGTATCCCTCTGTTTCAGATGTGTTTCTTGTAAACAGCATATTGTAGGATTATGATTTCTAATCCATTCTGCTATCTGTCTCCGTTTTATAGGAGAGTTCATTCCATTCACATTTACAGTTATGATTGTTATCTGTTTCTTTCCCCTTATCCTATTCCTGCCCCTGTTAATATTCATATTTTTCCTCCCTTCTCCCTTCCCCCCCTTAATAGTTTTACTTTTGACCACCGCCTCCCTCAGTGTTCCCTTTTCGGCCCCCCTCCCTTTTCCTCCCCTTTTCCCCTTACTACTTCCCTCTCTACAAACCACTCCCACCCCCCTTTTGTAACCCTTTCCCCCTCCTACTACCTGTAGGATATTGTTATACTTAATGAGGTATGCTATTTTTTCTTCGCATCAAGAATGACAGGAACAGATCTCATGCGAAGCTCCTCTCCCTCTCCTCTTTCCCTCTAAAATGATGTGTGTTCTCCTTGTTTACCTTTCTAAGTCACTGTTGCTTCTCGTAATTGGAGGTTGAATTTTCCATTGAGTTCTGGCTTTTTTATCAAGAAGGTCTGGAACTCTGTTATATCATTGAATGACCATCTCTTTGCCTGGAAGAATATGCTCAGTCTTGCTGGGTATGTGATCCTTGGTTGTAATCCAAGCTGTTTTGCCTTCCTGAAAATTGTATTCCACTGCCTCCAATCTTTCAGTGTGGAGGCTGACAAATCCTTTGCAATCCTCACTGTGGACCCTTGATATCTGAATTGTTTCTTTCTGGCCGCTTGAAGTATTTTCTCTTTTATCTGGTAGTTCTGGAGTTTGGCCACAACATTTCGAGGATTTTTCAGTTTGGGATCTCTTACAGCAGGTGTCCGGTGGATTCTGTCGATTTCTATTTTCCCCTCAGGTTCTAGTATCTCAGGGCAGTTTTCCTTAACGAGCTCTTGGAGAATGTTGTCCAGGCTCATTTTTTCATCATAATTTTCTGGTAGGCCTATGATTCTCAGATTATCTCTCCTGGATCTGTTTTCCAGGTCAGTTATTTTTTCTTTGAGGTATTTTACCTCTTTTTCTAATTTTTCATTTTTGTTGTTTTGCTTGGCTACTTCTTGGTTCCTCGTAGAGTTATTTTTTTCCATTTGTTTAATTCTGGTTTTTAGCAAATCATTTTCCTTGGTTAATTTTTGAAGCTCCTTTTCCATATCATACACTTTTCTTTTTAGAGAGATGTTTTCCTCATTATAATGCTTTTCAAATTCTGCTATTTTTGTTTTGAGAGAATTTTTCATTTTCTCTTCTATCTGTCTCATTTTGCTTTCAAAGTTCCTTTTGATCTCATCTAGGAGAGCCTTCTGTGCTTGGGATCCATTCCCTGTTGAAGTTTCAGCTGTGGGTGTGGAGTCCACATTGTCTCCCTCTGAGGTTGGTTCCTCCCTCTGAGGATAGTAGGACTCTAGAGTCTTTGTCTTTGTAGTCTGCTTTCTACCCATTTTGAGGCAGGGTCCTAACCACACCCTTCCTCTAGGATCCCAAGCCTTTACTGTAGAGGGTTTTGCCCTGGACAATAGTTACTATATTTTCAGGGTCAGAGTGGGGGTTTGGAGCAAGTGGGACTCTGTCATCCTCGTCTTTGGAGGTCCTGAAAGGGGCTTTTTAAAAAAAGATTTCTGTGCTATGATGTGGTAGCCCCAGGAGTGTTTGCTGTCCAGTATAGGGGCCCCTGTCTTTGCTTCTTACCTTGCTCTTTCCAGTCCCAGCCCTTTGGTGATAGGCCTGGTAGTGGACCTTGTGGTTGGTGGGAAGACTTGCCCTCGGAGTTGATCAGGCCCCTTCCTGGCCTGCGTCTGCCGCTGCGCCTTCCCGGCCCGCTGCCGCCGCCGCGCCTACCCGGACTGCGACCCCAATAGTTTTCTTAATTTCAATTTTATTAATCTCTCCTTTGGTTTTCATTATTTCTAATTTAGTATTTAATTGTGGATTTTCAATTTGTTCTTTTTCTAGCTTTTTCAGTTGCATGCCCAGTTCATTGATCTCCCTTTTCTCTAATTTATTCATGTGTGCACTCAGGGATATAAAGTTTTCCCTAAGAACTGCCTTTGCTGCATCCCACAAATTTTGGTATGTTGTCTCATTATTATCATTCTCTTGAATGAAGTTACTGATTGTTTCTATAATTTCTTGTTTGACCCACTCATTCTTTAGGATTAAATTGTTTTGTTTCCAGTTTGTTTTTGTCTATCTTTCCATGGCCCTTTATTGCATATGATTTTTATTGCATCATGATGTGAGAGTGATGCATTTAATATTTCTGCCTTTCTTCACTGAATTGTGAGGTTTTTATGTCCTAGTATATGGTCGATTTTTGTGTATGTGCCATGTACTGCTGAGAAGAAGGTATATTCTTTTTATCCCCATTCAGTTTTCTCCAGAAATCTATCATACCTACCCTCCCTAAAATTCTATTCACTCCTTAACTTCTTTCTCATTTATTTTGAGGTGCAATTTATCATGTTCATATAGGGGGAGATTAAGGTATCCCACTAGTATAGTTTTGCTATCTATTTCTTCCTCTAATTACCTTACCTTCTCCTCTAGGAATTTGGACGCTATACCACTTGGTGCATATATGTTAAGTAATGATATTGCTTTTTTCTTGATGTTGCCTTTAGCAGGATATAGTTTCCTTCCTTATCTCTTTTAATTAGATCAATTTTTGCTTTTGCTTTATCTGAGATAAGGATTACTGTCCCTGCTTTTTTTACTTTAGCTGAGGCATGATATATTTTACTCCAGCCTTTTACCTTCACCCTGTGTGTATCCCTCTGTTTCAGATGTGTTTCTTGTAAACAGCACATTGTAGGATTATGGTTTTTAATCCATTCTGCTATCTGCCTCTGTTTTATGGGAGAGTTCATCCCATTCACAGTCACAGTTATGATTATTATCTGTCTCTTTCCCTCCATCCTATTTCTTCCCCTGTTTATGCTTTTATTTTTCTCCCCTTCTGCCTTCCCCTCCTTAAGTTTTCCTTTTGACCACCACCTCCCTCAATATTCCCTTCTTATCAGCCCCCCCTCCCTTTTCTTCCCCTTCCCCCTTACTTCTTCCCTCCCTTCTAACCTCCTCCTTTGTAGTCCTTCCCCCCTCCTGCTATCTGTATGATATGATAGATTTTTATACTTAATGTAATATATTATTTATTCTTTGAGCCAAGATTGACAAGAACAGATCTCATGTAAAGCTCCTCTTCCTCCCCTCTTTCCCTCTATTATGATATGTTTTGTGTCTCTTTTTTTAAAAAATAGTTTTATTTTTGGCTTTGTACATAGTAGACACAATGTTTTTTTTTGTTGTCATTTGGTTTTTTGTTTTTTTTAGGAGTGGGGGTGGTAGGGCATTTGGGGTTAAGTTACTTGCCCAAGGGCACATGGCTAGTTTTTGTGTGTGTGTGCTAAGTGTCTGAGGCTGGATTTGAACTCAGGTCCTCCTGATTGCAGGGCCAGTGCTCTATTCATTGTGCCACCTAGCCACCCCTGTGTCTCTTTTTGATAGACTCCTATGCTTAACTGGTTGTGTTATTCCCTCCTTGCACCACAACCAATGAGGGAAAAGCCCATATAATGCTCATCTCCCTCCCTTCTTTCCCTCTATTATATTGTTTTTATGTCTCTTTTTGTGACATAATTTACCCTTTTTCACTTCATTCTTTCCTCTTCTTCCATTGCAGTCCCTTTGTAGCCCTTCATAAGGGTTTTTTATTGTTATTTTGTGTAATTTATACCCATACCTTCTACTTGTCTATAAACAGTTTGCTCTTATTAAATAACAGGGTGTGTGTGTGTGTTTTCCTTGTTTGCCTTTCTATGTCTCTCTTGCGTCTCATAATTGGAGGTTGAATTTTCCATTGAGCTTTGGCTTTTTCATCACGAAGTTCTTGAAATCTGTTATATTGTTGAATGACCATCTCCTTGCCTGGAAGAATATGCTCAGTCTTGCTGGGTAGGTGATCCTTGGTTGTAATCCAAGCTCTTTTGTCTTGTAAAAAATTGTATTCCACTTCCTGCGATCTTTCAGTGTAGCATCTCCCAGATCCTGTGTGATCTTCACTGTTTGAATTGGTTTTTTTTTTTAATTGTTTCTTTCTGGCTGCTTGTAGTATTTTCTCCTTTACCTGGTAGTTCTGTAGTTTGGCCACAACATTTCGAGGACTTTTCAATTTGGGATCTCTTTCAGGAGGTGTCAGGTGGGTTCTCTCAATTTCTATTTTACCCTTTGGTTCTAGTATCTCAGGGAAGTTTTCCTTGATGAACTCTTGGAAGATATTGTCCAGGTTCATTTTTTTCATCATGATTTTCCGGTAGGCCTATGATTCTCAGATTATCTCTCCTGGATCTGTTTTCCAGGTCAGTTATTTTTCCATTGAGATATTTTACTTCTTTTTCTAATTTTTCATTCTTGATGTTTTGTTTGATTAATTCTTGATTCCTCATAGAGTTATTCACTTCAATTTGGTTGATTCTAGTTTTAAGCAAATTATTTTCCTTGGTTAGTTTTTGGAGTTCCTTTTCCATATCACACACTTTTCTTTTTAAGGAGCTGTTTTCTTCATTGTAATGTTTTTCCAATTTTGCAATTTTGATTTTAAAAGAATTATTAATTTTATCTTCTGTCTCTCTTATTTGGTTTTCAAAGTTCCTTTTGAGCTCATCTAGGAATGCTTTCTGTGCTTGAGACCAGTTCTCTGTTGAGGTTTCAGCTGTGGGTGTGGAGTCATCACTGTCTCCCTCTGAATTTTTTTCCTCCCTCTCAAGATAGTAGGACTTTAGAATCTTTGTCTTTGCAGTCTGCTTTCTATCCATTTTGAGGCAGGGCCCTAGCCACGCCCTTCCTCTAGGATTCCCAAGCCTTTACTATTTAAAGTTTTGCCCTATGACAATAATTACTATGTTTTGGGGGGGCAGGGATAGCAGCCGGGGTTCACTCTGGCATCTTGGTTCCTGGAAATCCAGATAGGGACTTTTTAAATTTCTAGGCTGTGGATTGGTAGTCCCAGGAATAGCTGCTGCTCCTGGCAGGGGCCCTGCATTCGACTCTTACCCTGCTCCATCTAGTCCCAGCCCGGCAGTGATAGGCCTGGCAGTGGCCCTTGTGGTTGGTGGGTCAACTTGCCACCAGGTTGATCAGGCCTCAGGCCTCTGCGCCTTTCGGGGTTGTCTATCCTGATTTTCACAATGATATTTTCCTCTCCCTGAGAAGTTAGTTTGCATTTGCTTTATATATCCATTTTTTCTTGCTTACCTTTGTTTACATTGTTTTTCCCATTGTAATTTTTAATATTGTTTTCCCTCAATACTCCTTCAGAGCAGGGATTGTTTTCATTTTTGCTTTTGTATTTGCTTTGCCTACCACAGTAGTAGGTGCTTAATAAATGCTTATGTATTTATGTTTGATCTGAAAGGCAATAGGAGGTTATTTTGGTCCTTGAGTAGGGAAGGGATGTTGGGGTGAAGACAAGCACTTGTTGGCTGTGTGGTCTCTGGCACGTATCTCAGTCTGTTTTCCTCATCTGTACAGTTGATCATACATGTCTGCTTCATTGGATTTTTGAGATAATGTATGTGGATTGAGGAAAACTCTATATAAATGTGTTATATTTAACATTAAAAAATAAGCATACTATGACTACTACTTGCACTATCTCCACTGCTGCTGTAATGACCTCTTCTTGTTGAAATGGTTCCAAATCCAGGGGAGGAGGGCAAGTTGGTACATTTGAATGAGATGCTTCTAGATGGGGGTATAATGCCCTTTAAAAATGACAAACTGACACTGTCAGACTCCAACACTTTTAGCCGTGTGATGTTTCTGTTTCTTCTTTTTAAGCTGCATATTTCTGCCTTGTCTGTCAGTCACCGCCCACAAAAAGGGTGGCATAGAGGCTTGGGTAAAAATTCAGAATAAAGTATTTCGATCTTTCCAAGATTTCCCCCCTCATGATAGCACTGACAAATAGTAGGGAATCTTTACACAAATGCATTTGACACTTGGATTTGAAAAATATTTCCTTGTATAGCTGTAGTGATGATTCAATAATTATGGACTATTTGTGTGACAATATTTCAGGCACATATTGTTCAACAGCATGTTAGAGCAACCCAGTTCTCAAAAATGTCTTGCTGGTTTTGGTCATTTCTTACAGATTGGCAATCATCAGGATTTAGAATACTGATGGTAGTGTTGTGCTCATAGTATGCAAAATAGAATTGAAGCATCCCTTTCTGAGACACTTCTTTTCAGCTATACAGATGGGCTTTTTTTAAGGGGAGGTGGGGTTTTTGCTTTGATGTGTCTGAAATGACAAAGTATAAAAATTGGAACTTGAATGAATAATTTAAAAATACCACAGTTGCCACACTGACATTAAGCCATTCTATAAAGACTTTAAGACATTCTATTAAGGCCCCCCCCCCCCAAAGGATGTCTTAATTTCAGCAGAGCATCTTTGGAAGGGTTCTTGTAGTCTCTTGGAATGCTGAAATTCCTGCTGGTATCTTTTACTAGAATTTTTCTTAGCCCCAAGCACATTTTACTGTAATAGAAATATGTCTTCTGTAACTGGAATTAAAAAAAATAATTTAGCCTAAGTAATGTTTATCAAGATTTATATTATGATTAGGTTTTTAAAAAAGTAAAATTTGTTGATACCTTTTGTTATTATATCACATTTATTTTTGAATATATTCTCTCCCTTCCCTACAAAGCAAACCATGGGGTCACCAGTTTTTAAAAGCGCCTAAAAACAAAGCAGTGTATTGTAATACAGAAGGACCTACTTGGGGGAACTGGGATACAAGTCTGTAATCTGTTGTTTCCTTTATGATCTTAGAATAAGTTACTTTTTTGTCTTAATTTTCCACTGATTAAGTGGGGATACTACTACTACTACTGTGTATAACTACTCATTTTAGAGTAATTACATAACACTTTTACTTTAATGTACCTTATTCTGTATAAATTAAAGAAAGGTAGTTTTTTTAAAGTTAGGGTATTTGATAGTCCTCTAACCAGTATTCCAGTAATCTATGTCACATTAACAATTTAATCGACAAAGCATTTATCAATATGTGCCATGCGCTGTGTGTGGAGCCAGATAACAGACAGAAATGAAACAATTCCTTTCCCCTAATAACATAACATTCTATCCCTTAGATGATTTGAGTCACGGGGAAGGTACTATAGTCATTCCTCAACTTTCAACAAATAGCACAAAAGTAAGAAATGTGAATGCTGATACATTACTATGTATGTATCATATATGTACTATACTATGTATGTATGTATGTATGTATGTATGTATGTAAACTATGGGAAATTGAGTTAGGTACCTGCAATCACCAAAAACTGTAATCTTTTGCTAATTGCTGAAAACACAGTTTTCTGCATACAGTTCTTTGTAACAGGACATTAATTCTGATATGTACTTTTCCTAACACAGTAACTGTGAAATAACCCATAAAATATAATACACAAAATAAAAATGGTAACATGCAAAACATTTTTCCTTACTAGTAATTGCATAGAATTCTGTGACCTTTTGTGCCAACATCTCAATTAAAAAATTAACTTCAGATGATATTTACTTTCATAACATGTGAAATCCACAATATCATAAATACTATACAGCAAATTTATTAAAACTAAAATATTTTTTAATCCATATCTAACCTTCTACTATTTCAGATGGCAGCGTGAGGCCATTGTGTTATATCCTATCCTGCTGTAAACCTCTCTACCTTGACTGCCCTCAGAAAACCAAGGGAGGAGTTACTGAGGCTTTACTCACAGCTGTCAGAAGACATTTAGACTAGTGAGGTCTCCACATTATCTTAGAGTCCAAAGGACTTGCACTAGGTTTTGGGGGCATAATTGCAACACAAAATGTGAGTTAAGTCAAACAATGAAATATGCAACGAATGCGTAGGAAGCTCTTTGCGGTGGTAGGGTGAACAAGAACAGAGAAGGGCCTGGTGGAGGCCAAGTGCTCCACACACTTGCATGTATTATGTTTTTCATTTTTTTCTCTACTGTACATAACCATACATGTGCGCAGTTGTCAAGATGGAAGTGTTAAATGCACGAATGTTGAGGATATATATGGTGCTAAAGTTTGTCTTGCACTATTTAAATTGCCCACATGGGCACCACAGCTACAGGACTCAAGGCTGTCTCACTAACACAACCTGACCCAACACCATGGACTTTTATTCCAATTAATGACCCTCTCACTACCCATTCTTTGACCAAAATATCTGAAGTATCCCTAACCTATAATAGGTATTTGTTATTACCTTTTCCATTGTATGCTTCAGTATCAGTCTATCATAATTCACTTTTGGTCAGTGAGGTAGCTGTAATAGGAGCTGAACAAGTCTGGACAAGTGCAGTAGACCAGGGTCCCTTAATGATCCAGGCTGGGCGATCTTGATCAATTTGGCTGGCTTTGATTCTGAGTACACTGCCTGGGGTATAGCTGGCATTCTTTAGAGCCAGGTCTACATTTCAGATCTCTGTCTTAGGTAGCCATCTTTCTATACCCTTCAAGACTTTCAGTTCTGGGTGGTGCAGTGAATAGAGCACCAGCCCTGGAGTCAGCAGGACCTAGTTCAATTTGCCTTCAGACACTTGACATTTACTAACTGTGTGACCTTGGGCAAGTCAATTAACCCCAGTTGCCCTGCCCTCCCCCCTACAAAAAGAAAAAGAAAATCCAGTTCCTCTAAGAAATCTAAACATATTGTAAAATTAGTCATGTCCAAAAAACTCCTCTAACTTAACTCTGATTTAATTTATTCCAATGCAAGTATTCAGATGGTCTAGCCTTAATTTTGGCACTCCATGTTAGATAGGGAAAGAAGTCTGGTGGTAAAATATTTAATTTCTTCTTTCTTTTCTGTTGTTATTTTGAATTTCTTTTATTCTATAGAAAATCTGGCGTAACTGATCACTATGCTTTGGATGACAGTCATGCACTTCACTTGGCAAGGAAAGTTGTGAGGAGTCTGAACTATAGTAAGAAATTAGAAGTGAGTATATGATTTTTTTCTTAAAAATAAATTTTATTGATGCCTTTTGTTACTGCAGTAGTCATTTCTAGATGTTACCCCCCCCCCATTCAACCCTAAACAAACACTGTGAACTTTCCATTGTAACAAAAAATAGGAAACCCAATTGACACAGTGGCTGTAGCTGAAAGTGTATGTAACATTTTGCTGTCATAATCCCCTTCTCTACTTAAAGGAGATTTGGGCCAAGGTTGATTATTGCATTTCTTCAAAACTTGGTTTTCTTTTGTTATTCCTTTCATTTGCACTCCTGTAGTATGTTATTATTAGGTAGTGCTTCCTTAAGCTGTCTGAATACAAACTGGCCTTTTAGCTAGAAAATATTTTATTGTCTTCTTTAGGTTGTCAGATTGATGATAGCGTAAAGTAGCCTTTGTGTTTTCTTTAGGTTCTTTCACAGGCGACATTTTCTCTAGGAAAACTCTCCTCATTCCCCCAGCTATTAGTATTCTCTTGAAATAATTTTGGTGTTTCATTACTTATGTACATATTGTGTTCTCCCAGTAGAATATAAACTTCTTGAAGACAGGGATGGTTTTTATTTTTGTCTTTGTTTCTCCAGAACCTAGGATAGTTCCTTGTATATTGTTGGTATGGTATGATGTGGTATGGTACAGTGGCCATGCTATGTTATGTATTAGTGCCTAAGAAGTTTGTTGATTTTAATTAAATTGAACTTTGGTTAATATAACTCTACTAAATTATTATAGGTGACGATAGAACCTTCTGAAGAGCCTTTATTTCCTCTAGATGAGGTATATGGAATAGTTGGAGATAACCTCAAGAGGAGCTTCGATATCCGAGAGGTATGACTTTTTGGCTTTGGTCACTTTATCTTGCCCAGGATAAAAGTGCAGTAGCCTCTCCCAGACCCAATCTCACAACTTATTGTCATGGCACGATCTTGTTCATTTATAACCTGGGCCTTGATTCTTCCCTCCTTAGCAGCCAGGTGTCTATCTCCTCCCCCTTTCCCTCCCAAGAGCTCATTATCTTGGTGCCAGACGTAGTGTGGACACCCAATAGATATGAGTCCTACCGAGGCTTAGAGTTCTTGGATTCATGTTCCACTAGACTTAGCCCTACCCCACACATAGCAGGGACCACAGGTACCAGCATGACTGGCCTGGACATAGCTTTAAATTGAAACAGAATTATGATACAACCTTTATAAATGAATGAAAAAGTAAATTCGTATAAGAGAAACAAAAGCATTTTAAAATATAATTATATATCTAAAGACAGGGAAGAATTAAAATGTGTTTCAACTTTTTGACCATTGGCTGGTAGGTATGTCAGGAAGGAACTGCAGGTAAGGGCACAGTTTTATAATTCATGTATCATTGTTACATTTTAAATTTCCACAGAAACAAAAAATAGTTTGTTGTTATTGTATTATCTGTGCTTGGTTGGGGATAGGAATAGCTTGATTTGTTCCTAAGGAGGCTTTTTGTTTTCTGTAGACATCAGAGATAGTCTGAGCAACTTTACAGTTTTCAAAGGTGTTTTTTCCCTCCTTGTGTTCCTGTTTTGGTAAATAGTTTAGATGTCAATGTGCCATTAGAAGAGGTTCTATTTTCAGCTGCCTTGCATTTCAGATGTTGCCAAAATTACAGGTCAGTATCTAAATCTTGTGTAATGTAGATTGGTGACGTTTCCAAAATGTGCATATAGCATGTAATACTTAGTGTCTTCCTTCATTTTTATAACTGGTATAATTTCTTCCATAACAACATTATTCCAAAGACTCCAGATAAGCTTGCCTTAAAAATAAATTGAAATAGGATTTTCTATAACTCTTTCCTTGGGACCTTCACAGACTTTAAATAAGAACCATGGGTGTGAACCAGTTCTTTAAATTTAAATTGTGAACCATAATTTAAAGGGTGCTGATAGCACTTAGATCACCTAGCTTAGAAACAGCTGAGTTTAAGTTCTAGTTTAACAACAACAAGAAGTATATTAGTTAAAATAGGAACCTACTAGTTCCTTTATTTGACTAAAGAACCCAGGAAAGCCCTTCCTTGACCTTCTCTGCCTGATATATCCTTGTAATGTTAATGTAATAATAAGATCTTCCCCACCTATTAATAGGCCTCAAGTAGAGTCTGTGGGGGGGTGGGGGAGGGAAGCTTGCTTGTAGGAAGGCTTTCACACCTTTTGCTAATTTGCTAATTAAGCACTGAGTCATGAGGGTTGTGATGCCTTCTGGCTCTGAGAAGTGGATCTTCGTTGATATCTTGCTTTGGGGGCTCGCTTATGAGAAGGTTCTTGTGATTCCCTGGTTGAGATTCTGAGTGGCTGTAAGTGCAGAGCTCCCTGACTGCTCAGATGAAAAGGCTCTCTCAATCCAGGGATGTATGTAAAGTATATAGTTGATTCAGACAGTCAGAGCACTGTCTATTGGTCTTTATTTCTCTGCTTGTATTTTCTCTGAAGTTCAGGTTGCTTCTCCCCTGAACTAGTGAATGTAATTTAAAAAGATTGTTGACCCCTTAAACAGCTATCTTTTCTAGTAAAGCAGATCTAAGAACCTGTGCTAGTAGCCATCCTGGGTATGCTAGTGTGGTTTCTGCTATAATCTCTTCTCATCACTGCTGCCAGGGACCATTGTCCTATGTTTTCTGGCTTGCTCCTGCAGGACCTTGTGTTCCAAGGTGTCTCTCCCCTCCTCAGTTTGTCTTAAAAAGTCAGTTTGAGGGAGCATTTTGTCTTCCAACCTCACCTGTTTGAAGTGTTTTTTCCTGTGCCCTAAATGGCTAGTTACCATTCTGATTAAATCCTTTATTTCCCACTCCCATGTCTTTGTTCACACTGTTCTCCAGGACTGGAATGCCCTCTCTGTGTCTAATCTCCATCTAGGGTAATCCTGTCCATGCTTCATGGTCTAGTCCAAAATGCTGCCTCCTAATTATTGTCAACCAAAAGTAATCTTTCTCACCTGTCTCACATTGTTTATGAACTCGTATTCAATTCTGAACCATGGTTTTTTGTGTACATTTTTTAGACAATATGTCCCTCAGGAGTAGGGTCAGTTGTCTTTCTTTTTTATCTTTATATCCTCCAGCAACTTTCACACTGCTTACTGATTAAAGGACTGTGTCATAATGAAAATGATTACTTAGTTTATCCTTAGAGACCACAGTTACAACCACTACCATGTGTATTTTGTTCTAGGCCATGAAACACAGACTAGGTTGCTTTAGATGGAGGGCATTCTAGCCATAGAGAGTGGTGTGAGTGAGGACATGGGAGTGGGAAAAGTTCTGGGTGATTTGTTATGTAATGGGGTTGGAATGTGAATCAGGACTGGAAGTGTTAATGGAGCTTAGTGAGTCTGGGAGCTGAGATTGCTTGAAGATCTCCAGATAAATGCTTGAGCACTGACTTTCTCTGACATATAGTTACAAAAAGAGGAGTCCTGATTTTATTCTTTGTAAGCATAATGATTCTAGTTTATGACAAAGGAAAATAAGAGTGGTTGGAGCACCTGAATGTGCCAGATGAAGCTCTGGTGATCAGGCACCTCTATAGAGGGTGCAGTGAATCTGGTAAAATGACAGCTTCATTGTGAACCTGTTTTTTCCTTCTCACTTAAAGATAACTCGAATACAATTTTTAAAAATTTCTTTCTCATAAAGGTTTTATCTTTTCTTCTTCTAGGTCATTGCTAGGATTGTGGATGGAAGCAGATTTGATGAATTTAAAGCTCTCTATGGAGATACCTTAGTCACAGGTATTCTTAAGGGCTGAATGTATAGAAATTTCTCTGTTTTGGAGATGAGAAGTAAAACTAAACCTTTAGATTTTCTTCCAGTATCTGGACTATGAAGCATACTCCAAAATCACTCTGTTAGCATCCTGAGTGTTTTTGTCACTATATTGAAACACTGGAGTCAATGGATGAAGGAACCATCTCTGATTAGATGCTTTCTGGGTCAAGAGTGAGGAAGGAGAGGAAGAAAGAGACTGTGGCTGCCTGCCTATCATTAGCATGTGGAATTCTTAACTCCTTAGCTAGTTCTCAGGGTTGCTGTGTAAGGTAGATAGATTGTGTGCCCTAGGCAGTGAACACAGTGTGCAAAGCAAATAAGGTATTTCTGAAAGTTGTTTTCAAAGAGTGAAGTATCAAATCTGGTTTCTAATGTAGAACACTGTCTAAATTGAATGCTAGACTCAAAATGACAGAAAACAAAACCTTGAATATAATTTATAGAGCTTAGTAGGTAATAAGAAAATTGCATTTTTCTTTAGAAACTAGGTTAATATCAAGCACAAATCTAGATGAAGAAATATTGAGGCTTATATTCCAGGTTAAATCCTACTACTTTCTTACTTCAAGGTAGAGAAAGACATTTACTCTAAAAGTGGGATTGAATTTTCATACTTACATGACTAATCTCTACTAATGTTTGAAGAAACAGGTTTTTTTAGGTTTGCATTGGCTCATACTAATTTTAAACAGTACATGCTGTATCAGCAATGCCATATTCACAATGCCTATAGAGATTACAAATATGCTGATATAATTATCCATCACAAAATACTTCAGGTTTGCCATATGGGGAAATAAACTAGAAAATTTATTAAGATACCAAAAGACTGAGTCCCAAAACCAGAAAGTGAAAGCCATCAGAGTAGTTATGATATTGGCACAGGTAGATAAAGTAGAAAGCACCCACATTCTCAAGCCTTTAAAACAGAACAGGCTACCTCAGGCAAAGGTCCTCCTCTCCCCACTCACAGCAACCACCCAGCGTCCTGGAAGAGCTCTCCCAGCAGCTCCGGCCCCTGGCAGTCCTCAGCAGGAGTCCTAACTCAAAAAAAAAAAAAAAGGCAACCGCCGCCAACTGCCAACCGCAGGACCGTTAGCTCGGCTTTTCACTTTCCCTTGCTCTGCTATGTCAGCACGTCCATGGGGCATGGGAGATCTTTAAATCCCATAACCCTTACACATGCCCTGATTGTTAAGCAGCCAAAATAATACCCAGAACTCTCTCTTCTTTATTTTAGGTCATAAGCAACTGGGCATATATTTCTCAATTTTTGTGGACTGGAACAAGTTCAAAAGGGCTCTATACTCTTTGGTCCATTTATTCTTTTTCCCTATGTCCTTGCTTTCTTTGGTGAATTTGTCCTACTGGTTAGACAGCAAGCAGAGCATTACTTATGGCTTAGGCTGAGGTACTGGGATTAGAACATCTAGGATAGCTAGCATTTATATTATACTTTAAGGTTTGCAAGGTGCTTTATAAATATTAGCTCATTTTATCCCCACACCAGCCCCATTAGGTAGATATTATGTACAACCATTTTACAGAAGAGGAAACTGAGACAAGCAGAAGTTAAATGACTTGTTCAGAATCTCATAGCTAATAAGTGGCTGGGGCCAGATTTGACTCCAGAGCCAGCATTCTATCTTCTGTGCTACCTAGCTAGGTGTAAGTAACTACCATACAAATCTTTTATTTTTTACCAAAGTGAAGTAAATGTCTATTAAAAACCAACAAACAACTCACTAATGTTAAATCACTAGCAACTTCCTCTTCTTCCAGCCAAAACCATCGAAGTTTGCAGTATCCTGTTTGCCTATTTATTTCATAACCAGTTTAATTTGATACTCATCGTTACTTGTGGTCTCTTCCCATCTGGGTTTTACACAGCAGAAGTTCCAGATTAATTTTGACATTTTTATTCATGGTTCTAAAAGCTGTGGTACTCGCAGGGTCAGCTAGTCTTTTTCTCTAGAGTAGTTTAAAGCATCTGGTGAGAAGTGTGTGTGTTGTTTGTTTTTTAGTTTAGTTTTAGTTTGTGGGGTTTTTTTTTGCCTGTAGCAACCTTTGAGCAAGATTTTTTCTTCAGTGAATCTCTTCTCTGCTAAGTTCCTTTTCTTAGGGTAAATTTGTTTCTTACCCAGCTTGACTTTCCACCAGCTTTTTCAAAATAACCTCTTTGAACGGGCCATTTGAATAGGAAAAAAAACCATGATCTTGTAATTGATTAAACTGCCTACAAGGCAGGTGCTTAAATGAGATTGACTTTTAAAGAGCTAGGTTTATTTTAATACCAAACAAGCATGGTTTATCTAAATCAGCTATCTAAGAATTGTCACTTATAAGTAAAACAATGGATTTTTTTGCCTAGGCAATGTAACTATTTAAAATAACGCTAAAACTGAGAAAAAAATTTTTAAATCTGGGCAATAAAAATGTGACATTGACTTTTGCTGGAGACTAGACCTGTGTTTTCACAGGTATAGGGAGTTCTGCTGAGGAAATTGTAGGGGCTCCAGGTTTTTACCTTCTTTGCAATTTCTAGTTTTAGAGAATTACCTGAGACAGTTACACTGAGAGATTTAAGTGGCAAGCCCAGGGTTACACAGGAAGTATGTGGCAGAGATGAGATTTAAACCTGGTCTTCCTGACTTGGAGGCTCAGTCTTTGTCTCTTATGCCTTGGACACATAAGAGCTATATAACCTTTGGCAAGTCACTTAACCTCTGCCTAGGAGATAGCTAGGTGACTCAATGATTAGAGCACTGGGCCTGGAGTCATGAAGACTCCTGGCCTCAGGAGACATTTACTAACTCTGTGACCCTTGGCAAGTCACTTAACCACTGCTTTAATCCACTGAAGAAAGAAATGGCAAATTACTCCAGTATCCTTGCCAGTATCCTTGTCTTATGGTTCATGGAGTCACAGAGTTGGACATAACTGAAGGATTGAACCACAGCAACTATTTCATGCTATTGCTTTCATGTTTACTGTACTGCTGAGCAGATGTGTCAGTTTATCAGAAATAAATGTTACTTAAATTTTTTTTAAGGATTTGCTAGAATATTTGGCTACCCAGTGGGAATTATTGGAAACAATGGTGTTCTTTTCTCAGAATCTGCAAAGAAGGTAAGTAATATGCAAAAGATTATCAAGATTATTTTTCAATTTTAATTTAGTTTTGCTAACTTTGGTTTTTTTTAATTACTTTTTTTATCCCGAACTTAACACACACTAAATAAAATGAGCATCTCTTTTTTACATGTAGGATGCACACAGGAAAAAGGATTGTGTGTAAAACTGCGAATATTTTATGTATAGTTTTTTTAAGTATTATAATAAATTCTACAGATAACTTTCAAACCTATTCTGTTTGTCTTTATCCCCTATTTGAAAGTCAAATGTGGAAGTAAAACAAATTGAAAGAAAAAAACTTTAAAACATTCAGCATTCTTATCTGGTTTTGTATCTGCTGTACGTGTGAAAGAACTCAGCAGGTGCATTGAAAACAGGATTATTTGGTTGTGGGTATTTATTTTATGGTCACTTTTTAACATGGTTGACACTAAATGTGACCCCAGATGAAGTAGTCAAACCTGCCTGGAATGCTGTCTGGAAGAAAGAAATAGGTCCCCCAGCTAGTTCTTGGGAAGTCCTCACAGAACACTTGAGAGCGTAACTGCTATTGAAGGTGGATAATTTTCTTTGAATAATATTTTTTTCCAATTACATGTGAAAAATATTTCTTAACGTTCCTTTTTTAAAATTTGAGTTCCAAGTTCTTCCCTCTCTTTTCCTCTTCCCTAAGAGGTGAGTGAGCAAGTTGATATAGGTTATATATATATATATATATGCAATCTGTCATTGCTGTTGTTCAGCTGTGTTCAACTCTTCATCATCCCATCTGGGGTTTTCATGGGAAAGATCTTGGAGTGATTTGCCATTTTCTTCTCCAACTCCTTTGACAGATGAGGAAACTGAGGCAAACAGGGTTAAGTGACTTGTCCAGGGTCACACAGCTAGTAAGTGTCTGAGGTCTGATTTGAATTCAGGTCTTTCTGACTCCAGGCATAGCCCTCTATCAGCCCTGCATACAGACAACTTATTTAGCATCACAGCCTCACTCTCTAGTGCTAAGTACAGATCAGCTCGCATCCCAAACCTTGTTGTGGATATAGATTTCTATGCTCAGTTATTTTCCTGGCCTTCTGTGAACTTGTGGACTAGAATCTCCAGCTTTATATTTTGGGAAAGTGGGGGCACAATGGGGATGGTATTGAAGCTGTGGTTTTAAAAAGTGGGAAATGGTGTATTAGCCAAAAGAGTACTAGGTTTGAAGGCAGAGGACCTTGTTCATATTTTGCTTCTAACACCGATCGCTGTGTGAAGTTGGGTAATCACTACGCCTCCCTGGGCCTCACTCAGTTTTCTCCTCTGTAAAATGAGTAAATTAGGGGTGGCTAGGTGATGCAGTGAATAAAGCACTGGTCCTGGAGTCAGGAGGACCTGAGTTCCAAACCGGCCTCAGACACTTAACACCTACTAGCCATGTGACCGTGGGCAAGTCACTTAACCCCAAATTCCCTGCCTTCCCTCCTCCAAAAAGAAAATAAATAAATATTTTAAAAAATGAGTCAATTCGTTAGATTTGGTAACTTCTAAGGTCTCTCCTCAAGTGCTAGATATATGAAGTTCATCATGATCAGAATAATTTTCAAAAGGAAAACCAGCCTGGTATAGGAATCATCTCTGCTTCTTCTAACCTTGGATTTGACTTCTGACTTCATTGTCTCTTTCTCACCTTAATATGTACAAAAAGAATCCACACATCCTCAATGTCTTTGTGTCATTTTCCCATCCTCAAATGGATGAGCAAGCAGGGCAAAGCTAGGCTGTTGGGTAACTGACACAAATAGCTCTGATAGGTGGTCCTAGTAAAGCCTCCATTAGCTGGTGACTAGTTAACCAGTGCCAGAATGACAAAGCAGAAAGTCATCGCCCTTAGAACAAAGCCAGGCCATCAGTAAAGTAAACAGGTTGGAGAAGGCATTGGGGGATGAATTTGGAAAGGAATTAGGGAGTAGTTTGCTTAGAAGATCCACTGGGTCATCTTTTATGCTTGGCAGTAATAATTGTGTTCTAATATCTCCAATGTCCTACAGTTACCTTTTGATCCTGTGGGGGCTAGGAAGACAAATAAAATACAATTCTTGCTTTCAGAAGCTTAGAATCAAAAGGGAATGATAGGAGAGGCATACAGGTAACTGTAATAATGATAGCTTGCATTTCTACATGGGATTTTCCTCACAACAACAACCCTGTGAGTTCAGCGATAGAGCTATTATCATGTCCATTTTACAGATGAGGAAATGAAGGTCCCCAAATTAAGAGACTTGTTCAACAGCCACAGCTCATGTCAGAGACAGGACTCAAACCTAGGTTTTCTGATTCCAAAGTCTACTTATAATCTAAGTCATAATATGTTTGTTAAGTACACAAGAGAGGTATGGACAAAGTGTATGAGCTTAGAAGAGAGAAAGTTCACTTTTGGTTCCTTGAATCGGGAAAGTACCATGGAGGTGCTGGCATTTGAGTTAGGCCTTGAATGATATGTTGGATTTCAACTGGTAGAAACTGGTGGAAGAAAACATTTCATGGAATTTGGGAGACTTGAGATATGTTTACAGATCATTGAGTAGTCCAGGTTGGCTGAGATGTATAGGGCATGAAAGAGAATAATGTGAGATGAGGCTAGAAAGGTAGATTGTGAGGCATTAAATGTTAGGCTAAAGATTTTTAGTTATATTTAGTAGGTACAACTATTGGAAGCTTTTAAGCTGAGGAGTTATATGCTGAACTGTATATTAAGAAGATCATTCAGCACTCTGATTTATAAGCCACCATGATTTTTGAAGACTGATGGTAAAGCATACCTCCTACCTCTCAGTAGCAATGTGGTGAACCATGGCTATGAAATGAGGTATGTATTGTCAGATATAACCAATTTGTTATAGTGGTAGAGGAGAAATCATTAGGAAGTAACTCTGATTTTTTTTAAAACTATCAATAAAACACAAGGAAGAAAGATTAATCTAGCATTGATGTGTAGAATGAGTTAGTGGGAAGAATGATTGGAGGCAGGAAGACCAGTTAGGGGGCCATTGCAAAGAGCACAGGTCTGAGGTAATGAGGTTCCCAATTAGGATGGTGACAGTGTGAGTGGAGGGGGGGGGCACTGTTTTAAGAGATGTTGTTGGAGTCAATGTGACCTGGCAGCTGATTGGATATGGGAGGTGAGGGAGAGGGAGGAGTCAGAGATGGCTGAAGTTTCAGACCTATGTTAACTAGGAGAATACTGGCACCATTAACAGAAATTTTGAAGTCAGAAGGAGAAACAGATTTGTATGTGGGGGGGGGGAGCAGGTGTGATTTTTGGACATGTTGCTAATTTTTCCATATCACTTTAAAATATGGAGGTACTCCATTAAATTTATCAATCTTTGGGCATCATACTTTACAGAAGTTTAATAGGGAGGTCTTTGTATATCATTCATTGAGATATGTGTTACCTCTGATGGTAGGCACTCTATGTAGAAGTGTTCTGTAGTCGGAGAAAGTGTGCAGATGAAAAAACTGATAGTTTTATCCAGGTCATTTACTTGATTAGTTAGTTATAAGGATTGGAAAACTTCTCTCACCTGTTTTTGTATAGCCCACAGCCAAGAGTGGTTTTTACATTTTTAACTAAAGTTTTATTGTATTTAAAAATTAAAAAAAAAAAACAAACCCAACCATTCTTAGCTTGTGGCCAGTTGCAATACGGGCTAGTTATTTTTACACAAAAAAAACTCCTCTAGTTCTTAACAAAATGATAAAAAAAATCTCTCTTTTGTAGCTATGGACTTTATCTCCAGTAGGCCAGATGTCTTGCAGATATGTATCATGTGTAAAAAAAAAAAATAAAAGGGTATAGCTGACTCAGGTCAGTTTCATTAGCAACATCAGAAAAAAGAGCACAGATTACTGTTAATGAATCAATCACTAGCTTTTGGTATAACCATATTGTTATTGATATGCTGTTAAATTTCATAGGTAAGGTGGAGTTATTTTTTTTTCTTTTTCCCTAGGTTGTCCTGTTTTGTTTTGAAGGAAGAATAGTAATATATTTACAATCATGATTTAATTGTAATAAATTAAAATCACAATTAAATGTATTATAATTATATTTCTTAAAATCTTTTTTTCTTCTTCTTAAGGCAACTCATTTTATTCAAATATGCTGCCAAAGAAATATTCCTCTTGTGTTTCTTCAGAATATTACTGGTGAGAAAATACCTTGATTGTTTTTGATGATTTTTATAGAGTCTTTATTCAAGGAATTACACTTTCTATCTAAATTTTAACTACTTAAAGGAATCAAGCTATGTGGTTTCTCCTGTCCATTGTGAATGCCTGAATTGCAACTCATTCAACAAGCATTTAGTAAGCTTCTTCTAGGTGCCAGGAATTGTGTCAAGCCCTTAGATACTAAGACAAAAAAAAAAGCAGTTCCTGCCCTCAAGGAGCTTATTTCTCTTGGAGGACACAACATTTACATAAATAAGTACATAAAAAAAATATGAATGTGTATATATGATTATGTAATATATATATATAATACAAATGTATACTTTTTGTATATACACTTTTAATACATAATTATATATTAGGTATACACATATAAATATTATACATACATATATAGTATATCTATGCACTTATAGTGTCTTATCTTTCTGTCTACACTTATAGTGTATATTTTTGTGAATTTGTGGAGTGGGGGGCAGGAAGCGGGGCACAAACAACTGAGAAGATGAGAGCAGGCTTCCCGTATACAACATGCATGAGTGGCCAGTGATGATGCCTCCATATTTCCATTCCTGCTTTTCCTACTCTTACATTTTCTAAATAGCAAACCAGCTTCCTTGATTGGCAATCCCTGTTGGTGCTTGGTGTGGGGGAGGCACTGTGACTCCCAGGGTTGTTGTGAGGATCCAGTGAGTTAATAATTGTAAAGTGATTAGCCCAGTGCCTGGCACATACTGGCACTTTACAAATATTTGTTCCTTCCTTCTTTCTCTAGGAGTAATTTACAAATTTTATTACATTTGTGAGCTATAAAATTAACCTCATCATGACTGATAAACTTAAGTAATGCTGTGAGGAGGAAGAATAGATATGTGTCAAGGAAAAGGAACGCTGTTTCATGAATCATAATTAAAGAACTACCCAGAAGTTCCCTTAAAAATGTCTGTGAAATTCTCCTTCTCTTTTGTCATTTTCCAATTAAACCTGATTTTCCTCAAGTATCAGTATTTCAGGCAAATTTCATTATTTAATTTGATTTTATATTTACTGTTTTTGTTATTAAACAAAAACCTTATTATAAGATCTTTTTTCATTGGATATATGCTGTAGTTCAGCTATACTGTTATTATTTTTAAATTTTTTATCATCATTTAATTTTTTAAACATTCATTTTAAAATTTTGAGTTCCAAATTCTCACCCTCTCTTTAGCTCCTGCATTATCTGTTGAGAAGGTAAGCAGCATGATACTCATTATACATGTGAAATCATGCAAAATACATTTCTATATTAACCATGCTGCCAAAAAAGCAAGAAAAATAAAGATAATAGGAAAATATACTTTAATTTGCACTCAGAGTTCATTAGCTTTCTTTCTGGAGGGGGATAACATTTTTCATCATGAGTCCTCTTTGGAATTGTCTTGAATCATTGTGTTGATCAGAGTAGCTAATGTTTTCACAGCTGATTATGATTACAATATTGCTTTCCTGTATGCATTTTTTCTTGGTTCTGCTTTTTGCAGAACTTTTTGCATCAGTTCATATAATTCTTCCCAGGTTTTTCTGAAACCATTTCCTTTGTCATTTTTTAAAGCACAATAATATACCATCACAATCATATACCTCAACTTCAGCCATTCCCAGTTTTCATCCTCTCAGTTTCCAATTCTTTGCCACCACAGAAAGAGCTGCTTATAAATATTTTTGTACACATGAATTCTTTTTCTTTTTTAATGTCTTTGGGAAAATACATTATTTTTTAAAGAGGCTTTTTACTTAGGAACTATTTAACCCTATTTCCATTGGAAAGGGGATTCCATATGTTGAACAGGTGATTTAACTTATGAGCTATTAGAATCCAGCCTTTTTGTCCAATGGGAACTGTTTAAATACTATGAGGAAAATAATTATTCTTTCCTGACCTATTATCTAGGTACATATCTATTGTGTTGTAGTGAATAATACCTTGATGATCTAGATATTCCTCAAGTGCTAATAATAAAAGCATGACGGTGTCTCTGATGTCACTATATCTTTCCTTGAGTTTTGTATGGGAATAAAAAGTGGCATACTTTTTTCAATTTGACTTTGAGTCACTTACTGAAAATGTTGACTTTGTATGTCTATAAAACATTCATTTTTATTTCATCAAAGTTTTAAGAGGGCATATTTGAAAGTACAGCCTGTATTTTTAAACTCTGCTAGTGAATACTAGAAATCCCAGACTGACTTGGCATAGTATTTTTGCTCAGACAACTATATTGTACTGTCGTCATCAAGATGAAAACATGATTGTCCTGACAATTTTTTTAAAAAGGAAATTACTTTCCTAGGTTGTTTGAATATCATTCTCTAAAGGCCATATGTATGGACTGCTTTAAGTTTATTACAAAAGAAATTAGAGAGAAATCTATTTTACTCTTCCAAGAGGACCATAAATTTTGAGTATGAAGTTCAGCAATGTTATATTGGCATGAAATAATATAATGGTATCCCATTTGATGTTTGAAATTAGAAAATTTAGCTATTTTAATAAATGGGGCTAGACATTCATAATTCTTTTAAAATGATTCTTGTATGATTCTTGGCCATGAGGCTTTTCACTATCATGATTACCCTCTTTTTTGAAACTGCATGCACTTCTTCAAGTATGGTGTTCAACACAAAGAGCAGTGCTCCAAGTATCATCTGTGCAAGGCAGAATTCAGTAGGGCTCTTTCTTCCCTCGTTCCAGGCATGGTGCCTCTGTTAGGGAAGTCCAAATAAGCATTTGCTTTAATGGCTGCCATATTCCATCTTGAAGCTCATAATCCAGTAGAACTATTGGCTCTTTTATACTTTTGGAGTTGATTTTCTTTAAGACAAATTTAGGACTTTACACTTATCCCTGTTAAATTCAATCACATTTGATTAATCTCATATTTGTGAACTTTCTAAATCCCTACTCTTTTGTCCACCATATTAGCAGTCCCTCAGAACTTTGTGTAATCTGCAGATTTGACTGTCATTAAGTCATCTCTGATTTAATCCAAGTCAGTACTAAAAATGTTGAAAAACATAGGCTACATTGGATCCCCAGGGACAAGTTAGCCCTCAAGCTTGATACCCATTCCTTAATCTCTATTCTTTCAGCCTAAATCTTCTGTCATCTAGACCTCCTCTCACACAAGGGTACTAATTGCTTCAGTGCCAATAAATTAAGGTATTGATGATGTATTTGTATTTGGACAATTTGGCTTCAGGAAACCCTGTTGAGGTAATCAGTAACCTAAACTCTACAAGGATATTGGGATTGATTCTTAATTTTTCCCTTTTATCCCATATGGACAAATTCCAGGGGAAATTAAGACTAAAGTGGAACTAAGAGGATTTTGTATAGATTTAGATATAATAATTATCAATTATTATATTATTTATAATATAAATATTAAAAATTAGATTTTTACATTCAGAATATTGAGGGTAAGAAAGGAAAAACCTGAACTGCTTTATTGCCATCAAAAAGTCACTTAGGATCAGGTGGTATAGATTCTGCTTATGTAGGGGAATACTGTAGTATCCTAACAAATGAACAGAGTAATAAATTCCCTCATACTAGAGAAAAAAGCCTTCAAGAAAACATACATGATCACGGAGATCCTCCAGTGGGGCCCCTTGTTTTGGTACAGGTTTGGCTTCAGTGGCCCCGAGGTCTGTAAACTATGGGGGAGGAAGAGGGGCACGTTGAGAATTTGGCCTCCTTTCCCACCTTTCTTTTCTCCTCTCGAGGTGAATTAGGCAGCGGAGGAGACTTTCCAAGCTAGCCTCTCCAGCTTGTTTAAGGACTTAGGTTTTTGGATGATGAATCAGATATATTGTCCTGAGGGGTATCTACATTTTTAGAGCAAATTATCACCCAGATTGAATCACTTGTTGGTCAGATACATGGGAAAGTACCCGCGAAGCCAATGGTCTTTTGGTTCCTCTTACTTGTTCTCCTTACTTTTGCTGTGGTGGCTCTGGATTCCTTTAGGGCTCACAAACAAGAAGTCACTGCTCGATCCATGCCACCAAAGTAATTTGCCTTGGGTACAAGTTGGACTATGCTACTGCCAGGCTCACACATCTTCACTTTCTCAGCTGACATAAAATATAAATATGTTGAGCCTGATCTTTAAAACCCTTTGCAATCTGACTCCAGCCTACAACTCTAAATTTAATGCATATTACTGCCCTTTGAGTAATATATGTGCCAGCCAAAATAGCCTGCTGGCTCCTTCTTATACCCGGCATCCATCTCTCCTCTCCATTCTTTTGGACAGGCTGTCTTTCATTCCTGGAATGCACCCTTCTCTTATCTGGTACCTAGTTTATCTCCTGTTACTTCCCTTCCCCCACCTCTCCCATACTCCTCCTACCCCGTCCTCACCCCCACCTTACCACAGTTCCTAGCTCAGTGCCTGTCACATTGTAGGTGCTTAATTAATACTTAGGGAGTTATGTGGCACTGCTTTGTTCATTAATTCCATCATCCCTAGGTTCTGTTTCTCTTCTTTTACTTAAGGATTTATGATTGGTAAAGAATCTGAAGCTGAAGGAATAGCAAAAGATGGAGCCAAGATGGTGACTGCTGTAGCCTGTGCCAACGTACCTAAAATTACTGTCATCATTGGAGGATCTTATGGAGCTGGAAATTTTGCGATGTGTGGCAGATCATATTCGTAAGTGGGCAAACAGGGAAACGGGTTACTTCTTCCCATTTGTCTGCAACATGCCCTATTATTCAGACTGGTTTTTAACATGGACTGGTCCTGACATGACCTTTGACCAGCCGAGTCTGCAGTCTGTATTATCACATGTTAGGGGTGAAGCTGAATATGATATGGCAGAGTTTCCTGAGACATATATTGTAGGCTTCATTTTTAATTAATTGGTATTTTCATGCTTTTTAGAGAATGTTTCTTTTACTTCTGTGCTAAGAGTAATTTTTGCTATTTTCAGACCTTTGTTCTGATGTAACGAAATCCATATGGTTATAGTTTGATTTGTTAATCAGAATGTAATGTCTCTTGCTTTTTACTTGAAAGTAGAAGTATTTACTAGATTGTTGGGACAGAAATAAAAGAGGAAGCATTTTAGGATTTCTAAGTTGGTTCTAATTTATGGGGTTAGTAGATAACAAAAAAGTCAACTCTCATGTTGAAGGAATAAATTAACCTACCATTTTTAGGTAGAAAGAGTTCTTTTTGTTCTATATTGTTATATTTAACTATTTTTTTTCCTTTAAGTCCAAGATTTCTCTACATCTGGCCAAATGCTCGCATCTCAGTGATGGGAGGAGAACAAGCTGCAAATGTTTTAGCCACAGTAGCAAGAGACCAAAAAGCAAGAGAAGGGAAGGAGGTAAATATGTCTTTTATTTTTTCACTTGCTCTGGGCCACATCCAGTGGCAATGTTCAATTGCAAAATTTTCAGGATTTCTTTTTTTTTTTTTTTTTTTGAGGGGAAAGGCAGGGCAGTTGGGGTTAAGTGACTTGCCCAAGGTCATACAGCTAGTAAGTGTTAAGTGTCTGAGGCCGGATTTGAGCTCAGGTCCTCCTAACTCCAGGGTTGGTGCTCTATTCACTGTGCCACCTAGCCACCCCAAAATTTTCACAATTTCTAAGAAGACTTCAGAAAATTAGGGCATGAAGCAAAATAGAGTTTAATTGTATCTTAGTAACTTGCACTTAGTGAGATTTAAATGAATTTGATTGGTATTGTTACATTTTACTTTAAAATATTTTCAAGGATGTGAAGAGTAGGAGGTTCTGCAGTTAATGATGAACACTGAAGATTTTATTAAGCTTTGAAAGTAGACGTAAGGATGGTTGGAAACAGTAATGGAAGCTTACTGACATAGCAAGTAAAAAATGAAGGTTTCAAAACTGCTTATTTTTATATCTCTATTAACTTCTGTTGGACTTTTTTGGTAAATTTTATTACTTATGACACTTAAAGTATTCAGTTTTAGCAATAAGATGTAACAAGATTGACTGATGCATGTTTCTGGAACTTTTCAGACAGTTTTTTCCCTCAATATGAGTGAGTGCCAGAATTGATTTAACTTTTTTCTTATCTCTTCTTCTTTTCCTTCTCCATGCCCTAATCTATTCCCCTTTCCTCCTTCCCCTTCTCCTCCCCTCCATAACACATTCATCAGTCACTTTTCTGATCACTTTATCCAAGAAGCAGAAAGCCTTAAAGAGGCTTAAGTCCAAGATTCTGTGGTTTCAAATTCATTTAAATAGTGACTACATTGTTCAGTAATATTAAAGAAAAGATTTTCTTGAAGAATGATCCAAGACCTCACTTGCTAGAGGCTATTTTTTCTAACTTCTAGTCTGTGGCAAACTTTTATCTATCCTCAAACATTTTACTCCCAAAGTCCTTTATGTATGAATACTTTAAAAGCAATAAAAAGAGAACAGAAAACACTCTTTAAAAACACATTTTCATGTAGAAAGTAGAATAGAAAGAATTTACATTCAGCTTTCTAAATAAATTCAACAGCAAATGATCCCATTTTTTTTGAACTTCCACCTTCTTTTGTACACTAAAAAATGACTCAATGACATTTTCTTCCTCATTTTTTTCCCTGTGGAGCAGCACTATCATTAGTTCCTTTTTCTCCTCCTAATTCCACCCCTATTAAAAAAAAAGGAGGGCAGCCAGGTGGCACAGTGAATAGAGCACTGGCCCTGGAGTCAGGAGGACCTGAGTTCAAATGTGACCTCAGACACTTAACACACACACACACACAAAACTAGCTGTGTGACCTTGAGTAAGTCAACTCCAATTACCCACCAAAAAGCAAAAAAAAGAGGAAACACTTAATATTTGTAACAAAGTTTCACAGTCAAGCAAAACAAGTCCATACATTTGCTATATCAAAAGATATTTTTTATTCTATACCTTAGTTCCATTCCTCCTCTGTAGTATGCTTCATCATAAGTAATGAATTTATTATCTGTTTGGCTTCTGTTTGGCTTCAGTTTCCTCATCTGTAAGAGGAGAACATTAGACTAGACTAGATGACCTTTGTGGTCTTTTTTCTCTATTTATGTTCCTATTTAAAACATTTTCAAGGACATGACAAGTAGGAGGAACCTGCCTTTATTATAAATGAATTATATCCTAATTCAATATGGTCAAGTTGAATTATTTTCTACTCTCAAAACAAATATTTGACAGATCTTACAGGAGGAATTTATTACATCATAGCTACTTCTATGACAAGGGCAGCTAAATGGCACCACAGCATATAGAGTGCTGGGTCTAGAGTCAGGAAGATTTATTTTCTTGAGTGCAAATGTGACCTCAGACCCTTACTAGATGTCTGATTCTTGTTTGTCTTAGTTTTTTCATCTATAAAATAAGCTGGAGAAGGAAATGCAAACCATCTTTGCTAAGAAACCCCACATGGGGTCACAAGGAGATGGACAGGACTGAAAACACCTGAACTGAACCTTTATGACATTTCTACAGTCTGTCTTCTTCTTTTGATTTACATGGTCTGTTTCTCTAGTTTAGATCTTTATTATCTCTTTCCTGTACTGTTGTAGTCTAATTAGAATCTTCTCTTTTAGTACTTCATTCTTTCATTTCATATATATCTTTCATATAGTTTTCCAGAGCTCAGGTCTGAGCATGGCATTCCCTTGTGTACACTAATCTTCAATGGCTGCCTATTTTGTTTAGACAATGATGTACTAGCCAATCAGAAATTTTTCAGGGATTTAGGGAGCTGGCTTTTAAATGTGTAGCTGGTTGTTAAATATGTAGTTCAGCCAGCTCTGCAATGGTAATGTTATTTGTTGTTTTCAAAGAATTTAATGGTAACCACAGCAGACTATATTTTCAACATATTATTGTCTACTTTAAATGATTGTGGCTTTAATAATGAATATTTGAAAGTGAACTTAATTGTGTTTTTTCCTGATGGTCCTAATATGATGGGGAAAAGAAAATCTGAAATAGCTATGAAGTTTTTAGAAAATTTTCCTAGAAGAATCGTTTGGCACTATTTAAATCGATTACAAATATCATTTGATATTTCAGTATCTCAAATAAAACATGCTAATCATTTAAAACTTTTACTGAATAAAATTTATTCAGTTTGTTACCAAAATTTATTCTGTTTGTTATCAATCTAATGTAAAAATCAAACTGAGCTCAAAATGTTAGCTAAAGACTTTGAAACTGGAGTTATTAAAATGTGTGAACTACTGGAGCCAAGATGGATTTCATGTAGTTTATGAGCATATTTATGTGCTGTCTGGCATGCCTTTGCTGCATTTTTATGCATTTTTATTGTTCTTCTGATTATTCTGGTTTTGAAAAGAGATTAACTCACATTAATTTTTGCAAGACCTTGCTTTAGTGATTGACATTCTTGAAGAATTTTCATTACTTTCAACAGTGTTGCAATTAAGATCAACCAACATTCAGAAATTACTTGAACATAACTTAAAAACTTGAGAAATTTAAAGATTCATACTAGAGAGCATGAATCTCAATTTGAAAATATAATTAAATCAGATAAATTTAAAGACATTCTATTTAGTAAAAATAATATATTTAAAGTTGCTTCTAGGAATATGTTACTAGAAATATAATTAAACACATTGAACTTATGTCTTTTATCAGAAAAAAATTATAAAAGCATTTTAAATTATTTCAATTTATCAGAACCACCTACTTTGACTTATGAAGAACTTACTTTACCATGAATAGTTGGTGGAAAAAATTGTATCATTTAAGTAAAATTTTAAAACAGAATTGATTTGGGTGATTTTCAGGATTTTGTACATAATGTAGACTCAAACAATATTCTAATATCTGCAGTTGTACAGAAAGCTCAAAGAATAATTAGCATTATTGCATTCAGGAGTACTGAAGACGTTTCAGCTTAATGAAAGTAATTTGTACGAGGGTAAGGAATAGTTTAACAGTAAATCACATATCAGATTTAATGGCAATAAATTTACTGGAAAGAGAATTAGCAAATTATGATGTAACTGCTTTTGTCAAATTGTGGTTAATTTGCAAATGTAGATTAGGTATGGTATACAAGAATTCAGTGAAAATCAACAGAAGTATTCAGTCAGAATCAATTAGCCATATGGAATTTATATTAAAGAATATTATATATTTTACTATTACTTGTAAATTGTGTGCTAGATATTTTTTATACCAGTAAAATTTATAGTAAACTTATGCACTTGTGTGTGTGTGTGTGTGTGTGTGTGTGTGTGTGTGTAGACATGCACAATTATTTTTGGAGTTTTTTTTTTTTAAAGCAATCGGGGTTAAGTAGCTTGCTCAAGGTTACATGGCCAGTTATTTCTGGGTGTGGTGCTGAGTATCTGAGCCCGGATTTGATCCAGGTCATCCCGACACTGGAGCCGGTGCTCTTACTCGCTGAGCCACCTGACCGCCCCTATTTTTGGAGTTGTTAAATATTTATCACTTCCTCTAGTATAAAATACAAATGCTGCAGCTTGGCTTTTAAAGCCATTTACTGTCTGACTGTAGCTTACTTTTCCAGACTTATTCCATATTATTTTCCTTTGCACATGTGTTGGTCCCACCAGACTGGCCTCCTCATTGCTGCCTAAGCTTGGCTTCCTGTTGCCAACTCTCTTCCTTTTGCACAGATTGTCCTTCATGCCTGGAATGCACTCCTGCTTCACTCGTGCCTCTGAGACTTCTTAGCTTCTTTTTAAGTCCTTCCCCCCATTAGTGGATTTTTTTGTCTTCAAATCATAGCTATTTTCTTTTCTTTTTTTTTTCAAATACTTTATTAACTTTTGATTTACATCATTAATTTCCACCAGATTTCGAGTTACAAATATTCTCCCCATTTTTCCCCTACCCACCGCCCCAAAATAGCAGTCCCACAGGATATCCCCTCCTCCAATCTGCTCTCTCCCATATCTTCTCCCATACCCCCTTCGACTTTTCCAGTAGGGCATGGTGGATCTCTATGCCCCAGTGCCTGTATATCTTATTTCCCAATTACATGTAAAATAGTATTAATAATAGAATATATATATATTTTAAACATTTGATTTTGAAACTTTGAATTCCAGATTCATTCCCTTCCTCCCTTGTCACCCACCCTTACTGGGAAGATAAGCAGTTCAGTATAGGTTGTACATGCGTAGCTAATGCAAAACATTAACATAGTAAATATATTGTAAAAGACTGATTATATTTCCCTCCCTCCAATCCCACCACCCACTTGTTCTATTCTCTACTTTGATCCCATCCCTTTTCAAAACTGAGTGCTTCCAACTTCCCTTCACCCTAGCCTGCCTTCCCTTCCATCATCCCCCCTCTCATCCCCCTCCTCCCTACTCTCCTGTAGGGTGAGATACCTTATTTAGTGTGTATGTCATTCCCTCCCTGAGTCAAATTCAATGAGAATAAGGTTGACCCATTCCCTTTTGCCTTCCTATTCTTCCCCTCCATTGTAACCATTTCCCCTTCTATATGAGATAGTTTACCCAATTCTGTCTCTCTCCATCACCTCTCATTATATTCCTCTCTCACCTCTTAATTTTACCTTTTAAGTATCCTCCCTTCCTATTAAATTGGTCCTGTGCCCTCTATCTATGTATACCTGTAAACATATACACACATTCATATATGTATTCATATGCCCGTATACCCTCTGATATAAACATTTATATATATGTATATATATATATATATATACACACATATATTTCTATTCCCTTCAACTATTTTTTTTAAAGCAATTGGGGTTAAGTAACTTGCTCAAGGTTACATGGCCAGTTATTATTTCTGGGTGAGGTGCTGAGTATCTGAGCCTGGATTTGATCCAGGTCATCCCGACACTGGAGCCAGTGCTTTTACTCGCTGAGCCACCTGGCTGCCCCTACCTTTCAACTATTTTCATACTGAGAAAAGTTTCATCAGTTACAATTATTGTTTTTCCCTGTAGGAATGTTAATAGTTCAACTTTGATAAGTGGCTTATGATTTCTTTTCCCTGTTTACCTTCTCAAACTTCTCTTGCTTCTTGTATCTGAATGTCAAATTTTCTATTCAACTCTGGTTTTTTCATTAAGAATGCTTGAAAGTCCTCTATTCCACTGAATGACCATATTTTCCCCTGAAACATGATACTCAGTTTTTCTGGGTACATGATTCTTGGTTTTAATCCCAGCTCCTCTGCCCTCTGGAATATCATATTCCAGGCACTTCAATCCCTCAGTGTAGAAGCTGTCAGATCCTGTGTTATCCTGATTGTGTTTCCATAATATTCAAATTGTTTCTTCCTGGCTGCCTGTAATATTCTCTTCTTGATCTGGGAATTCCAGAACCTGGCTATAATATTCCTAGGAGTTTTCTTTTGGGATCTTTTTCAGGAGGTGATCGGTGGATTCTTTCAACCTCTATTTTGCCTTCTGGTTCTAAAACATCAGGGCAATTTTCCTTGAAAATTTCTTGGGGGATGATTTCTAGGTTCTCTCTTTGATCATGGCTTTCAGGTGGTCCAATAATTTTTAAACTATCTCTCCTGGATCTATTTTCCAGGTCAGTGGTTTTTCCCATGAGATATTTCACATTGCCTTCTATTCTTTCATTTGTTTGGATCTGTTTAACATCATCGTGATTTCTCATAAAGTCACTAGCTTTCCTTTGCTCCATTCTAAATCTGAGGGAATGATTCTCCTCATTGAGCTTTTGAGATTCTTCTTCCATCTGGTAAATTCAGCTTTTTAAGGCATTCCTCTCCTCATTGCCTTTTTGAGCCTCTTTTGCCATTTAAGTTAGTCTATTTTTTAAGGTATTATTTTCGTCAGTCAGGATGTTGACTCTCATTTCATAATTTTCTTGTATCATTCTCATTTCCCAATTTTTCCTTCACTTCTCTTATCTGCTTCTTAAGGTCCTCTATGGCCTGTAACCGGCTCGTATTTTTCTTTGAAGCTTTTGGTGCAGGAGTTCTGACTTCACTGTCTTCCTCTTGTTCCATGCTTTGCTTCTTTTTGTCCCCAAAATAGGAGTCTAACGTTGGAGTCTTCTGTTTGTTTTGTTTCCTTTGCCCGGTCATGTGGCCCCTCAGTCACTTGACCCCTGGGCTTTTTGCCACAGTAGGACTCTGCCACCAGACAGGGGAGCTTTTGTCCCAAACGCTGGGGTTTTCTCAGCTGTCAGAGGTATTAGTTGGGTGCTCTCTGAAGTGTCCACATGCTCTGGCAAGCTGGTCATGCACCCCAGGACCTCCACCCTCGACCGCAATCCAGATCCAAGCAGGTTAAAGCAACAGCGATTACCCCTCAGACTGGTTGCTTGGTCCCCCTTCACTCTACAGGCCAGGAGCTGAAGGTGCAGCATGGCCCCAGCTGAGCCAAGGTGTCTTAGCGACTTCTCACCCTGGGGGCAAAAGCGAAAGCACTCCCAACTACTTGTCCCAAAATCCAGACTGCATGGACCTCTCACTTTGTCCTTTGCATCTAAGTGTTGATAAATCTGAAAACGGCCACATTTGCTGCTGATCTGGAGTCCCTCTGGCCAGCGGCTGGTTAGGTCCACCCTGGGGCCAAAACCTCTGGCTCACAGGCCTGGGCTTGGCTCCCAGAGCGCTGTGCTGGCCAATTCCTGCCAGCCTGCTGGGCTCTCCTCAGCGGGAGGTTAGCTTCTCTGTGTCATTTTGTGGGTTCGGCAGCTCCAAAATTTGTTCAGAGTCACCTTTTACATAGATTGGGGAAGGTGGAAGCTCGAGCCGCACTTTAGTTGTGTTTCTACTCTGCCATCTTGACTCTGCCCCCCCAAATCATATTCATTTTCTCTGTTATTAGTTTACTGTGCCCCCCAGTAGAATGTAAGCTCCTTGAGGCAGGGACTGTTTCATTTTTCTATCCCCAGCCTCTAGCACAATTCCCTTGTAGCAGTTACAGGTAGTACTTAATGAAGGCTTTAAGGTTTGATGGGTGCTTTACAAATATTATCTCATTTGATCCTCACAACAACTTTTGGAAGTAGGTACTGTTATTATTCCATTTTGCAGTTGAGGGAAGTGAGACAAATAGAGGTTAGTGTTTTACCCAGGGTTGTACAGCTAAGGAAGTATATGAGACCAGATTCTAACTCAGACTTTCTGTCTCCAGGTTCATCCCTTGTGTTTGCAAGCTGCCTTATGTACCTCCCCCCCCCCCTTTTTTTTTAAAGCAATCGGGATTAAGTAACTTGCTCAAGGTTACACGGCCAGTTATTTCTGGGTGTGGTGCTAAGTATCTGAGCCCAGATTTGATCCCCAGGTCATCCCAACACTGGAGCCAGTGCTCTTACTGAGCCACCTGGCTGTCCCACAAGCTGTCTTATGTATAGCAGGCACTTCAAGTATTAATTTCTTGAGTCAAAAGTTATGGTGAACAGGCACTTGGGTGGAAAGAGGTCATTGTTATGTCTGTTTGCAATCAATTACTAAAAGGTTGTGAAAAATGTTAATTTTTAGGAAGTCATGTAGTTATTTTAATTATTGTGGTAATTGTAGTGTGTAAAGATGTATTCATTACTTTGATAAGCATAGTGAAATAATTTATTAAAGCAATAAATGAAAAGGATAAACTTTTATCATTTTTATTATGTAACTTAGTAAACCTGTATGCTTGTGGGTTCACATGAAATTATATTAATTGATTTTTAAAACTTTCTAGAGTGTAAATCTAAGTTTTTATTATTACTGTGAACCCCAAAGACATTGTGAGGTACTTCCTAGCTCTTGACCATATTGCTGACAGATGAAGTTGTCAGATTGTTGAGTTTCAGATAGTTGACTTTTTTTAATGATTAGATGTGTGATTTCATCAGAGTATTGAGAAGTTAAATCATATGAGAGGTTAATGCATAATAACTTGTTTTACTCATAATATGTAACCATTTTGTTCTTGAGAGTCTTTAAACAGAGACCTTTTGACCTATAGTATAATTGATTGAGTAGACCTGAGCTCCTTTTTCTTTCAGTTCTCCAGTGAAGAAGAAACTGCTTTAAAGGAACCTATTATTAAGAGGTTTGAAGAAGAAGGGAGTCCTTACTACTGCAGTGCAAGGTATTTGCTTATAACTGGCTATTTTGGTAGCAGCTTCATAGATCTTAGCAGTCATGGAATTATAACTTGAACATGGTATCTAACTTTGGACAACTACCCCCTCCAATGTCCTAGGTCCTTTTTCAGACCTCAGCTGTAATATGTCTCTATTCTTTCAGTCTGAGGATAGTATGGTGGGAAGAATGCTGACTTTTTGAAGTCAGGGAACCTGCTTTCTATTCCTAGCTCCACTACTTACTTACTACTTATATGACCTTGGCCAGATTACTTAATGTCTTTGGACCTGAATTTACTTATTTATAAAATGAGATCACCCCTAAGTTCCTCTCCATTGCTCAAACTTTGGTCTTCTTTATAATGGAAATGAATTACTGTGGAAATATATCCATTAGTTTTTAAAGCTTCCTTTTCCATCCCAAATATCTTTGGATTACTTAGCACACATCTCCTTCCTTTGCTAAAGCTGAGATAGCAGTTGGTTCATGGCCAGTGGTGAAGGAGAAGATTAGCCTTTAGTTACTGGGCTCTGCTAAGAATGAGGAAGTTTGTGATTCTAGTCCTTGACTCTTGCTCTATGGTGTAAAGAAAAGATGGAGAAAATTATATGAATTTTTTTTTCTCATAAAATTAGGAATTCTTGGTTGGGCAGAGCCAAGGTAGCAGAGAAAAGGCAAGGACTTACCCAAGCTCTTCCAAATTTTCCTCCAAACAACCTTAAAATAATGCCTCAAAATGAATTCTGGAGCAACACAACCTGTAAAAAAAGGATGGGGTGAAGGAATTTTCCAGCCCAAGAGAATGTAGAGGGTTGGCAGGAAAGTCCTGTCTCACTGTGGTGTGAGTGGGGCACAGTCCAGTGTAGGCAATGCCTCTCAGCCTACAGATGTTAAGGGAGTTGAACAATAAGTCAAGAGGAGATTACAGAGGTCCTTTTGTTAGCACTGGTTGTAGGACTCCATTGCATTGCCTATACACAGATCTGTGTTGTAGTCTTGGGTCACAGTCCCCGGGGGTGGAGGTTTACTAGCACACTAGATCTTGCAGTTCCAGGGGAGCAGGGACTTTGATCACAGTTCCAAGGTAAAAAAATAATACAAGTGGCCATTCATAGGCTAGAGCACAGGCCAGCAGAGTACTAAACACACCTTTCTTTAGCTCATACCACCTTGGAAGAACTGAAATCTTACCCCAAGAACTAGCTCTGAAAACAGCAGCAAAAAAGCCCCTGAAGCTTGGGACAGTGCCTTCTCCATCCTGGGAGCAGAACCCAACTTTGTTTATAAATTTTTAAAGTAACATTTTATTTTTCCCAATTATATATAAAGAAAGTTTGCAACATTCACTTTTATAAGATTTTGCGTTCCAACTGTAATGTAATGCCAAAAGAAAGGCAACTTCCCAAGGTTCAGAATACCAGCATAGGTGCTCTCCATTTTATTCAGTAACAAACCCAGAACAGAGAAGATCAAAACATGACATCATTCCAAATACAGCATTTACTAAGTGTGATTAAATAATCTCCAAGTACTACCCCACCCCAGGACCTTCCAATCATTCAATCAATTACAAAGTCCCTGTTCTAAATACTACTCCACCCCTAGGCTATACCTTCATTTGGTCCACCACAAAAACCCCTCTTCTCAAATGGAGATTAGTTTCCAAACATAGGTAAAGTACCTTCATTTGTCAATCACAGAGCACAATAAGGTCAAAAGTTCCCCACCCCTGGATCACAATTGAATCTACCCCAGAGTTACATCAAGTTTAAACACAGCACTTAATACCCAAATGGAGGTCTTCATCTTGACATGAGGCAAGTTCTCAGCAATCTTAGTTCCTGGGGAGACAAGGCTTAGCAAGGCCATAAAATATATTGCCAGTCCCTTCATGAATTCATCCTCTGTCTGTAGAACAGTCCTAGAACCCCTGAACACATTAGCAAAGCCCTCTCCCAGGATTTCTGTAAACATACAACAAGAAAATCCTTCTTCAGGGCTTCTGAACCAACAGAAAGGCTCCCAGACCCCTGCAACAACAGCACTGTCCTTCATCAGTGGACAGCATTCACTCTGTCTGCAGGACAGTCTCCAGACCCCTGCAACAACAGCACTGTCCTTCACCAGTGGACAGTATTCATTCTGTCTGCAGGACAGTCTCCAGACCCCTGCAACAACAGCACTGTCCTTCACCAGTGGACAGTATTCACTCTCTGTCTGCAGGACAGTCTCAGGGCTTCTTAGTGAACAGCCAGGTTCCAGGACTTCTTCAACAAAAGGACTGTCTTTCACCAGTGGACAAATCTGGCAAAATAACATCAAAACAGACAGACAAAGTACCAGCAAAACAGCCATGTCTCCTCAGTCCTTGGCAGCTCAGGGGGCAGGTCTCAAAAGTCCAGGGCAATTCAAAGCGGCCACCAGCAATTCTCTTAGTCTCTCTCTCTCTCCACGAGGTGCTGCTTCCAAAAAGATCTTCCGCCTCTCTCTTATCTCTCCAAATCTACGTCACCAGCTCCTCCCAGTTCAGGACTTTCTTTTCACATCAAAAAGTCCATCCCACAGGTGGGATTAACAAGCTCTGGGTTTTAACACAATCAATTTGAAAACCAAGCCAATACAGGGGAATCTTTAATTGCCATTACTATCACACCAACCTTTTTTTCCTTCCCTTCCCCCCTTCCTTCCCCTTTCCCCAAGAGGCAAGCAATCTGATATAAGTTATACATGTACAATCATATTAAACATATTTCCACCTTAGTCTTGTGAAAGAAGAATTCAAACAAAAGGGAAAACCACGAGAAAGAAAAAAGAAAACAACAAAAAGGTGAAAATAGCACGCTTTGATCTATATTCAGACTCCATAGTTATTTCTCTAAATGTGGATAGTATTTTCCATCATGAGTTGTTTGGAATTGTCTTAGAGCATTGTATTGCTGAGAAGAACCAAGTCTATCAAAGTTGACTGTCACAAAATGTTGCTGTTACTGTATATAATGTTTTCCTGGTTTGCAGAGGCCAACTTTAATATTAAGTTAAAAGTCAAGAAATAGTCTGGAAAAATGAGCAAAAATGTATAAACAAAAAAAAACCCCTGACTATTAAAAGTTACTATGATGACAGGGAAGATCAGAAAACAAACTTAGAAGAACACAGCAAAGTGAAAACTGATGCATCCAAAGCCTCAAAAAAATGTAAATTGGTCTTAGGCCCCAAAAGAATTCCTGGAAGAGCTCAGAAATGATTTTAAAAGTCAAATAAGAGAGGTAGAGGAATTATTGGGAAAAGAAATGCCAATGATACAAGAAAATCAGGAAAAAAGAGTCAGCAGCTTGGTAGAGGAAGCATAAAAATACTCAAGAAAATAACACCTCAAAAAGCAGAATAGGCCAAGTGACAAAAGAGGTACAAAAATATGCTGAAGAGAACTCTTTACAACAGCATTGGCCAAATGCAAAAAGATGTACAAAAATTCATTGAAGAAAAGAACTCCTTCAAAAGTAGAATTGACTAGATGTAAAAAGAGGTACAAAAATTTGCCAAAGAAAAGAATTTCTCTCTCTCTCTCTCACTCTCTCTCTCTCTTTTTTTTTTTTTGCTTTTTGGAGGGCAACTGGGGTTAAGAGACTTGCCCAAGGTCACATGGCTAATAAGTGTTAAGTGTCTGAGGCTGGATTTGAACTCAGGTCCTGCTGATTCCAGGGCTGGTACTCTATACACTGCGCCACCTAGCTGGCCCAAAAATAATTTCTTAAAAATTAGAATTGGGCAAGTGGAAGCTAATGACTTCATAAGACATCAAGAAACAACAAAATCAAAAGAATAAAAAAATAGAAGAAAATGTGAACTATCTTGTTGGAAAAACAAATAACATGGAAAATAGACCAAAGAGAGATAATTTAAGAATTACTGGGGTACCTGAAAGCCACGATTAAAAAAAAAAGAGCCTAGACATCATCTTTCAAGAAACTATCAAGGAAGACTGCTTCAATATTCTAGAACCAGAGGATAAAAAGAAATTGAAAGAATCTACCAATCACCTCCTGAAAGAGATCCCAAAATGGAAACTTCCAGGTTAGGGCAAAGGAGTTAGGATTGCAACTAAGAATCACCTACCTAGTAAAACTGAGTAAAATACTTCAGGGGAAAAATGGATAGTCAATGAGATAGAGGACTTTTAGGCATCCCTGATGAAAAGACCAGAGTTGACTAGAACATTTGACTTTTACATATAAGACTCAAGAGATGCATAAAAAGGTAAAATGAAAAATCATAAGGGTGCGATAGGGGCAGCTTGGTGGCACAGTGAATAGAGCACTGGCCCTGGAGTCAGGAGGTCCTGAGTTCAAATACAACCTCAGACACTTAACACAAAAACTAGCCATGTGACCTTGGGCAAGTCACTTAACCCCAATTGCCTTCCAAAAAGCAAAAAAAAAAATAAAATAAGGGTGCAATAAGGTTAAACTATTTATGCTCATAATGGGAAGATAATACTTGTAAACCTTTGGAACTTTATTAGGGAAATTAGAAGGCATATATATATATATATATATATATGAAATGTCACAAATGTGAGCTGAATATGATGGGATGATATCTGTAAAAAAATAAAATTAAGGGATGAGAAAGAGGAATACACTAAGAGAAGGGGGAAGGGAGAGGCAGAATGGGGTAAATTATCTCACATAATAGAGGCATGAAAGAACTTTTACAGTGGAGAGGGAGGTGGGGGGGCTTGAACCTTAATTTCCTTAGAAGTGGTTGAAAGAGGGAATAACACACACACTCATTTGGGTATAGAAATCTTTCTTACCTACATAAAGATAGGATGGGAAGGAATGGTGGGGCTAATAAAAGGGAGGGTGGATTGTGGGAGATGGTGTTAGAAGGAAAGCATGTGAAGATGGACAGAGGGAAAGGAGAGAGAAAGTAGGTATAGTGCCAGTGCAATATTCACAGTGCCAATGGTAACCATAAATATACCTACATAGTGCTTGATCACAAAACATATCACTCTCCATTTAGAAGACAGAAGCAAAACATTTTTCAGACTCTAGAAAACCGAATCCTCAAACCAGTAAGCTGATTCTATAATAATAGCAAAGAAGTTAATAAGCCACAACATCGCAGAGAGCCACAGCATCCTTTAGCCTTTCCACAAACCAACACAAGACCAATATTTACTCACAAGCCTGTCTCCCTCAGATGTGTCCTCTCCTCCCAACCATATTTAGCTGCTCTGACTCCCAGCTTCCTGTGGGCTCTGTTCCACCCTTTGGCAAACTCTTCCCACCATAGACTCCATGTGATTACATTCAGCCTATTAGGGGGAAGAATATATTTTCAATGCAGGGAAGGTCTTCAAATTCCCTTAGGTTTATTAAGGGGCAGAGATCTTCAGATTCCCATTACCATTACACTAGGATAAAAGAGGAAAATAAAATGGAGATAAACACAGCAATCATAACTGTGAAAAAATGCATACCACATGTTTCTCTGATAAAGATCTCATTTCTCAAATACAGAGAATGGAGTGAAATTTTAAGAATGTGAGTCATTAAAATGGTCAAAGGATATGAATAGGCATTGTTCAGATGAAGTTTTCAAAGATATCTATAATCTTGTGAAAAAATGCTCTAAATCACTATTGATTAGAGAAATGCAGATTGAAATAACTCTGAAATACCACCCCACACAGATTGGCTAATATGACAGAAAAGGAAAATGACAAATGTTGGAGAGGATATGGGAAAATTGAGATATTAATGCATTGTTGGTGCAGTTGTGAACTGATTCAGACATTCTGGAGAGCAGTTTGGATCTATGTCCAAAGGGCTATAAAATTGTGCATACCTTTTGCCCCAGCAATACCACTACTAGGTCCCAAAGATAAAAAGAACAAAAAGGAAAAGTACCTATACGTACAAAAATATTTATAGCAACTTTTTTAGTAGTGGCAAAGAATTGGAAATTGAGGGGATGCGTACCAGTTAGGGAATGACAGAACGAGTTGTGGTATATGATTTTGATGGAATACTATTGGGATATAAGAAATGATGAGCAGGATGCTCTCAGAAAAATCTGGAAATACTTATTATGAACCGATGCAGAGTGAAGTGAGCAGAACCAGGAGAACATTGTACACAGTAACAGAAATACTGTATAATGATCAACTCTGAATAATTTAACTATTCTCACTAAAATAATGGTCCAAGACAATTCTGAAGGATTTAGGTTTATAAATTTTTTTTTTTTGCTTTTTTGGAGGGGGACGGCAGGGCAATTGGGGTTAAGTGACTTGCCCAAGGTCACATGACTAGTAAGTGTTAAGTGTCTAAGGTTGGATTTGAACTCAGGTCCTCCTGACTCCAGGGCCAGTGCTCTATTCACTGCCTCACCTAGCCACCCTCTGAAGGGCTTGGAATGAAAAATACTGATTGAGTCTTAATGCAGATCGAAGTATACTTTTTTTTAACTTCTTTTTTTTTGGTCTGTGTTTTCTTTCACAACATGACCATTAAGGAAACATATTTTGCATGACTGCATATGTACAACCTATATCAAATTGCATGCCTTCTCAGAAGGGGGAAGGGGAGGGAGGGAAGGAAGAATTTGGAATTCAAAATTTTTAAAAATGTAAAAAATTATTTTTACATATAATTGGGAAAAATAAAATATTAAATAAAAACCTTGAATTCTTTTTACACACCTTATTGACTAATTTTTATTTTGTCACACTTTGCACAATAGCTTGGTCACATCCTTTATTGAAATTTGTTAACAAGTGTGCTGGAGGTTATTAGTTGCATTTGTCATTTAATTACCTCATGGAATTGCAGCAGTGTTTTCTATTTGTTTCTTCTCTTAATGAGGCAATAAATTATCCTTGTCTCTTCCTATCTAAAATCAAGGCTCTTATTATTTTAGGCCTCCTCTTTGTTGAATAGCTCTAGGAAGTCTGATTCCAAATATTATGAGGAATGCCCTAAGCTCAGTGTCTTGTCTTTATCCCTTGGGCAGATGAAAAATGAAAATAACTTTTTGCATTTTTAAAAATTAGATTATTCTTTGAGCTAGTTACTTGTACTTAAAAAGTTTTTTTAAAGAGGTAAAAGGAAAATAAACTTAATGTAGAAAATAGATGATTTGGGTGAAAAATCTTATTTTTCTTCTTGATTTATCTTCAGTAAACAACAACCATAGATTGGAAATTCCTTTTAGAAAAGAGTATTGTTTTGAATTTAAGAAATATACATATTTCTCTTTCTTTTTCCTGCATGAATAAGCCTCTTTATTCTCCCTTATACTGGTCATTGAAGCAGAGAAGGAATATGGGACCCTGACTTAAGATAAAATGTGTATTATATAGCCACCTGCAGTAATTTACACAAATGATTGTGGGTGGATTGACAGGTACAGCAGAGATATGTTTCTGTGAGGAAACATTGCCTAATTTGCATTTCTCTTGCTTGCCCTGTCTCTTGGAGTAGTCCCCTTTGAAATAAGGAGTTTTTTTTTTAGCACAGAACCTGAAGATTACTTCAAAAGAATTTAAGCATTACTAATTCTTTTTACATTTAATTTTAATTTTATTTTTCCCAATTACATGTAAATAAAAATTTTAACATTCATTAAAAAAATTAGTATCATATTCTCTTCCTTTTTTACTCTATCCTCTCCTTGAGAAGGCAAGCAATTTGATATAGATTATACATGTACAGTCATGCAAAACATTTCCATATTAGCCATGTTGGAAAAGAAAACATAGACCAAAAAGCCAAGAATAGTAAAGTTAAAAAAAAGTGTGCTTGGATCAGGATTCAGACTCCATTAGTTCTTCCTCTGGAGGTGGATAGCATTTTTCATCATAAGTTTCTTTGGAATTGTATGACTGTAATTCTTAAAGACAGATGAATCTTTTTAAAAAATTGTATTACTTCCAGAGGAGGGAAATAAAAAAAGCCTCAGTTCCCCCCCCCCCCCCGATTTCCAGAGAAATCGACACCCAAAAGACAGTAAGGTCAGTCTGCCATTGTGTTAAACATCACTAGGTGCTCATGGCCTGGTGAATTAGGATATGAGAGGGAATAGTGCTTTGATAAGCTTTCTTTTCCTGTAGAAACTAAAATTAAAAAGTTTTTCTACCTTAAGTCTTCTGATGCCGAACTTATTAATTCCCTGTCCTGTTTAGGTTTGACCAGGAACCTGGTCCTGACCTTTCAGAAAGTTCTTTGCTGATCTGTTGTCATAGCGTATTTAATTCTCTTCAGTTCTGTTAGGCTATTCAAGTGGGATGACAGTTGTCTTCTCCTTAACTGTTTTTGTAATCAAACTTTAATCAAGTATCTTATTAGAAATTCTTACCTGGGAGCATTGTTTATTAATGAACACCATTAACTAGCCTTGTTCTCTTTGTGCCATTTTAATTTGCTTATTTCAAAGGTGGAGTTTAATCAATTACATTCTAACATTATATAGGAAGTTTTCTTCTATTTGCTGTTGTTACTTCAGAACTCCCACTTATGAATGTTTTATGAGCCTAGATTTGATTCATGTTCTGTCAATAGCACTGTAATAGGTGAATTAATAATTGATGCTGTGGTTTGATACTGAAGGAAGTTTGTTTAAACAAGAGGAAAACTGTCACCCACTAATAACTTTTAAAAAGCAGTATTTCCTCATCTTAGTACTAGACCTTAGAGGTTGTTAATTTAAAGCAAATTGCCTCTTTAAAAAAGTCCTCTAAAAAGTGTCAAAAATTATGAAAAGCTTTCTGTATAATATTAAGAATCTCATAAAGGACTAACTGTTTAAATTATTTTGTAATTAAAGTATATATAAACCTATTTGATCATTTTCATGGTACCTTGCATATTATAAATGTGTGTGAGGTACCATGAAAATGATCAAATAGGCTTAGCCATAGGAGTAGACTCATACTTCACTTCTTATCAGAACAGTCCTATGGAATGAATGCATGAACAAGTGAGTATTTTTCTGGACAAACTGTCTGTATTATTTGGTTTTATACAAATAAAATTAATGTAATAGAACCTAAAGTGCTAAGATTATGCTGTGGCATAGAATCTAGATCACTTTTATAAGAATTGAAGTGTGAGTCTAATACTAAGGCCTTCAATAAATAAAACCACCATCATCTTCCAATAGTGGTTACTACTCTGGCAGAGCTGCATTTTAGCCAGTTTCAGTTCAGAGTCAGCAAGCATTTATTAAGCACTCAATGCTGTGCTAGGAACTTGAAGTTACAAAGAATGGCACAAACAATGTCTGCCCTCAGGGAACTCACAGGTGAATGGGAGAGACAATATGCAGACTATGTATGTGCAAGGAATATGCAGGACAAATCGGAGGCAGTCTCAGTGAAGGCTCTAACATGAGGATTTACCACTCGCATTGGAGTCACACATTTGATCTTTTCATCAATAACTGAAGATTGCTATGGCACTAGTTTAATTTTCACTGGTTATTCATCTGTTCACCAACACAAATCTCCACCAGATTCCCAGTCCCCTGTAGTTTCTCCTTTCAGGTGTTTGGTGTGCATTATTATCTGAAACAGTTATTGACTGTGTTATATGAAGGGCAGGGCAGTTAGATGATACAGTGGAGAGAGTGCCAGGTTTGAAGTCAGGAAGACTCTTCTTCCTCAGTTCAAATCTGACCTCTGACACTAGCTATATGACCCTGGGCAAGTCACTTAACCCTTTTTACCTCAATTCCTTATCTTTAGAATGAGCTGGAGAAGAAAATGAAAAACCTCTCTAGTATGTTTGCCAAAAATCACAAATGGGGTCAGGAATAGTTGGATACAACTGAAAAATGAACAGCTATATAAAGGACAAGTCTTAGGTTCTATACATCATTCACATGTGCACATATAAAAATATATGCAATTATGTATGCAAATATATTGTGTAATTTTTTTCATGCAACTAAAGAATACATCCAGTACAACTAGAAAAGCAGTCTATTCATTCAACAAATATTTATTAAATGCATACTATATGTGATATATGTATATATACATACCCTCATCTCACATGGTAAGTGTTTAATAAGTATTTGCTAAATGGTAAATATTCATATATATTATATGTACATATATATTATATGTGCTTTTGTCTAAAAAGCTAATATTGATATCTTTTTTCTTCTTCCCTGGCAGATTGAACTGTTTAATGTAGTGAGTGTATTTCCTTTTTTTTTTTTTTTTGTTCTTTGGAGGGGCAATTAGGGTTAAGTGACTTGTCCAAGGTCACACAGCTGATGTTAAGTGTCTGAGTCGGATTTGAACTCGGGTCCTCCTGACTCCAGGGCCCGGTGCTCTATTCACTGCACCACCTAACCTCCCCAAATGTATTTCCTTTTTAAATAGAGTTTCACTTACTAGAATTTCAATCAGTATTTTTAGCTGCATGCAATATGAAGTTTTGTCTAAGCTTCATCTTCCATCCCTTTTTAATGTCCTTTTCCTGACTTTAAGTCAAATGAATATTGCTAAAGCAAGCATTTCTGGCTCCCTTCCTTGATTGGCTTCCTTCTAAGTGAGACTCTGAACTGAAGTCTGAGGTGAAATAGTGATAATTAAGCATATCCCATCAGTTAGGAAAAGGGAGAGAGGTGGAGAATGAAAGCCTACTCTACAGCAAGTAGATTTAAAGAACCAAAATTTTTTTTGTGTGTGTGTGCTTAAAAATTATAAAGTGTAACAGCAAAACCAAGTGAGCAAAAATATGGATATGGTACAGTAAATCCTCAGAGATTCCCCCTCTTATCTTCTTGGATTAATGTTATCTAATTTCTTCTTTGGTTTTAGGTACCAATTCCATAACTTGACTTTTAGATTTAGCATTGTTGAACTAAAGTCAGCTTTTCATTTTGTATGAGTTTTTAGTAAGCAACCCATAAAAATGTTAGTTTTAAATTATTTTTGTCTAGAAACATTTATCTTTTGGAATTGATAAGCTAAGACCACTGAAATTTGTGAAAATAATAAACTTTTAAAATGAGGTTTTCATTTTTTTGGGGAAAAAGTCTCCTGACCTATTCAAACTCCACTTATTCCTATCAGTTATCACTTAAATATAAAATTTTTTCCCCCTAGCATGGATCTGTTAAGAACCTCCACTCCAGACAATACTAGCCTAGTACCTAATGTTAGAAACTTCTCAGACTAATATTTGGCTAAGTGTATCTGTCAATCTTATTTGTCTATGTCCCAGCAGGATCATGTGAGCATGAATGCATCTACTTATATTATCTGTAGATAGCTGCCTTTTTGAAAATGAAGGCTTTGGCAGAATTTTTCAAGAGCTATTGTGGCGAGTAGTTTCTGCGCCTCATCCTTGGTATTAATTTCTTTGGTGGCTTGGAATGAGATACTTAACATGTATTTCTTTGTTTATCCATTGCAGAAGACTCCAGGAGTTGATAGCTTCCTTCCCCCCCCCAATTTCATAATACTGCTATGATGAATTTTGAACAGAAAGTTTGAAAAAATTCCTAACAAAGGAATTATTGTGTCAAAGCATAAGACTAATTTTGTAACTTCCACTGAGCAGTAGGGAGTGGTTCAAGAATCTGTAGCACATTAATATAATGGAATACTATAAAGTAATGAAAGTGGCCAAGTATACATATTGCAAAGAACTCTGGAAGAATCTTTATGAAATATTGCAGGTTTTTAAAAAGCACAGAAGAACACAGAATACACTTAATTACAATTATGTGAGTAAAAGTGAATGAGAATGAATGGATAGAGAATCCTCATTCAGACACAGGGAAACAAACTGAAAAAAGTATTATGATACTGTATGCATTGAAACGAATTTAAATGTTATTTGTTATTAAGCAAGTCTAGTTGGTTTGTGTTAACAGAACATTTAATTCTTTAAAAAGGAAAAGTTTGCTTAGAAATATGGTTCAAATTTTTTGATGTTTTACTTAAAACTACTTGTGTAGAGAGGGAGTATGCCACACAGATGCTGGCCAGTGAGGGCAAGAAAATCATCCCTTTAGTTTTTTTTTTTAAGGCAATTGGGGTTAAGTAACTTGCTCAAGGTTACACAGCCAGGTGTTTCTGGGTGGGTGCTAAGTGTCTGAGCCTGGATTAGATTCCTGACTCTGGGGCCGGTGCTCTTACTCGCTGTACTACCTGGCTGCCCCCATCCCTTTCGTTTTATGTATCAATAATAACCTTGGTGATGTTCTTTTTTGTGATGTATGATTTCTTCTCTTTCAGGCTGTGGGATGATGGAATTATTGACCCAGCTGATACCAGACTGGTCCTGGGTCTCAGTATTAGTGCAGCCCTCAATGCCCCGATTGAGAAGACCAACTTTGGACTTTTCAAGATGTAATAGAATTGTAGAAAGTTTTCCTATGGGTTTTTAACTAAAGAATTCAAATTAGGATCCTTAAAAGTTTGGACATTTTTAATGTGTGGTGCAATAAAAATGCAATACCTTTGAGTTATTTTTTTTATTTTTATTTTTTTTCTTTGAGTTATTTTTTAAAAAATATACTGGGTTTTATTGTCAACCAGACTTTTAAAAATATGTTAATGAGTATCCTTATTCAATGAATATAAATGTATTTTGAACTTTCCTTGAGTGGCCTTTCTAGGCCTTATGTTCATCATTAAAACAGATAATAATGTATGAAACCTACTTCCTCATAAGGTATATTGTGAGGATAAATGAAGTAATATGTCTCATGTTATCTGATAAATCATTCATCTGCCACTTACAAACTGTAACTTTGGACAAGCCACTTAATTTCTCTGGACCTCAGTTTCCTGAAGAGGGGTTGGACTAAATGACCATCCAGATAATCCAGGAATAAATCAATGATTTAGAAATTACATGTTTTGAATTCTGTAAGAAAGAATCATCTATATAAACCAAGCATTCTGGAGATATTATTTAAACCTTTATTTTCACAGAAATGTTTTTTCTCGGTTTTGTTTGATTATATTTTAAAACTAACAATGAAAAATCACATGCTATGGAATTTTGATTTTTCTTGGTCACTGTAACTTTAAATTCAAGTGATTCTTAAAAATAAAAACTAATAACTACAGACTATTTTACTTAATAAAATTAATGGCATTAGAATTTTGGCATGTGGCACATGTCAAATTTGGATGGATCTGATTTGTTATTCTCAGGTCAGTTTTTTCCCTACAAAAGTATATAATTGTTACTGAATATACTGTAATACATCTTCACAATTCAGAATTTTCATTTTTAGAAGTTGGTGTAAATTTTAAAGCAACAATATCTTTTGAGGAGTATGTCTATATTCTGTCTCATCATCTGTAAAATGAGGATATTAATAATACCTCACAGGATTATTAGATTCAAATGATATAGTGTATGTAAAGCCCTTCAAGCCTTAAAGCACCAAATTAATGTTGTGGTTGTTATTTCATAGAAGATTTGAGAGCTGGCCTCAGATCCAAGCAGATCTACTCAAGTCTGACTGATCAATACTGACCATGTGATCCTGGGCCTGTTGCCTCCAACGTGATAGTTTGAGACTAGTTTGCAGAGAAAGCGCCCACCTGCATTGATGGTGTTTTCTTACTTTGGAGTTCCCTAGACTGGTGAAATCACAGGTCTATTCTCTGTCTTTACAAAATAATCAGGATATGGATAAAACTTGTGATTTTTACTGGCATAGAGAACTAAAAAAAATGAGTAAATTCTCCTTTATCCATGTAGGCAAACACCTACTCTGTAATCTATAGTTTTAGGGAGCTACATAGGGTTCTGAGAGGTCACATCCAGCATGTGCAAGAGGTAGGACTTAAGCCTAGGTCTTTTCTGGCTATCTCTTGTGTGTGTGTATGTCAGAGAATATATGACCAATTTTACAGCTGCATCAGAAAATGAATTATGATTTGGTTATATTATTTAGCAAAACAGATGAAAACTGCTTTTTCTTATAGATTGGATTGCGAGATTTGGGTGATGCTTTTGCCATGTATTTGCCACCCATCACCAGATACATCAGACATTTACATTGTTTCATTGTCTAAAGCATAAAGATCTATTCTGGATATTTTCTTTTGTCAATAAATATATTTAATAATTTAAATGAAAATATGAGGGTTTTTTTTTACTCCTTTTATTATGTGTGAATTTTAGAAAATGTATACACACCACTTCAGGCAAGTATATAAAACTTGAAATATTAGGTTATGACGCTAATTTGTACCTTCTTCCTGTTTACTTATAGATTAGAAAAGAAAGACAATTTTTTTCCCTAATTCTCATGTTTCTCAACTTAGAATTTGTTTATCCAAAAGAAGAAAATTCTCTACATCTGTAGAAGCCATTGTATATTAAAAATGAGTTGATAACTTTGCTCATTTTTTAAACAAATATTTCCTGAGCAGACACAGTATCAAAGTATATCTAGTAGTTTAACCTTTAATATCTTTATGCCCAAGATAGAATTTGTGGACTAGATAACAGGTGGATTCAGAGAACTGATTGAATGACCTAACTTAAAGAATGGTTATTATTACAACCTAGGAGGAAGTCTCTATTGGAATGCCACAAGGTTCTGCTTTTGGCACTGTCTTGTTCAGTGTCTTAATCACTGATGGATAAAGATATAGAATAGGCTTGCTTACCTAATCTGTGAATGACAAAAAGCAGGAAAGAATAGATAATTCATTGGATAACATAATTGGAAGCTATACAAATCGAGGGAAACAGGCAGAAGCAAACAATGAAATTTAGTAGAGACAACATAATGTCTTTGGGTTCAAAATTTCAAGTGCAAACTCTATTCAGGAAGCTGTTGATGTGAAAAAGATTTGTTTTCCCAGTGTTTGTAAAACGGTCAGCCAAGAGCTAGTTTGATTGTTAGGCTTTGTTAATAGAAGCTAAGTGTCTAGAAGAGGGAGATTAAAGTCATGATGTGTTATTAGCCTTGGTCAGACTATGTCTGGCATATTCTGGCTGGGTCTGGGAAACTCATTTTAGAAGCGATGTTGACAAGCTGGAACAGGTCTTGGGCTGTATGACCCTGGATAATGAAGGACCTTGAACCATGCAAAATTAGAAGGACATGTTTAGTTTGGAGAAAAGAAGACAGTAGGGACATGATAGATATCTTCAACTATAAAAAATTATGTGGAAGAGATTAATTTTATTCTGCTTTGTCTAAGAAGGCAGAACAAGAACTTATAATAGCCAGCTTTTATAATGCCCTTTGAGGGCTGCAAAGTACTTCACAAATATTGTCTCACTTAATCCTCACCATAACCTTGTAAGATAGGTGCTATTTTAATCTTCATTTTTACGGATGAAGAAACTGAGGCTGAGAGGTTGACACTTGTCCTTAGCCACACAGCTAGTTTCAAAGGCAGGATTTAAGCTTGGGTCTTACTCAAGTCTAGCACTATGCCTTGCACTGCCTAGCTGTATGATGGGTGGAAGTGATGGGGTGGCAAATTTTGGCAATATAAGTCGACAAATATTTTAAGTGTTTACTATGTTCCAGATGCTATGCTAAATAATGGGGTACAAAAAAGGGCAAAAACTATTGTCCTGGCTCTCAAAGAGCTCACATTATCATGGGAAAACTTTCTAGCAATTATAATGGTCTACAAGAAATAATTTTTAAAAAAGTTAAAAGACTTAGAACATAGAAGAAAATGTGAGGTATCTCATCACGAAATCAATTCACCTGGGAAACAGGTCAAGGAGAGAAAGTGTAAAAATGGATTTTTAATGAAATAGAGAACTTTAAAGCATTCCTGATGAAAAGAACAGAGCTATGTATAAACTTTGAAATGCAGAGAAACATATAACAGCAAACATACAGGACCAATCATAAGTGACTGAACAAGGATAATCTTATATTCAAGGATAAACTTATATTCTAGTATGAGGAAACAAGTCCCCTCTGAACCCTATCATCAGAAATCATAGAATATGTTGAATTAGAAGATCCAGCAGTATTTATGATTTTAAAAGAAGAATGAAAATGAAGGGGAAGAGAAATAACTAAGGGAGGAAAGGGAAAGGAAGGTTAGGGAAAATTTATCTAACATAATTAGGAGTATGAAAGTAGAAGTTCATACAAACAAGGAGGAAGGAGGCAAGGGGACCAAGTGACTGGTCAAAGGATAAAAGAATACACATAGAGTTGAGTGCATACATATTTCACTCTGGGAAATATGAGGGACAGGGGAGAAGGGGGAATTATAGGAAGGTTAAATTAAGAAAGGTATTAATCCTAAGTAAAGCAAACACTAAAGATGAACAAAAAATACCTTTGAGGAGACAATTGGAATCTCAAGAATGAATGAACAAGTTATGGGAAGGTAAGTGTGATCAAATCCTATAATACTGTAAGAGGATGGTTTCAGAGAAACCTGGGAATACTTGTATGAACTGATACAGAGTAAAATGAACAGAACCAGGAGAACAATTTATAAAATGACAGCAATATTGTAAAGACAAACAACTTGGGGATTCTGATCAACTCAGTGATCAATCACAATTCCAGAAGACTCATGCTGAAACATGCTTCTTGCCTTCAGATAGGTGGTGGATTCAGAGTGTACATTGAAACATTTTTTTGGACATACCAATGCAAAAATCTGTTTTGTTTGATTGTGTATGCTTGTAACGGGGATTTTGTTTTTCTTTTATTCTCAACTGAAGGGAGAGGGGAAGATTTTTCTGTCTGAAAGAAATTGAATAAAGAATTAGAGCTGTTAAAAAAAAATTAGAATAGGCTATTTGGGGAGGGGAGCAGTAAAAAGTTCCCTGTCACTGAAAGTATTTAAGTGAAGGCCGAGTGATCACTTGTTGCATATGTTGTAGATAGGATTAATGATTGAGGTTCAACTAGATAACTTCTGAAGTTCCTTAAAAACTTAAGATTCTATGATTTCAAGATTCATACTTGTTCAAGGAACTTGCAGTCATAACTCTCTAAGACCTAGTTACCAAGAACTTGAGATTGGGTTAATTTGATTTCCAGATATTTTATGAATTTTGTAGTTAGTTGGAATGGGATTTCCATTTCTATTTTTCCTTCTTGAGTTTTGTTATTATATATAAATGCTTTTGATGTCTGAGGATTTTTTGTAGCCTCCAATTTTGCAGAAACTGTTGTCTCAGTTGGTATCTTTGCTGATTGTCCGATTTTCCAACTATAAAATTGTATCAGCAAATAGGGATCGTGTTATCACTTTTTAAACCTATCTTTATGCTTTTAATTTCTTTCTCATCTTAGTGCTGCTTCTGGCATTTGCAGAACTATACATATAGGGATTAAAATTGTCCAACCTGCAATAAAAGAGACTGAGGCAGAGCTTTGAGCCAATAACACTTTATTAAAGGGTTCATGGTCTCCTCTAATGAAGTAGACCTCAGATCTTCCTCATGATCTGAGATGCCTCCTTCTTTCAGGGCCTTATTTTTATAAGGCTTGATACCAGATTTGATACCTGACCACTCTAAAGGGGCTACACAAAATACATAATCTCATTACTTGATAAACCTTGCTCAAAAAATGATGCATCAGCTAGGATTGGTATATCAGCAGTGGAGGGGTGGGGGAGTTTGGGGTCTTGGGTTGGGTGAAGCATGAAAGAATCTCCACTGTCACAAGATGGTAACCTGCTCATGTTGGACAAGAGAGAGTGGGCCATAGGTACAAAAAATAAATTGGGGGGATTTTCATGTAACTGAGTTACCTTTGTCACCATAACAAGGAAAAACAAGGATGGAGGACCTCTAGTTAGCTTTCTATGATTAAGCAAGTGAATTTACAATTTGCGGATCACAGTTCTGGGACCAAATATACAGAACTTATAATCACCACCCCTATAGAATCATAGTAAATTGATTAATACTGATTGGAATAGAATAGAGGCCCAAATGGATTATTTCTCACAACCAAATATTAATGGGGAAAGTAGACATCCTTGCTTCACTCCTGTATATATTGGGAAAGGTTCCAGTATAATCCCATTGCATATGATATATATATATATGTATATAAATATACATATACACATATATATGATACTTGCTTTTGGTTTTACATATATGTACATTATGGTATTAACAAGTATCTCTTGGGGCAGCTAGGTGGCACAGTGAATAGAGCATCAGCCCTCTAATCAGGAGGACCTGAGTTCAAATCCGACCTCAGACATTTAACACTTACTAGCTATGTGACCTTGGGCAAGTCACTTTACTCCAATTGCCCTGCCTTCCCCCCTCCAAAAAGCAAAATAAATAAATATATAGATACATTAAAAAAAGGTATGTATGCCTATATTTAAGGTTTTTTTAGGATAAAAGAATGCTACACTTTGCCAAAAGTTTTTTCAGAATCTGTTGAGATGATCATAGAGTTTTGGATGTTTTAGTTTTTAATCTAATGTTTTCTTAATGTTGAACCATCCTTGCATCCCAGGTATAAATCCCAGTTGACCATAATGCATTTCTTTTTTAAAAACAATTTTTATTTTATGTTTTATGTTTTTTTACATCACCATATCTCATGTATCTCTCCCCCTTCTCTTCCCAAGAGCAATCTTATATGACAGAGTACTTTTTTTTTTTGAGAGGAAAAATAAGTCAGCACAACAGATTGACACACTGAGAAAGTCTGAAAACGTGTCCAATGTGTGACCTCTCACCTACATGAAGGGGTAGGTTGAGGGTATCTTCTTATATTTCTTCATTCAAGTCCCACTTGATTTTTATAATTTTGTTACAGTTACTTGTAAGATTTTGGCGTGTCTTTCTTTCCACTGACATTGTTCTTCTGTGTGTTCTGTTTTCTTGGCTCTGCTCACTTCACTGCGTAAGTTTGTATGGCTCCTACCATGTTTCTCTGTGATCATCACACCCATCATTTTTTACAGTTCTATTCCTTCTCTTCTTGCCTCCACCCCTAACCTTCCACTCACTTTGTTGCAGCGTCAATGTCCCCACCCCCTTTCTCTGCAGAATCACCAGGGCACCTAGAATCCTGTACTGGTGGGCGTACTGACCCTGAAAATTGACGGGCCTTTGAGACCCTTCTTGCTGCACAGTTCCATGGGGCCCAGAGCCATGTGCTGTCTGCACCTCCCCATTTCCACTTTGTTTAGACCAACTGTACCCCCAAATTCTTCTCAAAAATTCCTGCTGGCAAGGTTTCAGCATTGGAGCGTGGTGATGGGTTCTGTGTGTTTGAAAACAATGCCATTGCACACTGTGTGAATGATGAACTTCAAGGTTCTACCCCAGAGACAGTGGCCCAGGTGATGCAATGGGTGAGCTTTGCTGACAGTGACATTGTTTCTCCAGCCAGTACCTGGGTGTTCCCTGCACTTAGCATCATATACCACAACAAATAGGCCACAGAGAATGCATAAGAGGAGGTGAGGTGAGTTCTGGGGCTCCTGGACTTCCACCTGAAGACTTGAAATTTTCTGGTGGGCAAATGAGTGCCTCTGTCTGGCATCAGGGTTCTGTGTGCCCTCTTGTGGCTCTATAAGCAGGCCCTAAAGCCCTCTTTCCAGCTGGCCTTTCCCAGCATGAACCTCTGGTTCCTCACCTGCATTCAGCAGCCCCAGTTCTGGGCAGTATTGGGAGAAGTGAAGCTCTGTGGGAAGATGGCATGATTAGATGCTAAAAAGTTTCCTGCCAGTCAGCCTAAGAAGGAGACTCCAAGAAAAGAGAAGGGACATCTAGAAGAGAAACAGAAAACCCAGGCAGAGCAAAAGGAAGAGAAGGTGGCGGCTCTGGCTGCAGAGCCCAAGGCCAAGTATCCCTTTGCTCACCTGCCCAAGAGTACTTTTGTGTTGGATGAGTTTGAAGGAAAATACTTCAATGAGGACAGCCTCACAGTGGTCCTGTCATACTTCTGGGAGTATTTCAACCTTGATGACTGGACCCTGTGTATGCCGAGTACTGCTTTCCTCAGGGACTCAGTCAGACCTTCATGAGTTGCAGCCTCATTACTGGAATGTTACAGCACCTGCACAAGCTGAAGAGGAATGCCTTTGTCAGGGTCATTGTTTTTGGCACCATGAATAGCAGTGCCATTTCTGGAGTCTGGGTTTTCTGCAGCCAGAAACTTGCCTTCCTACTAATTTCAGACTGGCAGGTAGAGTATGAGTACTATAGGTGGTGTCAGGTGGATCCTGGCAGTGAGGAAGCCCAGACGTTTGTCTGAGGTTCTTCTCCTAAGAGGGGACCTGCTAGAACGTGGGCGAACCCTTCAATCAGGACAAGATTTTCAAGTGAACATCTCCCTTCCCATCCCTACCACCTAACTACCTGCTTTTTCCCCTGCAGAGAGATGCCAGTCATTAAACAAAACTGAACATAAAAAATTGCATCCAATATAGTAGAATTCTAATACATTTATGTACCACAATTTTTTAGCCATTTCCCAATCAATGGACATTTACTTTGTTTCCGATTCTTAGCTATCACAAAAAGTGCTGCTATAAATATTTTGGAGGATGTATGGACTTTTTTCTTGTCAATGTCTTCCTTGGGGTATAAGACTAACAATGGAGTCTGTGGTTCCAAGGGTATGGATATTTTAGACACTTTATTTGAAGAATGTGAGGTGAAATCTCAGAGTTATTTTGTTGTTCATTTCTCTATTTGGAGCATTTTTTCATGTGACTGTCAGTACTTAACAGTTCTTTTAAGAACTGTTTGTTAATGTCATTTGATAGTTTATCTATTGGGCAATTGCTATTAATCTCTTATATATTTACTAATTGTTTATATATCTTGTATATCAAATCCTTGTCAGAGAAATTTCATGCAAAGATTTTTTTCCTATTTGACTATTTCCCTTCTTATTCTAGATGCATTAATGTTGTCTGTGGAGAAGATTTTCAGTTTCAAGTAATCAAAGTTAGCTATTTTATCTTTTGCAATTACCTCTATCTCTTGTTTGGTAAGAATACATCTCATGACCTAGATATAAAGAGAGATATTACAAGAAAATTTGAAGAACATGGAACATATTACTTATCATACTTATGGATAGGTGAACAATAAGTTAGGTATAAAATGAATAATTTTGATTACATTAAATTAAAAAGTTTTTGTACAATTAAAACAAATGTAGCCAAGATCAGAAGGAAAGCAGACAATTGGGAAAAATGTTTATAGACAGTTTCTCAGATAAAGGCCTCATATTTCAAATATATAAAGAATTTTGTTAAATCTATAAGAATACAAGTCATTCCCCAGTTGATAAATAGTCAAAGGTTATGGACAGGCAGTTTTCCAATGAAGAAATCAAAGCAAATTATAGTAATATAAAAATGCCTTAAATCATTATTGATTAGAGAAATGCAAATTAAAACAACCTTGAGATATCATTTTACACCTATCAGATTGGCTCAAATTATTGAAGGGGAAAGGTACAAATGTTTGCAGAAATATGTAAAAATTGGGATAGTAATTCATTGTTGGTGGAATTGTGAACTGATTCAACCGTTTTGGAGAGCAATCTGGAATTATTTTCAAAGAGTTGTTAAACTGCCTATACACTTTGACCCAACAATACCAGTACTAGGTCTATTTCCAAAGGTGATTAGAGAAAAAGGAAAAGAACCTGTATGTTTAAAATGCTTTAAAAAACCTCTCTTTGTGGAAGCAAAGAACTGGAAATTGCAGGGATGTTCATCAATCAATGCCCTTTCATTCTTAATTCTTTTTATAATTTCCCTTGATATTCTAGATCTTTTGTTTTTCCAAAAGAATTTTGTTATTATTTTGTCAAGCTCTGTGAAGTATCCTCTTGGAAATTTGATTGGTATAGTATTAAAAATATAAATTCATTTGACAGTATTATTACTATTATTATTATTTATATTGGCATAGCCTAGCCATGAGCCCTGAATATTCCTTCAGCTATGTAGGTTCTTTAATTCTTTAAGGAATGCTTTGTAATAAAATCTACACAAGTTTTTTGTGTGCTTTGGGAGTTTGGTCCCCAGATAGTTTATGAATTTTGTAGTTATTTGGAATAGGATTTCCCTTTCTATTATTGCTCCTTGTGTTAGGTTATATAGAAATGCCATTGATTATTATTTTTAAATTTTTTTTGGAGGGGGGAAGGTGAGGCAATTGGGGTTAAGTGACTTGCCCAAGGTCACACAGCTAGTAAGTGTGTCAAATGTCTGAGGCCGAATTTGAACTCAGGTCCTCCTGACTCCAGGCCTGGTGCTCTTTTCACTGTGCCACCTAGCTGCACTAATGCCATTGATTTTTGAGGATTTATTTGTACCTTGCAACTTTAAAGCTATTAATTGTCTCAATTAGTTTCTTGGCTGATTCTTGGGGTTTTCCAAGTAAACCATTTTATCATCAACAAAGTGTTAGTTTTATTTCCTCTTTAATTATCTTTATTCCTTTAATTCCTTTCTCTCTCTCTCTCTCTCTCTCTCTCTCTCTCTCTCTCTCTCTCTCCTATTGTTAGCATTTTCAGAACTATATAGAATAATAATGGGGAGAGTGGGTATCCTTGCTTCACGCTTACATTTATTGGAAAAAGTTTTAGTGCATCTTCATTGTGTACGATCCTTGTTTTGGTTTTAGATAGATTCTTTTTATGATATTAAAAAGGTCTCTATGCTTACACTTGGTAGGGTTTTTTTTTTTTAGCATAAAAGAGTGTTTTACTTACTCAAAGGATTTTTTCTGCATCTATTGAGATGGTCATGTGGTTTTGGGTGATTTGGTTTTTAATATGATTAAATTATATTGTTTTCTTAATGTTGGACCATCCTTACATCCCTGGTATAAATCCCACCTGATCATTATGCATGATTTCTTGGATAAATCACTGTAATCTGTTTGATAGGATTAGTCAATATTCATTAATGATATTGGTCTGTAGTTTTCTTTCCAGGTTTTAGACTTCTTTGGTTTAAATATTAGAGCTATGTTTATCTCACAAATGAATTCCGGAAGGATTTTTTTTTCAATTTTTGAGATTAATTTAGGAGGAATGGATAATAACTGTTCTTTAAACATTTGATTGAATTCTGTGAATCCATCAGGTTCAGAGGATTCCCCCCCTTTTGATAGGTCTTTACTGTTAGATCTATTTCTTTTTTTTGAGATTGGATTATTTAAGATCTCTCTGGTTTTCTGATAGTTTGACTTTTTCTATTTCTGAAGGTATTCTATTTCTTTTGTGTTTTCAGTGTTGCTAGCATACAACTGCATTGTATGCTCTGATGATTCTTTTTATCTCTTCTGTTTTTGCTTTGCTTTCATCTTGCTCATTTGCTATTTTGTTGATTTGGTTTTCTGTTCTCTTTTTAATTGTCTAAAGATTTTTCTATTTTAATTAGGTTTTTTTTAAGAGAAACAACTTTTAGCTTCATCATTTCTATGTTTTTTGTTTCTAGTTTATCTATTTCCCCTCTAATTTTTACCATCTCCTCTTTTTTGCTTATTTTATGTTTGTTTATTTGTTGATTCTCTAATTTTAAACAATGCATAGGTCATTAATCTTCTCTCTATTTTGTTAATGTAAGATTATAAAGATGATTTTTCCCCCTGAGCACTGATTAAAGTGCATTCTAGAAATTTTTGTATGTTGTTTCATCATTATTACTTTCTTATACATAGTTATTAATTTTGTTTTTATAATTTATACCCTAGTTCATGGTCAATTGCTGTAAAAGTTCCATGTGGTGCTGAGAAATATAAATATTCTTTTGCTGTCTCACTTAGAAGATATGTTTTTTAATTCTAGGTTTTTTCCTCCCAGAAATTTGTTCAGTTCCATATTTTCCCTTTTCTTTTTTTTTTAGACTCAAAAGTTCCTTTTATTTTATTTTTGGAGGGGGGAAGGCAAGGCAATTGGGGTTAAATGACTTGCCCAAGTCACTGGAACTCAGGTCCTCCTGACTCCAGAGCCAGTGCTCTATTCACTTTGCCACCCTAATTGCCCCTTTTCCTTTTTTTTTTTTTTAGCTTTCTGTTAGATTTGTCCAAAATTGTTGGAGGGATACTGAAATCTCCTGTCGCTATTGTATCACTACTGGAGATAATGTTTTCTTTTTCTTTTTTTTGGAGAGGGGAAGGTAGGGCAATTGGGGTTAAGTGACTTGCCCAAGGTCACATGGCTAGTTTTGTGTTAAGTGTCTGAGGCTGGATTTGAACTCGGGTCCTCCTGACTCCAGGGCCAGTGCTCTATTCACTGTGCCACCTAGCCTCCCCAAGATAATGTTTTTTTATGAATTTGAAAACTAAAACATTTGGAGCATACAAGTTTATTACTGATATCAGTTTGTTATTTTTGGTTCCTTTCATCATAATTTCCTTGTTTATCCCTTTTTAATTTTTTAATATTTGTTTTATCTGATAGAATGATGGCAACTAGCTATTATAGATTAACTTGATACGTAGTAAATTTTTCCACATCCCTTCAGTTTTATTTTGTGTTTTCATTTGTTTTATGTATGTGTTTCTTGTATTAGCAAGCACTCATAGAGTTTTGAAAAAAAATCTCATCTGCCATTCTTTTTCATTTTTTTTTCAGATTGTTTAATCCATTCACATTTAAAGCTAAATGAAGTTGAATTTGAAAGAAATCTCAGTTTCTGAGACCAGAGAGATCACCTTTCCCCTCTTTGCTACCGTGTTTCCCCGATAATAAGACACTATCTTATTAATTTTTTTGGAAAGAAAAACACCAGAGGGCTTATTTTCAGGGGAGGGCTTATGTTGTCCTGCCTCAGCTCTCCTCCGTGGCTCTGCTCTCAATGGCACCAGCAAGCAAATCACTGGGGAAGAACAGGATGACGCTCTCACTGCTGCAGCTCTAATTGGATGTAGCTCGGAGCGCGGCGTGCGTTTCGGGGGGGGGGGGGACGGTGCATACAGAGGGTACCGTAATGTAGCGTGTAGCACAGGGGATCACCTTCACTACAATAGCAATCTCAATAGGGCTTATTTTCTGGGGAGGGCTTATTTTAGAGGAATCTTACACAGTAAGGGGAGGGCTTATTTTCGGGATAGGTCTTATTATCGGGGAAACACGGGTAGCCCTTGATTTGACCCCAGTGCATCACTCACTCCTTTCTATCTCCCTGCTCCCTTCCTCCCCTTTCAATGTACCTTCCCACCCTGACTCCTTGCGTACATTTAGAAAGAAATTTCTCACTGATCTTTCCATTATCACTCTGTTGCTATTGCTGTCTGCATTTTAAAACTCCTCTTGTATTTCTGTTGTTTGGGGTGATTGAGATGCAAGTAATGAATAATTTCTTCAATAAATCACTATAGTGTGACAGGATATTATTTAACAATTTTGAGTTAATATTCATTAATGGTATTGACTTATAATTTTTCTTCTGTGGTTTATCTTTCATTGGTCTAAACCAACCAATATTAGGATGATATTTGCTTCAGAAAAGGATTCTGGCAGAGTGCTTTCTCAGTTTTTGAGAATAATTTATGAGGCATTGGTACTAATTATTCCTTAAAAATTTGGTAAAATTTTCCTGTGAATCCATCACAAACAGGAGTTTTTTCTTTTGGTAGTGCCTTTGCAGCTAGTTTTATTTATTTATTTTTCTGAGATTGCAGTATTGCTCTTTTGATGGTTGGCATTTTATATTTTTGAAGATAATCTATTTTTGTGTTCTCAGTTTTGTTAGCATATAACCATGCACCATCTATTCTGACTATTCTTTTTATTTCTTTTATTCATCTAACTCACTTCTTGTTTTATTAGTTTGATTTTCTGCCTTTTCTTTTTAATCAAGTTAGCTAAAGTTTTATCAGTTTTATTAGTCTTTTCAAAGAGCCGGTTTTTAGTTTTAGTTATCATTTATATTTTTTTGTTTTAAAATTTGTTTCCTCTCCAATTTTTAATGTCTTCACTTTTGTGCTTATCTTAGGTGATTTTTTGGCTTTCTAATTTTTTTTTTGTCTTTTGGAGGGCAATTGGGGTTAAGTAACTTCCTCAAGTTTACATGGCTAGTTTGTGTGTGTGTGTGTGGGTGTGTGTGTGTGGGTGTTAAGCGTCTGAGGCCAGAACCGAACTCGGGTCCTCCTGACTCTGGGGCCGGCGCTTTACTCACTGTGCCACCTAGCTGTCCCAGCTTTCTAATTTTTTAAAAATATATTCATTAGGGCAGCTAGGTGGTACAGTGCATAGAGCACTGGCCCTGGAGTCCAGAGGACCTGAGTTCAAATTTGACTTCAGACACTTAACACTTACTAACTGTGTGACATTGGGCAAGTCACTTAACCCCAATTGCCTTGCCTCCCCCCTTCAAAAATTCATTAATTATCTATTTTTTATATGTATGTTTGTAGGGATATGATTTTTCCCCCTTCAGAACTGATTTTATGTGCATCTCAGAAATTTTATTTAGTTGTTTAATCATTATTATATTATTTCACATAATTATTAATTATTTCTATGATTTGTTTTTTGATCTATTATTATTATTTTTTATTCTGGAAAACTTTTTATTGTAGGTGGAATGGGACACAGCAAGTTAGATGATTCCAATTTTGTTGGCAACATCTAAAGCATCATAGTCTGGAGCAAGATGGACATAGACTTTCTTCTCTCCATCAGGCCAGATCAGTGTGTTGACCTTGGCCACATCAATGTCATACAGCTTCTTTATGGCCTGCTTGATCCGATGCTTGTTGGCCTTGATGTCCACAATGAAGACTAGAGTGTTGTCCTCAATCTTCTTCATAGCAGACTCGGTGGTCAAGGGAAACTTAATGATGGCATAGTGATCAAGCTTGTTTCTGGGAGGGGCACTCTTCTGAGGGTATTTGGGCTGCCTTTGAAGTCTCAGTGTCTTGGGTCTCAGGAAGCTGGGGGATGTTCAGATCTTCTTCTTTTTGTGGCTATGAACACCCTTCAGCACCACCTTCTTGGCCTTAAAGGCCGTGGACTTGGATTCTGTCTTGAGGGGGACAACAGCTTCCTTCTTTGCCTTTGGCACCATGTTGGGGAAAAGGCTGATCTATTCATTATTTAGGATTTCATTGTTAAATGTACATTTGGGTCTGCAATTTTTACTTGTGACCCCTGAATTAATGACTATTTTTATTATGTGATATGAAGGATGTATTAACTACTTCTGCCTTTTTACATTTGTTTGCAATATTCTGTTCCCTATAGGATTAATTTTTGTGTGGTGCTGAAAAACATGTGTATTCCTTTGCAATCTTTGCAAATTAGAAGATTCCTTTTGCAGTTCCTTTGCAATTAGAAGATGCCTTTTAAATCTAGTTTCTGCAGCAATTTGTTCAATTTCATATTTTTCCTTTTAAAAAAATCTTTCTATTAGTCTTATCCAAAACCAAGAGAGGGGTATTGAAGTCTCCTGTCACTACTGTGTTACTATGTTTTGTTGTAGTTCAGTTAATATTTCCTTTGTGAATTTGGATGGTAAAGCATCAGGAGCATGAAAGTTTATAACTGACATTGATTTGTGGCATATAATTATTTTCACCATAATGTAGTTTCCTTGTACATCCCTTTTGGGTTTTTTTTTGGATGTTTGTTTTTGCTTCGTCAGACATTATTGCAGCTCCTGCTTTTTCAGATTCACTTGATGCATAGTGAATTTTTTCTATCCACTTAACTTTATTTTGGGTATGTGTTTTTTTGTAAATGTGTTTCTTGTAAGCCCTAGATTGTAGGGTGTTTTTTTTTTAATCTAATCGGTCACTCCTTTTCATTTTATTGGATTGTTTATTCTATTCATGTTTAAAGTTACGAGTTTTTAAAAAATATTTTCTCATCTATCTCTAATATTTTTTCAAGTTATGATTCCCACTCCCCATTCTTCTATAAACACAGTTCTATGTTCCTACAGTTAAGTTACTTTGATTTTTTAAGGTGAGTCTATTCCCAATGGCCCTCTTCCTTTTGCCCTTGATCTCCTCCTCCCATTAGTCAATGCCCTTTCCCTTTGGGGTTTTGCTTATTATTTCTTTTTCTTTCATGTTTTTATCTGGTTGTTTAATTCTTCCCCTCCTTTTTCCTCTCAGTCAAGTAGATTCCCCCTTCTTCTCCTCCCCTTTAAATAGTCCTGTTCATTAGTTTTCAAATTTTCATTTTTTGTACCCCTTTCCAGAATAGTTTTTCTTCATTCTCTTAATTATCCATCTTCTTTTTCTGTCTGCTATAGGCCTTCAATCTTTGATTTCTGGCCCCTATAATTATCTGGTTTCTCTCTAATCTCTGTACTTCTCATGGAATCATAACTTCCAAGGTATCCATTCTGGACTTTCCACTCTTGGCAGTTTCTGCTATGGTTTCTTGGCAGTTTCTCTACAAAGCCTTGTAGAGTTTGTCTTGAGGACTCCCTTTCCCCATTGCACCTCATTCCTGGAATAAAGCAAATTCCTGAAAGTGACAGAGAAGACATTGCTCCATGGTAGAACTATACCCTCCACCCCCCACTACATACCTGATGATGCAGGCTAGAATTAATCTATACCCTCCACCTGGTTACCTTCTTTTCTTTTTTGCCTCTCCTTTCCTCTTCTTTTCTTGAAATTTCCTCCTGAGTCCATGTCTTCCCCCAGGTTACAGTTGCCCCCAGTGATCCCAACTTCCTTCTTCCCAAGGTTGGATAAGTACCAAATCCCCGAGACCACACTGAGCACAAAGTCCTTGCTTTCCTTTATGGACCATCTCTCTGTTTTCTAAAAAAATTATTTTCAGGGCAGCTAGGTGGCACAGTGAATAGAGCACTGGCCCTGGAGTCAGGAGGACCTGAGGTCAAATCCAGCCTCAGACACAACACTTAACTAGCCATGTGACCTTGGGCAAGTCACAACCCCAATTGCCCTCTAAAAAGCAAAAAAAAAATTATTTCCCCCCAATTACATGTAAAAACAATTTTAACATTCTTTTTTTTCCTTCAAAATTTGAGTTAAAAATTCTCTTTCTCTCTCCCTTTGCCACCCTGATTGAGAAGGCAAGCAATTTTATAAAAATTATATACCGGTAGTGATGGAAAACACATTTCTAGGTAAGTCATTCTGTGAAAGAAAACACAGAAAAAACACCAAGAAAAATAAAGAAAGTCAAGAAAAAAGTATCTTTGATCTACATTCAGGTTCCACCAGTTCTTTCTCTGGAAATGGACAAACAACTCTTTTCATTGTAAGTCCTTCAGAATTGTCTTGGATCATTGTATTGCTGAGAATAGCTAAGTTATTCTCAGTAGATCGTCATACAATATTGCTGTCACTATGTACAATGTTCTCCTGCTTCTGCTGATTTCACTTTGTATCAGTTCATGTAAGTCTTTCTACAACATTTCTTTTCATCTACAGGATCCTTCATCAGTGGAATCTCCTCCCACTACTAAAGCAAGGCCTACCTCCTTTCCCTCTTCTCTTTCAATCCTTCTCACCTTACCTACTTCCCTGAAGTTTCTTCTTTTCTGGAGACCTCCAATGTCACCTTCCCCTCACATTGGATTAATTTGATATTCTGCCTCAATGATGGAGGCCCTTGTGTGTCATTTCCTTTCCCACCTCCCTCCCTCACTTCCAAGTTCAAATGCCTCATCAGACATTTTCAGGTGTCCCTGGGCAAGTCACTTAACCTTTTTAAAATTCTCAGTCTTATTATTATTATTTTTTGCCTTTTGGAGGGCAATTGGGGTTAAATAGCTTGCCCAAGGTTACACAGCTAGTTTTTTTTGTGTGAGTGTTAAGTGTCTGAGGCCAGAACCGAACTCAGGTCCTCCTGACTCCAAGGCCAGCACTTTACTCACTGCCCCACCTAGCAACCCCCATTATTTTCAGGTCCACCTTCTCTCCCTTCTACCTCTCATCCCTCCCCTGTTGAGAAAACAAGAAAAATAAATAAAACCTGTTAGAAATGTGTAGTCAGGCAAAAATAAATTCCCACATTGGTCATGTCCAAAAAAATTACGTTTCAATCTGCACTCTGAGTCCATTGCCCTTCTTTTAAGAGGTGGATAATGTGTTTCAACATATGTCTTCTGGAATTGTATCTGTCATTTTGTTGATCACAGTTCCTAAGTCTTTCACGGGTTACTTTTTGTCTTTACAATATTGTTGTTATTATATACATTGTTCTCCTGTTTCTGTTCACTTCACTTTGAATCAGTTTATACAAATCTTACCAAGTTTCTCAGAAACCATCCCCTTCAACATTTCTTACAGCACTGTAGTATTCCATCACATTCATATAACATAACTTCTTCTTCTTCTTTTCCCCTAAATGATGGGTGCTGCTCTTACTTTCTGATTCTTTATCACCCTGAAAAGAACTGCTATAAATATCTTTGCACATATGGATCCTTTTCCTCTTTCTTTGATCTCTTTGGTGTATAGACCTAGTAATGGCACAGATGGGTCAAAGAACATATACAAGTTAATAGCTTTTTGGGCATAGTTACAAATTGATTAATAGACTGGTTGGACTATCTATTTTCCCATATCACCTCCAATATTTGCCATTTTTCTTTTTTTGTCAACTTTGTCAATCTGATGAGTGTGAGGCAGAACTTCAGAGTTGTTTTAATTTGCATTTTAAAAATTACTAGCGATTTAGGACATTTTTTCATATGTCTTTATAGCTTGGGTTTCTTCTTCTGAAAACTGCCTATTCATATCCTTTGACCAGTTTTCAATTTATCAGTGAGTCTCATTTTTATTAATTTGAATCTATTCCCAATTTATCTTAGAAAGGAAACCTTTGTCAGTGAAACTTGCAAAGATTTTTACCCATTTGTCTGATTATCTTCTAATTTTAGCTGCATTGCATTTAACTTTTCTCAGCCTTGGTTTCCTCATGTGTAAAATAGAGGTAATAATAATACATACCTCACAAGAGAATATATGTATAGTGTTTTGCAAACCTAAAAGCATTACGTAAGGGTTATCTCTTAAATTAAGAGAAGACTTGTGGTTCTTTAATCATTGTTGAATGAATGAATGAAATATTTTAGTTCTCCAGTGAATTTCTGATCTTTCTTTCATGTGTGTATTCTCTTCAAAGACTGAGCTCAAAATATTTTCATACTTTCTTATTTTGTACAACTCTTATTCATATCCTTCCATAAGTTCTCTATAGAGGGTCCATTCAACATATTGGGCTCCATTTTATTTTTCTCTTGCCATTATAGGGTTACCAAAATAGCATGTGATTTGTCAATCAAAATTTTATACATTAGCTACAGTGGTGCCAGGAATTGTCACAGGAATTAAAACCAAAAATGAAACATATCCTGCCCACAAGAAATTTATATTCTCTTAGAGGAAGCAGCATGTATATACATACAAGTATGTGAGAAGTCAGCATAAGGTAATTTGGCAGAGGAGAGATACTAGTATAATGCAAATTCTATTCTGGATACTGAAAGCCATCTCTCATTTGTACCCTTCCCTTACACAAAATTAGTTTGCAGTCCCCTAAAGGTCCAATTTGATATTGTGGAATAAATCTGCACAATCTGTCCTCCAGTGACCTCCCTTTTTACTTCAACTCTAGAGTCCCTAGTTTCCTCTAAACCTCAGCTCCAGGCTTGTCTCCTATACCAGCCTTTCCTGGTTCTTCCAAATACTGGCATCTCCCTTCTACCAAATTACCTTATACTAACTTCTCATATACTTGTACATGCACATGCTTCTTCTTCTAAGAGAATATAAGTTCTTTGAGGTTAGAGGTGTTTCATTTTTTTTAATATTCCTAGAACAATGCCTGGTACCACTTTAGTTAATTTATAAAAGCTTATATCAGAAAGATATAAAGAAAATGGCTCAGGGCGGCCAGGTGGCTCAGCGAGTAAGAGCACCATCTCCAGTGTCGGGATGACCTGGATCAAATCCGGGCTCAGATACTCAGCACCACACCCAGAAATAATAACTGGCCGTGTAACCTTGAGCAAGTTACTTAACCCCAATTGCTTTAAAAAAAAAAAAAAAGAAAATGGCTCTCAACACATTGGTGCATCTGTATTAAGTTCATTCTTGGTATGATCAAGGTGGTAAACTGGAATAAATCTCCAATAATACCCTGAAATACCCAGTAAATATTGGTCTGTGTCACTGAAGGATGTCTTTTACCTCCTCCTACCCGATATATATTTGCACCTCCTAATCATTCTGGTGTGCTCATAATGGCTTGAGTGTAGAGTTTGTAAAGGGGATGGTATGAGATGAGACTGGAACCTAAGTTGGATCAGATCATAGAGGGTCTGCAGCCAGGATAAAGAACCCGTTTTGGGGGATAAGCATTAGAGTAATATTGAGGGTTTCTGAGCAAGAGAATAATATAATCAAAGCTACTAATTAGGAAGTTTACTTTGGCAGTAATAGGTGGAATAAATTAGAATCAAAGCGACTAGTTAGACAGTTCTTGTAATAATCCAGATGAGGTAATGAGGTCCTGGACTAAAATGTGGAAGAGGGATGAGCCAATTCAGAAGTTAGAACTGGAGCAACTAATCAGAATAAGTTAAAAATATATTGCCCTAAATTTAAACACAATTTTTTAAAATTAAAGGCTATTCAGTTTTTACTCAGTCTGATCATTTGAGTTTTGCATAGTGCTTTGCATATGTTAACTCATTTAATCCTCACAATACTTTTGTGAGGTAGGTACTATTATACTCATCTTACAGGTGAGGAAACTGGCCTTGCTCAGGGTCACACAGATAGTAAGTGTCTGAGGCTGGATTAGAACTCAGTCTTTTTGACGTCCGGTGTGCAATCCACTGCACCACCTAGCTACCTCTAAAACTGCATGAGTACTCATGAGGCGTTATGGTGGGGAGTGCTTTCTGTTATGAGTTAGATGATGGCTGCTGAGGCTCTCTCCAATTCTTGAGTTTCTTGTGATTTTTATGACACCATTGTCTTCACTAGGTATTCCTTTCCAGGTGAGGCAGCTTGGCATAATGGGTAGAGCCAGGATAGAGCCTGGAGTCAGGAAGACCTGGACTCAATTCCTGCATCTGACACATTTTGACTGTGACCCTGGACATATTATGTAACTTCTAAGTCACCCAGATGACCTTCTAAGACTATAAACTCTAGAGCATGTGCCAATTTGAAAAAGATCATATCTTTCTCTTTCTCTTTCCCTCCCCTCCACTCCCCTGTCCCCTACCTTCTTCCCTTCCTTCTCCCCTCCCCTTTCCCCTTCCTTCTCCCTTCCCTCTTTCTTCCCTCTCTCTGTCTCTCTTACACACACACACACACACACACACACACACACACACACACACACCTAGCCAAATTGGGTAAGTCATCATTCCCCAAATCCCTCCTGTTCATTACTCCTGCCACATTTTTGTTTAATGAGAAGCAATATTGAGTATTATTAAAGTATATTTAGAAATGATTTAAATACCTGCAACAAAGAAACGTTGCAGTTGTTTACATTCTGCTGGTGGCAGATCCTCTATTATTTGTTGTTTGGTTGTGCCTGACATTTTGTGACTGCATTTGGGATTTTCTTGGTAAAAATACTGGAATGGTTTGCCATTTCCTTTTCCAGTTCATTTTACAGATGAAGAAACTGAGGCAAGCAGGGTTCAGCGATTTGTCAGGGTCATAGAACTACTAAGTGTCTGAGGCCAGGATTTGAACTTAGATCTTCCTGACTCCAGGCCCAGTGCTCTATCCCCTGTGCCACCTAGCTGCCCATTCTGTCTTGCATTACAGTTATTTATGTACATTTCTGAGCTCTCTCTCTCCATTAGACTAAGTTTTCTGAAGGCAGGAACTTTGACTTGTTACAGGGGTGCTCAGAGGCTCATAGGAGATAATGGTTATAAAGCACTTTGTAAACCTTAAAGTTCTCTGTAAACGTCTATTATCGATGTTCCTCTTATAGTCACCAGGCTTCCAATCTGAGGATGACTTCATTTCCTGAGCCTTCTACTGCAATCCTATTGAGCAGTGATTGTAGAGCAAAACAGTGGTAAATGTTTTAACAATGGGGCTCCCTAGAAAAAAATGAAAACATACTTTAAAATTTAACCTGCATTATTAGCATTTTCCTCAAGTTTAGTCAATCAGTAAAGCAATAAATCAAGCCTGATTTGTAGTGACTGTTAATTCCCAAGTTGTAAATGCTCACACTGAACATTTAACAATTGACTGGAGAGCTCACTCCAACACCATGTATGTCTCTCAATACCAGAACAGTGCTTTGCACTGAACACCTAATTGCTGATGGAAAGAGAGCAAGAAAAGGAAGGAGAGAAACATTTCTGAGGGGGCCTATGATCCTTCTTTGGAAATGTATTTTAATAGGATCATCAGTTATTTATTGAATTTGATTTAGTTACCATAAGGCCAAGAGGCAAGAGGTTGAATTAGATGACCTCTTGAGTAGCCTTATAAAAATATGGTCATATGAGACCCAGTGAGCTTGCTCAGAAGGTTAACAGATGCAAAGACATTGGAAATGTCAGTACTATGCAGTTATTTCTGAGATGCTTTGCAGGCTCCTGTTTTTCATTTGAGAAGGAAATTCATAACCAGATGCGTGTTCAATTAGGTTTTGGAACTATTGATGCTATTTCCTTTACCCTGTCTTAATTTTTCCATCCTCTGTCTTTTCAACTTCCTATCCTCATGTGAAAGAAAAGGAAAATGCACTTACTTTGTGAAGTTCAAGGAAACGAGTACTGAAAATGATTTAAGGATTATTAATAGATTTTCCTACCTATTAGTCATAATTTCAGTCTACCATGAAGTGTTAACAACTGTTCAGCAGTCTGCATAAATTAATTTTTCTTTTTACTACAGAGACAGCTAGGTGGTGAAGTGAATAGAGTGCTGGACCTGGAGTCAGGAAGACCTGAGTTCAAATCCAGCCTCAGACACCTATCAGTTGTATAACTTTGGCCAACTATGATAGATAATTAATTGGACTCCTATTTTATTCTAATCATTATCGATCAGTTTTATATGATTCCATAGTGATTTTATATGATTTCATAGGGGCAGTGATTATAAGTTCTGATAGTAGACCTCAGTGCTGTGAACTATAGATTGTAAGTTTGGTGACCTCCTGAAAGGTCAAGATAGGTCTGTCAAGGTCTGTTCATTAGTCTGTTAACCAATGGGATTCTGTATTTTGTGAAGACCCTCCTTGAGGGTGAAGGGTTAGGTCTATCAACCAATGAGATTCTGTATTTTTAGTTTGCTTCATCTGTATTATCTGAGTATCAAGCACCATAAAATGAGGGCTCTGGAGGAAAGGGGCATCTCAGATTGTGAAGATCCAAGGTCCGCTTTATTAGAGGGGACCATGGACCCTTTAATAAAGTGCCATTGGCTCAGAGCTCTGCCTCAGTTTCTTTTATTTTCTTTTTAGTTGGGCAATTTTAGACCCCACATAAGTCACTTAACCTCTGTTTTCATAGGTTTTCTCATCTGCAAAATAGCGATAGCATCTATCTTGTGTTGTTGTTAGAAGTAAAAAAAGTTTGATAAGTTTTTTTACAAACTTTAAAGTGCTTATATAAATGCTTTTATTATTACTATCACTGTCATCATCATCATCATCATCATCATCATCATCATCATCATCATCATCAATCATCCTTATGGCTGTGGAGTAATAGAAAAAACATTGGACTGGGAGTCAGGTGATATAAAACCTAACTCAGGTAGCTGGCTGTGATGACTCTGCATCAGTCATTTCACCCATTATTTATAAGGGGAAGGGCTTGGCTTAGGTGCTCTCTTATCTCTAACAACTTGTATGATTCTAGGCAGATTTATACCTTGGTGATGTTGGCATCCTTATTTGCCTAAGCAGCTGCCTATTTCAGTATTTTCTTTTTCTTTTTTTTTTTTTTAGAGAGGGAAGGTAGGGCAATTGGGGTTAAGTGACTTGCCCAAGGTCACACAGCTAGTTTTTGTGATGTGTCTGAGGCTGTATTTGAACTCAGGTCCTCCTGACTCCAGGGCCAGTGCTCTATTTGCTGCACTACCTAGCTGCCCCAATATTTCAGTCTTTTCAAGGCAATGTGAGTTTGTCAAAATTTCTTAGTAAATATTTATTGAAGAAAGGAAAAGTTGTATAGTTATTTTTCTTGAAAATAAGCAGAAAAGGTGCTGCAGTATACATATAATGGGAATTTCAGGATTTTTCTAACCCTATGTTCTAAGTCATTTGAAGATTTTCTTGAAATAGTTCATAGTACAAGAAAAAAAAAGTCTTTTTTTTACCTTAGACAGGATCAAAAGATTTAGAACTTGAACGGTCACTTAAAAATCCTATAGTTCATTACACCCATTTTATAGATGAGAAAGCTGAGTAAGGTTCAGAGACAAGAAGTTATTTGCTCAGTTATAGACAGGAAAGCTGAGACCTAGAAAAGTTAATTGAATTGCCCAAGGTCATAGCTAATAAGTAATTATAATGATAGCTTATGTTAATATAGCACTTTAAAGTTTACAAGCACTTTACATGTATTATCTCAATTGATACTCATAATAGCACTGTGAAACAAGCCAGATAGGATCGCATTTGACAGATGAGGAACCTGAAGTTCAGAACAATTAAATGTCAGAGGCAGAATTTGAACCCTCACCCTAATTCCAGTGCTTTTGTCTCTATACATCCATTCTTTTTTCTTTTAAATTTTTTTTTTTAAGCAATCGGCGTTAAGTAACTTGCTCAAGGTTACAAGGCCAGGTGTTTCTGGGTGGGTGCTAAGTGTCCGAGCCCGGGATTCGATCTCCAGGTCTTCTCAACACTGGAGCCGGTGCTCTTACTTGCTGTGCTACCTGGCCGCCCCTATACATCCATTCTTGATCATGGCAGAATTAGGATTCAAACACCGCTCTCTCTCTCTCTCTCTCTCTCTCTCTCTCTCTGTCTTTGTCTCTGTCTCTCTCTCCCCTTCTCCCTCCTTCCCTTTCTCTCTCTCTCTTTCCCCCATTTAAATTTTTTTTGCCATTCTTTTCTTTTTAAATTTTGAGTTCCAAATTCTTTCTTTACCTTTCACCCCTCCCGAACTCACTGAGAAGACAAGCAATATGATATCAATCGTACATATGAAATCATGAAAAACATATTTCCATATTAGCTATATTTTTTGAAAAGAAAGAAAACTAAAATGAGAAAATTATGCTTCGATTTACATTAAGGGGACATCAACTCTATCTCTGGAGGTAGATAGCATTTTTTCTTCTTGAGTCCTTTGGAATTGTCTTAGATCATTCTATAGATCAGAGTAGCTATGTCTTTTACAATTGATTATAACATTGCTGTTACTGTGTACAATGATCTCCTGGTCCTTCTCACTTCACTTTGCATCAGTTCATATAAGGCTTGCCATGTTTTTCAGAAATGATCCCACCCTTGTCATTTCCCATAGCACAATAGTATCCCATCACAATCATATGCCACAACTTGCTGAGCCATTCCCTAATTGATGAGAATCCCCTTAATTTCCAATTCTTTGCTACCACAAAAAGAGCTGTTATAAATATTTTTGTACAAATGGGTCCTTTTCCTTTGATCTCTTTGAGATACAGACCTACTGGTGGAATTGGTGGGTCAAAGTGTATGTACATATTTATAGCCCTCTGGATATAGATCTAGAGTGTTCTCCAGAATGATTGGACCAGTTCACTACTTCACCAGCAGTTCGTTAGTGTACCCATTTTCCCTAACCCCCTCCAGCATTTGTCATTTCTCATAGGTATGAAGTGGTACCTCAGAGTTGTTTTAATTTGGCTTTTTCTAATAAATAGCAAACACAAGTTTTTTGACTACAACTTCAGTATTCTTTCTACAGTACCACACTGGACCTCACTTTAAAGCCCATCTTCCGTTGGAGAAATTCTCTGCAGGGGTTGTCCTACCCAGAGAGTTTGCTCTTTATCCTCAGCTCCACTTCCCACTTGCAGATAGGTAACTTGAGGGTGTCCCTCACATCTAGAGGGGAGGCTTCCCCTTCTTAACAAGCTAGTAAAGCAATAACTAAAATAGCTGCAAATCTCAGGGGCTCAGTGAACAGAGCACCAGCCCTGGAGTCAGGAGGACCTGGGTTCGGATCCAACCTCAGACACTTAACACACACTAAAAACAAACTAGCTGTGTGACCTTGGGCAAGCCACTTAACCCCAATTGCCCTCAAAAAACAAACAAACAAAAGAGCTGTAAATCTCTGCTTTAGGTCAAAAAGCCTAAATTCACAAAAGGCAATGGAAAAGGACAAGAAGAGATTGAGGGAAAAAAAAACCCAAGGAAGGCTATTTTTAAGTAGTTGTAAATAACTGAAAGCAAGGGATCTTTCAATTCCCCAGAACCTTATTTCAAGCTGTTTCTTTATGCATAGATGCTTCTGCTGTAGCTGTGTAATTGGACTGAACAGAGTACTTATGTCCCTGAGGACTCCTCTCAAGTCATCACTTTCAACAGACCATGAATAACACAGAGGAGGAAAAGGTAAATTGAGGATTGCTTACCTGACCTGAAAGGTTAATGACTTAAGTCTAAGACTGAATAAATGCCTCATTGTGGCAACAGCAGTTGTATCAGTTATATAAACATATCATCTTGTATGTAACTCACTATACAGACCACCATTGTGGGCTTCAGGTTTTTCTCCCAGCTTTGAAGAAACACTTTGAGCTGTTAAATGCCCAGGGCAGAGAGCGTGTGAGAATACTGTTTATGTTTTTGACACAACAATTGAGGTGACTAATTCTGATCCTTATGACAGTCCAGTTTGTGATTGAAAGGCAGGGATTGAGGAATAGTGGGGAAAAATACTGGCTTTTGATTCAGAAGTCCTGTGTTTATATCTGGGCTATGCTACATACAAGTTACCTCTCCATTCAACTCAGTTGCTTCAGTGGAACTTTAATCTTGTGCTTTGTACAGAATTCCTTACGCTTGTGCACAGCAGATTTTGTGACACAGTGTTTACCACCCTACTTCTGTCATTGTCTTTTTTTTGGAGGGGGGAAGGCAAGGCAATTGGAGTTAAGTGACTTGCCCAATGTCACACAGCTAGTGTTTCAAGTATCTGAGACTGCATTTGGACTCAGATCCTTCTGACTCCAGGGCTGGTTGGTGCTCTATTGACTGTGCCACCTAGCTGCCCCTGCTATCATTGTCAAAGGGGCCAAGGGAGATTGGAAGACATTTAAGATTCTTATGGCTAAATAATTCAACCCTATGTGGCCAGTCCAATGGTGCTCAGTGTCTCTCTTCGTAGGTAGGGTGACCCTCAGAAAGCAGATATAATCTGCTGCTGGAAACTGATCTTTGTGTTCTTATAAGAGAACCTACAGAGCTCCTGGGCTACTAGGATGGCCCTCGAAAACCAAGATCTTCTCCTTTACCAGTTGGGGTTATCAGAGGAAGACTTTGGGAAGGTAAAAAGATATAATAACACATCTAGTAGTCCTTTAAACTCACAGGAAGAAAGTCACTCAGGTATGAAATTCAATATTCCAAGTCTAATAGAAGAAAAGGGTTCTTGTGCTTGTTTGGGTCAACTGAGCTGTTTAATTGCCTGATCATTACATCCTAGATGGAGACCTGGAAGGGACCTTTGGAGTTCTGTAATCTGCTCTCCTCATTTTAACTCACAGAGGCAAAGTGCTTTACTCTGAATTACGCAGACAGTAAGTGTCAGGTATAGGATATGAACCCAGGTTTTCCTTTCTTCAAGTTCAGGACTCTGTCCATTATACATATTGCCTCTGAGTTTGATAAACATATTTTAAATCCCAGGCACTTGTTGCAGAGCTGCCATGACCCATGGAGGCCTGGCATGCTGCAACAGCTGTTTCTTTGGTTGTATGACATGACGAATCTTGATACTGTGCCAAGGACTATTTAATTGCCCATTCAACTATTTTATATTTATATCAGATTCACATTGACCTGCTCTAGAGAGCTCAAGTTAATGGAAAACTATGACAAATTTTGTTTTAGCTAATTGGGATACAGTTTTAAACTGTCAGGATGATGAAGAACCATAGAGAGGAGGGAACAAAGAGAAGTTCACACAAAAGAAAGGAATAACAGAATTAAGACCTGGAAGGATTGTCAAGAGATCATTTGTTCCAATCCCCTGATTGCAGGTAGATAATTATATAAACTATGCAGGAGAAAAAACCATTGAATACTTTTGGATATATCTAGGAATACAGACAAACTCTCCCTTATTTGTCTATTCTCATTCTTTTTTTCCTTCCTCCATTCTCTCAGTATGACCCTCTTTCTCAGCCTTCCATTTTTCTTTTGGGAGTATCCCCACATAATAGACACACACCCATGTGCTCTAAGTAGACTTCTAACTACACTAATGATGATGAAGTTCTTGGGTGTTACATGTATAATCTCATTTGGGAATGTAAATAATTAATCTAATTAAATTCCTTATGATTTCTCATACATTTACCTTTTTATGCCTCTCTTAAATCTTGGATTTGAATGTCAACTTTTCTATTCATCTCAGGTCTTTTCATCACTGAAAGTCCTCTATTTCATTAAAAATTCATTTTTCTCTTCTGTAAGATTATATTCAGTTATTCTGGGTAGGTTATTCTTGGTTGTAATACTAGCTCCTTTGCCCTCTGGAATATCTTATTCCAAGAATTCTGTTTCTTTAACAAGGTAACTGCTAAATCTTGTGTGATTCTGACTATGGCTCCATGATATTTGAATAATCTCTTTCTGACTCTTTTCAGTATTTTCTCCTTGACCTGGGAACTCTAGGAGTTTTCATTTTGGAATACTTTTTAGGAGGAAATCAATGAATTCTTTCAATTTCTATTTTACTTTCAGGTTCTAAGATACCTAGGCAGTTTTCCATTATACTTTCTTGAAATATAGCATCTAGGGGAGGCTAGGTGGTGCAGTGAATAGAGTACCAGCCCTAGAGTCAGGAGGACCTGAGTTCAAATCTGGCCTTGGATGCTTGACACACTTACTAGCTGTGTGACTTTGGGAAAGTCACTTAACCCCAATTGCCCTCCAAAAATAAAAATAAAAAAAAAGAAATATAACATCTAGACTCTTTTTATCACAACTTTTAGATAGTCAAATAGTTCTAAAATTATCACTCCTTGCTCCATTTTTAGACCACTTGTTTTTCTGTTGAGATAGTTTGCATTTTATTTTTCATTTAAAAAATTTTGTTTTATTGTTTCTTGATGTCTCATGAAATAATTAGCTTCCAATTGACCAATTATAATTTTTGAAGAATTGTTTTCTTTAGTGAAGCTTTGTACATTTTTTGTCATTTGACTAATTTTGCTTCTTAAGGAGTTTTCTTCAGTGTTTTTTGTGCCTTTTTTTTTTACCAACTTGTTAATTCTCTTTTCATAATTTTTTGCATTATTTTTATTTCTTTCCCTAATTTTTTCCTTTACTGTTCTTATTTGATTAAAATTTTTTTTCTCTTTCTTTCTACTTAGAATTCTTGTTGGATTTGGGTCCAATTTGCATTTTTCTTTGAAGTTTTGCTTATGAATATTTTCCTGTTGTTGTTGTCATCTTCTGAGTTTTTGTCTTGAGCTTCCTTGTCATAGAAGATTTTTTATGGTTCTTTTTTGTTGTTCATTTTTTTCAGTCTATTTCTTGACTTTGAACTTTATGTTAGATTTGGGGTCTGCTCTTGTGTGTGTGTGTGTGTGTGTGTGTGTGTGTGTGTGTGTGTGAGAGGGGTGGGGTTCACTGTCCCAAGCTTTAGGTTTTTTTTTTTTTGCCATTATTTTCATAGCTAGTTCTGGGGTTCTGTAAGTTTTCAATGCTTCAAAGGTGGTATAATCTGGGAGAGAGTTGTGGTAACTGCTGTCCTCATCTATGTTCTGGTTCTTAACCCAGGAAGAACCCCTGCTCTTTTGGGACCACAAATACTAGAGCTCCTCTCCTCTCTGGAACTATAACCAGGAACTAGGGCTCTTGTCTTTTTTCCTCCATGGTACTGTGACTAGGAACTAGGGCCCTTACTCCTTTGTAACTGCAAGTGTTTTTCCGTGCACTGGAACTGCAATCCAGAATTTGGGTAATGAGCAATGGAATTGCCAAATGGCACTCCACATTATGCCTAGTGCCAGCACCAGGTCCCTTGTAATGTCTTTCTGACCAAGTATCCAATCTCCTTTCCACCTCTGGGTTGTAAGAGATTCCAGTATTGCTGCTACTGCTGTTGCCACAACTGCCTTCAAAGTCCGAAGTTGGTGTTGCTGCTATAATCCTGGTCAGCCCCCACTCCAGTGCCACAGACTTCTCCCTCCAACCTCTTAAGTTGTCCTGGGCTGGGAAAATGCCTCATCCTGACCTTTTGTTGGTAATGCTGTTCCAGAATTTGATGTATTATTTTAGTTGTTTGGAGGAGAGTGTTGAGTTAGGCTAGAATGAATACTCCCTCTCTTTCACCATCTCGGCTCCCTCCAAAGTAATTTTCCCACATGGTTATTGATGTCATTTCTGAGTTCCTAAATTATGAGATAGTTGGTCATGTCATCTCCCTGGCTCTTTTTTATTAGTATTCTGCTAAGGTACTTTAATGTGCTTTTTCCTCTAATGGATTATAGCTTATAGTGCTCATTTCCCTGCAAGGTAGAAGTCATAGATTCTTTTTTTGTGCTTCTATCCCATAGCCTCAGGGTTATTTGAGCTCTTTTTTTTGAGTCAGACTCACAATTCCAACTAAATCAGTCAGCAAAAATATTCAGGTCATCTGTCTTTGGAACTGTGAGCTTTAGTTCCCATTGATAATTCCTTCTTTTTGGTCAGGGTGATAAAATTCATTTCAATTTCTATAATTCCCCTTGATCAGTAAGAGTGGGTCTAGGAAAATTACTTTGGTGTATCATTTAGCAAGGTTCTAGGGAGAAGGAAGGATCTGTGATTTCCCTTCTTTATTCTAGCTGGATCAAAATTGTTCCTTTCTCCAATACAAATAGGCTAACTTGCTTCATAAAGTCCCTGAGATTTATTTGCCTTATAGGGAAATTGGAAGGGTGGGTACAGAGTAGATGTGAGCCTTTCCTTTGGCCAATGAATCAGCTCATTATTTTGAGCTACCCTAACTCTTTGGTGATCCCTCACTATTTCTAGCCTGAACCAATTCCCCCATAGTACTGTCCCTTGGTCATCTTTACACCGTGATCCTGTGTTTTTAGTTTCTATCTCTAGACTGGCTCTATCCAATGAATAGCTCTTTATCTTTTGGCTTTGGATTGGCGAGTCTTTACTATTACTAGCCTGGTATTCTCAGCCAGCTTCATGAAAATATCTCCATATCCAAGTGACACTTCTTCCTCCTAGCCTACAACTCAACCAGGTAAAGAAAGAATAAATATCATATCATATTCAGGAAAGAGAAGAGTATAACATGTCTCCATGGTGTGGTTAAAGACAGAAAAAGTGTTTTCAGATAAAGATATGAGTATGAAATATGGGTAGAAACAAAATTTGTGAGAGACAGTCTGGTATAGTGGAAAGAACTTTGAAATAATTCAAAAGACCCTAGTTTGAACCCAGTTCCATCTTTGAATAGCCTCATAACTTTGGTCAAGTTACGACCTCTCTAAAGCTCAATGTTCTTCATCCATAAAATGGGGATACTCATTGTGTCTGCAGTAAAGGGTTATATTGAGGATCAAAAGAGATAATGAGTTTCTCATACAGTAGTCTTCCAGTTCAAAACATTACTCGTTATATAATTATGATGATTATTGTTAATGCTTTATCAAAAGACTTTCTCTCTTCTAAATATGTGCTTTTTCAAAGGTTTGTTTTATTTCTGTGACATTTATTTAATCCTAGGGGTAAAATGTTCCTGGTAGACAGAAACTGTGAAATAGAAGCTTATTAAAAACCACTTGGCTTTGAAGTCCCAATGCTTAATTGTTGAACAGTCTTTGAGATGTGATATATGGATATTAACACCACCCACTTTCAGCTCAGCCTGCCTGATCTCTGTGTAGATTGATAGGATTTTAAAGTCAAGGTCTTAGAAAAGTTCTAGCCTACTTTTCTTATTTTGCATACGAGAAAACTGATACTTAGAATATGGAATGAATTACCAAAGGTCATAGAGTAAATAAATGGCACTGCCAGATCGAAAGGTCTTAGATATTTTATCCCAGAGACATCAAAACCTGTAGTTTAAATTTCTTTTTTTTCCTTTTTGGAGAGGGTAAGGTAGGGCAATTGGGGTTAAGTGACTTACCCAAGGTCACATGGCTAGTTTTGTGTTAAGTGTCTGAGGCCGGATTTGAACTGAGGTCCTTCTAACTCTGGGGCTGGTGCTCTATTTACTCCTCCACCTAGCTGCCCTGAGTGTTTTCAATTTCTTATGGCAAAACCAATTATTCCAGTGAAAGCCCAGTGCTTGGATTTTGTATCATTCAACCTGTGGTGCCACAGTTGTGATGTCAGTTGATAACCTGCTCTACCCATAGCACATGTCCTGGATTAGATTTTTTAGGGCCGTTACTTAGTACTAACTTGATGAATTTAGATGGGGAGGGAGGTCCAAGACTAAGATAAACTAGAATCTTAGTTTGACTAAGTTAGAATCTTAGTATCTTTGGTGTGAGGAGCCTATTCCTAAAGAATTCATTTGGAATTATTACTTCCATCTACTGGACTCTGCAATTCCTCACTCGAGGAATCTGCTGATGGTGCATTTTCACTGGCTATCCCCCATGTCTGGAACTCTCTCCTACTTCATCTTCCCCTTCAAGTCTCAGGCAAAATTCTATGGTTTATGAGAAGTCTCTCCTGATCCCCCTTAATGCTAGTGCTTTCCTTCTACTGATTATCTCTGATTTATCATATATAAATGTATATATAATCTCCATATATCTAAATATCTCTTTATTTGAGAGGAGAAAACATAAGAGAAGGAGAGAGAGACAGAGACACAGAGAGACACAGAGAGACAGAGACATAGACAGAGACATAGAAACAGAGAGAGAGAGAGAGAGAGAGAGAGAGAGAGAGAGAGAGAGAGAGACAGAGACACAGAGAGACACAGAGAGACAGAGACATAGACAGAGACATAGAAACAGAGAGAGAGAGAGAGAGAGAAAGAGAGAGAGAGACAGAGAGACAGAGACATAGAGACATAGAGAGAGAGAGAAAGAGAGAGATAGAGAGAAAGAGAGAGACAGAGAGAGAGAGACAGAGACAGAGAGAGAGACAGAGACAGAGAGACAGAGACATAGACAGAGACATAGAAACAGAGAGAGAGACAGAGACATAGACAGAGACATAGAAACAGAGAGAGAGAGAGAGAGAGAGAGAGAGAGAGA
>NW_027185764.1:29811415-29852936 GCF_028583685.1 Petaurus breviceps papuanus | reverse complement strand
AGAGAGAGAGAGAAAGAGAGAGAGAGACAGAGAGAGAGACAGAGAGACAGAGACATAGAAACAGAGAGAGAGAGACAGACAGAGAGAGAGATTTTGTACACAATTGTTTGCATGTTAGAGTGAGTTTCTTGGGAGCAGGGACTCCTTTTTTTGTTTTTCTCTATTCCCAATTCTTAGCATAGTGCTTGGTACCTAATAGACACTTAATAAATGCTTGTTGACTCGATTCAGCTACTTCAAAGGCAAGTAGCATAATACAATACCAACAGGCTTCATTCACTCATTTAGTTAGGTAACCAACAAGCATTTCTTTTTTTAAAATCTTATTTTTTTCCAATCACATGTTAAAAGAATTTTTAACATTTGTTTTTCGAACTTTCGAGTTCCAAATTCTCTCCCACCTTCCATCTCCTTCCCCCTCATTGAGAAGGCAAGCAATTTGATATAGGTTATACATGTGAAGTCACACAAAATATTTCCATATTAGTCATGTCAACAACCATTTCTTAAGACTTGCTACTGTGATGGACTGTGCTAAACACTGGAGGAGATAAAAAAAATACCTAAGACAGTGTCCATGTTGTGAGATGATGTGTTTCAGTGCATAAAGATTAGGGACTTGGAATTTGACAGACCTGTGTTCAAATCTGCCTTTGACACTTCCAGCTCTTAGCTTCCTCAACTGAAAAATGAAGGGTTGGACTAGATTACCAGTAAGGTCATTTCCAAATCTAAATCTATGTCTCTATGAACCCTGTCCTTATGGGACTTACAACTGGAAAGAAGAATTTACAAATATAATTCAACTATGAAAAAGACAAAAAACATGTACTTGTTTTTGAACTCTTCAGTGTGGTTCAAGTTGCCTCAGGAAAAGACTTTCCTTCAAGAGAAAGCAACCCATCAAGTGCTCTATGAGTGTGTACCATATTTACTCTTAGTCTATATGTGTGCAATGTGAGAGGGGGTGGGGAAGATGGACTTTTAGTCTTATCCATGATCAAATGACTTTCTTAGGTGACAAAGCCTGTGATATAGGGGAAAACTAAGTATGAGACTAAAAAAACCTTCTCAAAATACTTTGAAGTCCCTTGGCAGAAATTCTAGCAATGGTTGTGCTAAGCACAGGGAACAAGCCAAAGGCAATGTTTGCCACAACTGTCACATTGAGATTATAATAAATTATGAGAGAGGGCACAGAAGCCATCCGGAAGTCTGCTACTGACTTGTCATCCTGATTCTGAGTTTTCTTCTCCAAGCGTGATGACCATTTTTCTGATTGGCTCATATATTGTCATTTCTAAGCAGAGGATGTGACCAGTTAACCATATGGGCCGTAGCCTAGGGATAGGGCAAAATTAGCTGACTCATGTAGGTATAGAACCAGTGACCTTGACTTTGCTTACTCAGTTAACCAGCACAAGTAATCCCAGAAGGAAAAGTAGTCTAATACTCAGCAGTCCCCCAATTGTGTTCAAGTACTGATTTCTAGGTGATACAGTGAAGAAGACACTGGGCTTGGAGTCAGGATCTGGTCTCAGACACGAATCACACTAGATGTGATTAGTAAGTCACTTAACCTATATCTGCCTCAGTTTTCCTCAACTTTAAAATGAGGATAATTATAGCAACTACTTTGCAGGGTTGTTGTAAGGATCAAATGAGATATTATTTGTAAATGGCTTAGCATATGGTATTTTTTTCTCTTCCTTCCTCCCTCCCTCCCTAGCTGCCTCAATGCTTAAATAAATGTTTATCAACTGACTAACCCTTACTAGCTCTGTGACTCTGAATAAGTCACTTCTAAGTCTACTCTGAGACTTCATCTGTAAGTTAGGGACATTTTTCATTTGTAAGGTGGAGGCATTGTGAAGAAGGTGCTTTGCTAAGTCTACTATGCTCTATAAATGAGAATGTTATTAATAGTATATTCAAAAGAGTATAGCATAGGCTCTGAAAACAGTTCCAAAAGGGGAGCTCAGAATCGTCTGGAACAGTGATAGCAACAATGGGATCCATGTACAGTGTCTCATGGTGACAATTTTGCCTACTTTAAATGGATAAATTATGCTATGTTTGTAAAAAAAAAACCAGTCACATTACTTTGTAGTTAGTTTTTACCATTTATGCACATTTAAAAAATAGTTAACTAGTTCAAATGTAACATCCTTTGTCTATCATCACTTATGTCTTACTCAACCCTAATTTTGGGTGACTCTCACCATCTACATTCTCTCCTCCTACTCAGGTACTGCAGAATGCCACTGAATGCCACCTTATTGACTGGGTATACTGAAAATTTGTTAACTAATCTCAGCCAGGCTCTCATTGTTACAAAAACAGTTTTTTATTCTTACTTAATTCTCTGTCATACTCTCCACAGCAATGGTTGCAAATCTCTTTTTCTGCTCCCAGGTCTTCCATGACGTTCTTAGTAGAGGATCACTTCCTAGTTCACAGAGACAATAGAGGCCATCATTCCCTCTCCTTTTGGCCCAATCTCTGATGAAGAAGTTGACTCTTCTCTTTTCCAAGGTGTACCTTTTTTACTTATGCTCCTGATCCCATTCCCTCCTAAATTCTCCAGAAATTGGTCTGTTCCGCAATTAACTACTCCCCCCGCCCCAGAAAATCTTTAGTTTCTCCCTATCTGCTGGTTCCTTTCCTGTTTCCTGCAAATACATCCAGGTTTCCCCATCCTGAAAAAGACTTTGCTTGTTCCTTCCCTCCCAACTTATTTTTTCCATATCTCCTCTCCTTTTCACTCCAAAAAAAAATTGTGTATACGTTCTTCCCACTTTTCAAACCCTTGAAAGCTAGTGTTTTGATGTCAACCATCAACTGAAACATATCCAGTCTCAGTCTCTCTCCTAAGCTCCAGCCCCACATCACCAGTTTCCTGTTTTTTGTTTTCTTCTCTATCAGATTGTGAGCTTCCAGGGCAGGGACTGTCTTCTGCCTTTCTTTATGTCCCCAGTGCTCAGCATAGTGCCTTGCCCATAGCAAATACATAATAAATGTTTGCTGACTAACTATTGGATGTATCCATTTGTATGTCCTGTAAGCATCTCAAACTCAACATGTCCAAAACAACTCATTTTCTTTCCCCCGAAATCCATCCTCTTCTCTAGTATCCATATTTCAACGGATCCTTTCAATCACTCACATTCACGACCTCGGAGTTGCCCTGGACTTTTCCTTCTCTCTCATCATCAGTTGCTTTGCTTTGTTAATTATACCTCCATCACATATTTCACATCCATCCTATTATCTCTGTTCATATGGAAAACAAATTTGTTCTGGTTTTCATCATCTCTTTCATGGCCTGTTGCAACAGCGGTCTAATTGCACCACCAGATTCTTGTCTCTTCTTTCTTCAGTCTATCCTTCACACACAGCTGATGAAAGACTCCTCCAATTCCTTGAGTGAGAAGCTTCAGTGGTTCCCTACTGACCCAAGAATACAATATAAATCCCGCAGCTTTGCATTTAAACTCCTTTAAAATCTGGCTCTAGTTTGCTTCCCAGGCTTATGTCACATTATTCCCATTCATACATGGCATATTCCAGTCAAACTGACTTACTTTCCCCTTCAGAACTCAACAATCCATCTCTCCACTCTGTTCCTTTTCCCATGCTTTCTTCCATGGCTGGAGTTCCCTCCTCTACTTTTAGAGACTTTGGCCATCTCCAGGAGGACTTTATAGGTGATCTTCTATACTAAGCCTTTCCATATCTCCTTTCCATAAACTCCGCACATAGTTGGCAAAAGGTATTCTTTTCTTCCTCAAATAATCACATATATACTTATTCACTTGTGTGTTGTATCTTTCAGTAGAATCAAAGTTTCTTGAGAAAAGACCATTTTTATTTATTTTTTGCCTTTATGTGCCTGGTACAATGTCTTGCCCAAAGTTATGTGCTTAAAATAAAAGCTTATTTAGATTGGATCAAAAGTTCACAGAGGTAAGCTCCTTCCCCTACTCTTTGAGCTGAGGTGCTGGGGGCTCTGTCTCCCTTCCCACATGGGCTGAGGGTGTCATTCCTGCCTCTTATCCCAGGGGGTAAACATCTTATTTTGGCTTTGCCCTCTTTGTCTTCCCTCTGATGCTTCTTTAATGAGAGGTAGCTGTATGATGAAAGTTGAAGTTAATAGGGAGCCGCTATTCCTTGTTTGTTCTGAGATGTGAATTTCAAAAGAGTGAGGCCACTGAAGCATTTTGGGAAATGGGATAAATAACAAGGAGTCAGAGGTTTTTATTCATATATTAAGACAAAGATCAGACAACAAATCTAACCAATTGACGTTTATTGAGTACCTACTGTACCCAAGACACAGTGCTAAAAATTGTGGAAGGATTAAAAAAAAAGGCACACCATGGTCCCTACTTACTCATCAGAAGCACTGATGGCTTTTTGTTGGCTAATCTCCCCACACTTCCTTTCCAGGGTCCCTTTTAATGGAAGGATTTTTTTGAGAATGATGGTTTGGGTTAAAGGTGCAGACTGTCTGTGCCTACAGAGCAGAAAAGAACAGAACAGAGAAAATTGCATATGAGAACTGAACCTGCAGCCTTGGTCTCATTAGCAAAATGGTCTCTTCTCAGGCAGCTTTTTAAAAGAAGGGGCACAATGTTTTTAACTGGAATCTAGACTGCCATAATCTAGGTTTCTAAGATGCAATGATATTCTCCCTGCAGCCATGTAGAAAAGAAAACCTTCCATCTGATTCTCCAGTGGAAACAAATCAAACTCTCTGGATCTTGTATAAATTACCAGAGGGCTTTCCTTCACATCTGTATATCACTCCAGCCTCAAGTCTATGGATCAGATAATTGGCCTTATGGAGTTTTGCCTACAGCGAAAATGTCATCTCTTAACAATATCCCTACCCCTATTCCTCTTTTCCGTTATATATTTGTCTCTCTGATTATTCTCATTTTGACTTGCTATCTCTGTTTTTCTGAGTGTCTGTGTGTAGTTTTTTTCTTCTGTTCTTCCTTGGATACACAGTATATTTAGATCTTTATATAGAACTCTGGGAGTGCAGTGCTAGATCTTACCAAGGTTTCTCTTGACATGCTCTCTCTCTCTTAAAAAAAAACCAAACCCTCTTTCAATCCTTTAAGAATACTTATTACTGATTCCTAAAAATCACTGGTATTTAAGAGGTTACTTGTAAGTTCTTCTTGTCTTATCAGGAGGCAATCAGGAAGTAGTGGGAAGAGTGATAGATTAGGATGAAAAGGACATAGTTTGAATCTTGGACTTGGCACTTACTTCCTGTGTGACTTGAGAAAGCCATTTGATCTTCTTCTTCTTCTTTTTTTTTTTTTTTGCTTTTTGGAGGGCAATTGGGGTTAAGTGACTTGCCCAAGGTCACAGGCTAGTTTTTGTGTTAAGTGTCTGAAGCCAGATTTGAACTCAGGTCCTCCTGACTCCAGGGCCAGTGCTCTATTCACTGAGCCACCAACTGTCCCAAACTATTCAATCTTGCTGAGTCTCCATTTCCCTATCTGTAAAATGAAGATGATAATGCTAACATTACATCCTCCATAGGGATTGTCATGAAGGAGGTACTTTGTAAGACAATAAATGTTACATATGGATCTGGACCTGGAAAGGACCCCAGGTACCATGTAATCCAACCTCCTCATTTTGCATATGGGGAAACTGAGGTCCGGGAGGTTAAAGGACTTGTTTAAGGCCACAGAGGTGGTAAGGATTAGAAGGGGGATTTGAACCCAGGTTCTTTGATTACAGAGTCAGTCAAGAAGCATTTATTAGGCATTTACTATATGCCAGACACTCTGCTCAATACTCTTATGTGTGTACCTATATATATGTAAATATATGTATGTATATATAGGGATACTCTGTATATGCATATATATACACACATACATATATATGAATTATACTTTTGTTCAATTTGTTACAGATAAGGAAAGTCTCCTTAATTTGGTAGTTTACTTTATAGTTCTTCTAATTCTGGTAGGTACAGTAAGACAAATGGTATCCTTGAATACCTGTCAGCTTCGATGGACAAATATAGCTCTCCCTAAACCCCCTGCTGTGGAGGTTACATTGCTGAAAATTAAGAATGTCTTTATTTTGAGCTCATTGGGCTTGAAGCCCAAAGGCTAGATAGTGACATTTGCATTTGAGCAGAAGACATTAAAAAGGTTCACGGCTGTAGATCCTGAGGCTGTATCTCTTCCCAGTCAGGTATGTATATATTTTGTGTTGCTATAGAACATCTTCTCATTTGTTGTCAGCTAGGAGGTTAAATATTATTGTATCCTCTTCTGCCTGCCCTGCTCCCCTGGGGGATCTCTGCTTCAGCTGGAAGTATTAACTCAACCCAAGAACATTTTTCTTAGTGTAAGAGCAGATGTCAATACTGGGTCCAGGTGAGGAGTGCGGGGGTCCTCATCTGCTTTCCTAGCCCTTGGCTCAGGCTTTCAGACTGGATTTAGTCCTTGAGGGCCTCCCTTCTCAAGAGAGAGACCAGGACATCTGAGGCAGGCATCTGCCACTACGTCTCCTCTCACTAGGAGATCTACAGCAGTTCTTGCCTTGATTGCCACAGGGAAGGGAAGAGGTTATCCATTGGAAACTTTTATATACAAACAGTTCTAGCGCAGTATTAAATGTGTTTTAAGGACTGATCCTTTATTGGCCAGTAGTCTTATTACATTAGGTTTGGTTCCTGTCTCAGCTCTCCTCCAAAAGTTGTATGTGGAGGATTAATGCTCAGGCTCTTGGTTTATTAGCCTTAGCATGCATGCATCAGTGGTTCACAGCAAGAAAATTGTGTCTTTGGGGAGAAAACAGAAAAAACTGATTCAAGGTTGTTGAATGATATTATTCAACTAGTGATTGTTTCTGTTATAGTAGAATTAATAAATTTACCTACTCACCAGAAAAAGAAAAATTTCCCATATTGTTATGCTGTTAATATATTGCTTGGTTTTTCTATTTTCTCTTTCTATTTAATTCTCTTTTCTTTTCTTCCTTTTATATTTTCTATTACAAAGAATAGAGCATTGGATAGGGGATATAAGAAAGGTTATTTGGAAATAAAGGTAAGATTAAAACAAAAGGTAACAAAAATTAAGAATTAAAAAAGAGACTATTGGTAGCATTGGAGAGAGCAATTTCATTTGTATGAGATTGAAGAGCAGATTCAAAGTATTTGAAAAGTAAGTTAGGAGTTGTGAAGGTAATGAGTGTAGATGATTTTTTTTCCAGGAGTTTGGATGTTAAAGGAGGAAAAGATATAGGTTGATGACTAGTAAGGTCAAGTGAGGGTTTTTAAGGATGCAGAAGACTAAGAGAGATTGGAGATTAGAGAGAAGGGATGGTTATGGAGAAAATCTGCTAGAGGAGGTGAGAAAGGACAGACGGGGACAAATAGAAAGATAGAACTTTTTTTAGCAGAGACCAAAGTAAAGGAGGAGAGAATGGGGCATGGTATGAACTCAGTTCAAGATGTAGAGTAAGGAAGGAGAGGAAGATTATAACAAATGACTTCTATTTTCTCAGTAAAGCAATAAATTAAGTTCTCTGCTTAAAGGATGGAGAGAGATAATGTTTTGGGAGTCTTAGGGAGAGAAAAGATGGGTTGAAAGAGTAGCTATAGGAAATATAATAAGGAAGAATAAAACTGATTTGTGGCAGTGAAGGCCAGGTTGAGATTAGATGGCATAAATTTGTAGTGGCTCTAGTCAGGATATTTGTGTCCTGTAAAGGGGGTTGAAGGACATTCCTTAAGGGATGTCCAGTATCAGTTGAGTAGGAGAAGAGGTAGATAATGGGGGAAATTCAGGGTTTAGTTTGGAAAGGCATGAGTGGTGATAGGAAACAGGGCAAGGGATTCCAGAATGTGGGACAATGTAAAGCTGAGCTGGTTATTTATAGGGTCAAGATGGAGAAAGAAACAAAGTAAAGCCTGTGTAGGAGTGAGATCCTGGGTGAGCACTGAGGGGTAGAGGGAAAAGAGTTCATGTTGGAGACAAAGGATAGGTTTAGGAAGAGCAAGGCATGGGGAGAGATGGAATGGTTAGGTAGAGGAAATCGAGAATTTATCATAAGTTATCCCTTGTGAGTAATTGTAGGTATAATAGTTTCTGTGTAGGACTGAGGTAGAATAGAAGTGTTGGACATGGTAGTTAAGGGGGTTGATTAAGTGGAAATTCAAAGTATTCAAGGAAATAATCAACATATTTGTCAATGTCTTCTTGTGTAAGTGAGAAAGTCGGGAAGATGACCTAGAGGCTGATGGTGTGGATAGAGTGAACCTCATCAGAAGAGAGATTATGGAGTGATGGCAACAGACAGAGGGTCTAGAAGTGGTCATGTGGAGAAAGGAATGTGCCTCCATCTGGACTAGTATGGCAAGGCTATGAGAGAAGTGCTGGAAAGGGTTGTCTAGAATTCAATGTCTTGTGGGGTGGCCCACGTCCCTCCATCAATTCCAGAACATGAAAGGTATAGGAGATGCAGATTTCTAAGGTAAAGGGATATTTGTTCACAATTGTCTAGTGGTTCTAGAGAGCAAAATTAAAGAGGAAGGCAGAGTTGAGAGGTGGGTCCCATAGAATATGAGAGGTTGGAGTTTAGTAGCCATAGGTTAAGGATATAATTTTACCATTTTACAGGGGCTCCCACCCTTAAGAGTTGTGTAAATGTCTTCAATATCTTTCAAGTCTTAAAGAAGAAGGGATCTTGGGTCTTTTATTAGTGGTCATTCATTTACTTGCGGTCCTGGAAACAAGTTTTGTAGTTGAGTATTTGGATCTTACTTGCGTCCTTGAAGTAAGGGCCTGGAGAAAGAAAAAGTGATCTTGGAGGGGAGGGTCCTGGTGCCTAGTGTTCTTATCTTAGAAGTGAGAGGACTGGTGTTGGTGATTTCAGTGGAAAGAAGGGGATGGATATGAGAGATTTGGAGGTAGAATTGAGAGGACATGGCAGCTGATTGGATATGGGGGTGATGGAGCAGGAATAAATAGCCAAGAATGTCTTTGAGGCCACAAACTTGGATGACTGGGAAGGTGGTGATGTCCTCAACAGAAATAAATGAAGATATTTGAAGGAGGGACAGGCTTTCTTGGGAAGATAATGAACAGCCCCATAACCAGTTAATTTTGTACCTGAAGCAAGAATATAAAATCCACACCTACTACCCTAAATGGTATGGCATGCTTGGGACATAGAAGCACTTTTAAAACACATTTTCTGCTCTCATTTTTGTGTTCTTGTGCTAAATGAAGCACCTGCCTTGCCCTTGTTATAGGTTATATCATAATAATGATAAGTCTGGCTTGGAAAAATTGAATTTGAAGTGCCAATGCGGCAGCAATGCAGAGTTCATCCTTTGTACAGATGGCCATTAGCTCAAAACAAGCCTCATAGCAACACAGAGAGCAAAAGTGTCGTTAAATTTATTCATAACCTGAATTTCTGGTTTAATTCTTGATTCTCCTAAGCCTGTTTCCAGGCTTTGAGACATGCTGTAGGTACAGTAAAAAGGTTAATATTTTCTGAAGTCTTTTTGTTCAGTTCTTCATATATTAGAATATCTTTTATCTTTGAGACAGACCTGAACACACAGAATCCATGTCATATTTATCTTTATAACCCTAGTGTCTCATATATAGCATGTCACTAATAAATATTACTGAATTGAATTTAAATGGAATTGAACCATGTGATAGGAGCAGATCACTTCTCTATGCCTTGTTTTCCTCATATAAAATATGAAGGAGTTGGACCTGAGTATCTTTAAGGACCTTTCAGTTCTGAAATTCTCTGATTCTATATCTCATCTCCTCTGCTATATTGGAAGTTCCATGGGGGCAGACTGGTTGATTGACAATTTAGTTTATCTGTCTTAGAGCCATGACAAATCTGGGTGGCAGTGGGTAGCCATATTCTTTTTTGTGAATTGCAGAGGAAAGCGTTTGCCTCCTCGGTTGCACAGGTATGAATGGAAGAAGGACCCATCCTGAATTCTAAAGCTACCCTTCAAGGAGACAGTCTGACTGACTGATAAGTTCTCTCTCCTGCAGAGGAAAAGAAATAACCATAGAAAGCTGGGTTTTAAAAAACCTGCCTTCCTTTCTGCACTAAGACACTCACTGATTCCTGCCATGACAGTCGAGTGATGGGATGTATTTTTGCTATATGACCCTGGGCAGGTCATTAACTTTCTCTGTGGCTCAATCATCTTATATGCAAAAAGAGAATTGTGGATCAGACTATAGATTAACCTCTCAGCGTTGCAGACATTGGGAATGATGATGAAGCATTTCCTCTTCAGCTAGGTTTGCTTTGAGAAGGAATATCTGAAGAGCTTAAGGAATCTATTTCTGAGTCTTTACTAGATTGACTTTCCTGAGACAGTTTGATGGAAGTTCAAGGGCCAGTACATCTAGACTTAGAGGGCATGAACAGTCCACTCTGATTTAATGGCAAGCCAAGTCAACATGATGAATCTGTTGTTAAGACTCGAACCAGAGTAAGCATCTGCTGACGCACACCATGATAAATGTCAAGAACTGAGATCCTTTTAAAGACACGCAAAAGGAAAAATAGCTGATTTCCTTTATATCTACAGAATAGACTTTCCCCCTTAGGCCTTAGCCTCTTAAGATCATGACAGAATACATTCTGTCTTTCCTTAAAGCTACATTATTTTGTTGATTGGTATAGGATTCAAGGAAAATATTCTGGCTACTAGTGACAAAGTCAGGTTTTTATTTGCTCAATTCATCGTGGATGTGATCATATATTCATTTTCTACCCACATTAAGTTGAATTATAATGAAAATTTGAAGAATGAAGTAGAACTTTGTGAACAGGGAGCTGCTCATCCTTGTGGCATACTAAGTTTTCTTTTTAGGAAACATTTCTCTTTTGCAAATAGAGTCATTTTGTTTCGATTCTACCTGACACAGAAGGCTTTGGGTTTTTCTTATGTTATTAGCTTCTATGTCCTCATCCAGAAAACTAGTGAAACTATGCACAGACTCTCCCAGAACAATGAGACAGCCTCTACAGTTGCAAGCATGCGTTTTGCAATATTATAGGAGAAAGTTTTAGAAAAAAGAAAGAGATGCCTTTGAATAAAACCAGAGGCCTTTGAATGAGTGAGCAGTTGTTCTAGAAATATCCACTGTAAATTCCTAGAGTCACTTATGGTCCCAGCATGACTTAATGATGAGAACATGGGACCTGAAGGATCTAGGTTTGAAGTCCTCTCTTTCTTACCATCTGTGTGACCTTAATCAAGTAATTTCTGTTCTCTGAGCCTCCGTTACTTTTTCTATAGCATAAGGGGTTCAGACTAGGTAGCCCCTAAGAGCTTTCTTTTCTAGGTCCTATGATTCCCTATATGAGTGATTCCTCTTATGGAGGCTTTCCATAAGGCCTGTCTTTGCTCTGTTGGCTAAAGTTGGGGGTGGGGCAGGGTGGTTTTCCCCTCTTATCCCTCTCTAGATTTCTTTTATTCTGTAGGACTCTACTAAGATCCATAGAGCAGCTACAGAGTCTGCAGTTTTTCAGTTAGGCGTTCTACTGTTCTTCAATTTTTATTGCCATCTTCTCCATGTATGATGAAGATGAATCCCTAAATTCTCCTTTACCTAGTCCCACCTCTCAACTCCCTTGGATTGTTTCTTCATATCTTTTTTTCTTTCATCTTCACCAGTCAAATAATTAGTCCTTCAAGTCTCACAAATTGGGGGTGGAAAACAAAGTTTTCTCTGCACAGTTGAGATGTGTTTAAAGGGAAAAGAGGTTTTTGAAAGAGGGACTGACTGGACTAGAGATCAGGCATTCTAGTTCACAGAGTTGAGATGTAGAAATGAACTCCAGTGACTGGCTATATGGCGGCTTTAGCTCTGTGGCACAAGATCTTTGCCAAAACGGCAATAATGATGCAACTAGAAAATGCTTCTGAAGTCTTCTGAGTTCAGCTGAGGGCACTCTTTCAAAGTAGATTTACTTTTTAAAAATCAGCATCAATCACTTTGAGTAATTGAAAAACCAGTAACTATCCTAGAGAATATATCATGGAAGAAGGCTCTCTCCTCACAGCAGAGAAGGTGTGTGTATGCATGGCTATTAGTGCAGAATGGCATATATTTTTTTCAGATGTAGTCATTTTATCAGGTATTTTTGACTTTTTGTTAAAAAACAAGATGGTTAATGTGGAGAGGTGGATATAAACTCTTTATTACTTTCTTTGTATCTTTCTCTTTCCTTTCCTTTCTCCCATACTTTTTCCTTCCCTCCCTGCCACCTCTCTTCTTTCCTCCTTTCCTTCTTCATTCCATCCTTCCCTCCCTCCTTCCTTCCCTTCATCTTTCCTTCTTTTATTCTCTCCTTCCTTCCATCCTTCTCTTCATTCCTTCCATCTATCATTTCCTTCTTCCTTTCTACATTGTTTCCTTTCTCCCTACCTTCCCTTCTTCCTTTCATCCTTTCTTCCCTTCTTCCTTTTCCCATCCATCCCTTCTTCCTTCCTTCTCTCCTTTTCTCTTTCCTTTCCTATTTCTTTCCCCCTTCTTTTTTCCTTTCTCCTCCCTCTCTTCCTTTCCTTTCCCTCCTCCTACTATACTTCTCTCCTTCCTTCCTCCCCTCTTTCACCTTCTCTTCCCTCCCTCTTTTCCTCCTTCCTTCCTACCTTTCTTTGTTCTTTCCTTCCTTTCCTAGTCTTTCCTTATTCCTTCTCTCCTCTCACATTGCCCAATACACTCCTTTCCCTTTTCTGCTTTGTTCTTTTGGAATCTTTTTGTAGATCACTTGGGTGATACATGTTTAATCAACAAGCAGATAAAGTGGAATGTGTATTCTCTCCCTTTGTGGGTATTTATAACACCTCCCAATTTATCATAGGCTGCAAGTGTCATTTACATGCAGTTTATTCCCTTCTTTATAGAGAATAAAGATTTTAAATAGAATGGAGAGAACTCTGATTCCTGTAGAAGGAACCATATGGGTAAAGAAGACAGTAAATAAATGATAATGACTGTGGAAATGGATATTTCTTTTATTTAGAGAGGGGGTGGGATTAGAAATGAAGAATTTGGTGCCCTTAAAGGTTAGATCTATATACTGAATAAAACCAGGATGATATTTAATTTGTAAGAAAATGTCATCTAATAAAACAGAAGGAAAACAATCTTAAATACAAATATTTAAGAAGTCAATGGATCCCAGGAAGTTTTAATATTGAAGAAGACCTCAGGTTGATAATGGATAACAGAATAGACAGACGTTTATGTGGTATGACAACTCAAAAGGCCAATGCTATTCTGAGCTGTGTATGATAACATACTATGGAGTAAGGTGTGAAAATAAAGAAATGGTTATATGAGTAATGTCTAAACACTGCACTCAAAAATATTAGAGAGTCATTTTCCTGAATCCCTTTTTTAAAAAAGAAATTGGGGTAAAGTAACTTGCTCAAGGTTACACAGCCAGTTATTTTGTGTGTGTGTTAAGTATCTGAGGCCAGAACCGATCCAGGGTCTCCCGACTGTGGGGCCGGTGCTCTTACTCACTGAGCCACCTGGCCACCCCTTTCCTGGATCCTTTGTTGGACAATTGGAATATGAAGTACAGTGTATGTTTTTAACATTGTTGAGTGAGCCTGTACAGTGAGTGTCAATGTGCCTTTTGCAATTTATTTCAGTGTCAACAGACCTGTGATCTGATCAGTGTGGAGACTTATTCTAACAGTACAGGCCAAACCCCTTTCCTATTAGGGTTCTTATTCTTGGTGATTCTTGTACATGTCTTGCCACAAATCCTCTATAGGAGATCTCCCCAATGTGCCACAGGCCTTTCTCTTATTCTTTCAGTGTTTTATGGATGCTTGCTCAATGGTTGGGTTAGCCCAAATTCTTGCTGCATGACCATCATGTGTCCTTTACTGTCCTTGATGCCTCATACCAATGTCTGTGTGCAAATCATCGTTAGTGATGTATTGTATGTTTTTCCATCATCTTTTGAGATACTTACAATTTTGATGAATTGATTGATGGCTTCATCAAGCATTTAAGTTTGTGTCATGGACCAAACCCTGTGAACACAAAAACAAAAATGAGGATAGAAGAAGATCTATCTTCTTACAACACAGTAAGAGGCTTTTGCAATAGTCCAGCAAAAGGTGATGGAGGCCTGAATGAGGGTAGTGACTGTGTGAGTGAAAAAAAGAGGATGGAAAATGTGTGTGAAAGATGCTATGGAGGTAGATTTGAAAAGACAGGAAACTTAAGTGGATATTAATGATGAAGGAGAGTGAAGAATTGAGTATGAATTTGAGGTGGCAAACTTGGGAGACCAGAAGGTGGTGGTGGTGCCTGGGACAGAAATAAAGGAATTGAGAAGTAAAGGAGGTTGGGTGGTAGTGGTGGTGGAAATATAAGGAGTTCAGTGTTGGACATGTTAGGTTTGGGATGCCTATAGAACACCTAACTGGGGATATTTAATATGCAGTTGGTGATGCAGAACTGTACTTCAGGAGAGAGACTAAGGTTGGGTGTATGGATCTGGAAAGGAGAGAATAGAGATGGTCACTGAATTCATGTGATCTGATGAGCTAATGAGATCATAGTGGTTCATGGTTCACAGTGAAATACCATCTCTGTGAGAATATTGTTGCTAAAAAGGTGAACTTTTTATTCACCCATAGCAGCAAGAAGCTTGGGATACTTGAAAGTGCTCTGTCATTTCCCAAATGTGACACAGCTTGATCTCCTTCTATTCTGGGTCCAAGACCTTGTTCATCTGTAGTTTTTGCACAAGATAAGTATTCTAATAGATGGAGATGAGAAGGGAATGTATTCTAGACATGGTGTAAAAGTCTTGAGACAGAATGTAGAGTTTAGAGGATAGTTAGAAAGTCAGGTTGGCTAAAATGTAGAGCCTGTGAAGGTATATGGCATGAAATATCTGAATAGGTGGGTTGTGTAACCATATTGTGAAGAGCTTTAAATGCTAGTTTGAATAAAAGGATTGGATAAAATTTATACTTATCCAAAATGCAATAGGGAGCCACTGAATATTTTTGTGCAAGAGATTAACGTGATGACAAGCTTTAGAGAGATTATTATTTAAAAATGTTTTATTGATATCTTTTATGGATATTGATTTATATCTTTCATTTATAAATATATACCTCCTCCCTTACCTATCAAGCTATTTCTTGCAACAAAGAATTTAAAAAAGAGAAAAACCTCAATTAATCAAAATTAGCCAACATATTAACTGAATCTGATAATGTCACAAAATTCCAAGTCCATGGTCTTCCACCCCTGCAATAAAGGTAATGAGACGAATTTTGTATGGTAGCAATATTGTATATTGTTTCTGTTGTATGTTATAATTATATCATAATTATATATTTTTACTACATTGTGTAAATTATAGTCATATATTCTATTATACATTAATATATTCTATTATGTATTATAATTGAATTTTGTTTTATTTTCTTTTTTTCCATTTATTTGTTATTTCTATTTGAGTCATTTTGTATTTTTTTTTCCTGGTGTTGTTTCATTGAGTATCAGATCATGTAAGTTGAAAGATTATTGTGGAGAAGGGATTGGAGCAGGGACAGACTGGGAAAAAAGTTATTAATAGGAGGATATTATAATAGTCTAGGTGATAAGGATCTGAATTGGAGTAGTAACTATGAAGATGGAGAGAAGGTGATAAATACAAGAAATGTGGAGGTATATGAATGGATATGGAATGTAAGAAAAAGCAAAAAATCAAGGATGACACTGAGGTGTCAAACCTGATTGAAGCAAGGATGGTGGTACCCTCATAATAAAAAAGGAGAAGTTAGAGAAAGGCTGGATTTTGGGTGTGTGAAAATGAGTTGTGACACCCAACTATGACACTAGTCACCTTTGGTGACCATGTGACAAATTCTTTGCTTGATGCTGATGCTCAGTAGATTGTGGAATAGTTTTCTCCATGGTCACATCTGTCATGGAATCTTCACAGAATCATGGAAGCATAGATTTAGAACTGGAAGGGATCCAAGACATCACCTAGTAGAAACACTTAATTTTCTACATTAGGAGATTGAAGTCCAGAGTGGTGAAATGGCTTGCTCACGATCACTTGCAAGGTAAGTAGCACAGATGATTTTAAACCTAGTTCCTCCTACTCCAAATTCATCATTTTTATTACACCACATTGTCTCCCTTATAATCTTAACATATATATGAGTGAACTTGTTTGAGAAAGCTGTATTTTGCTTTGTCAAGTCAAAAAACCAATAAGATTTTGTCTTATCTGTATCTCAGCCAACCTAAGGTACTATGATGATATGTTGGGCTATAAAAAAAAATTTACAAAGACCTCCTTTTAACCTTTTCACATTTTCATTAAGGATACCTTAATCATGCAGGGATCTTTCTCAGAAACAGTTTACTGGGGAGAGAAAATAACCATTTGTTAGTCACCTACCATGTTTCAGGCACCGTATAGGTGTTGGGGATAAAAATACAAAATCAAGACAGTTCCTGTCTTCAAGAAGCTTAAATTTTACTGGTATTTTTCTTTCCTAATTTTTTTGTATCAGATAATTGGTATAGAAACTATAATTATCATCATTGGTGGCCAATAGACTTTTGTTCTGAATCAGGAAAAGCAATTTTTTTTGCACCCAACTCAAGTGAAATGAGCTTGAGAAGGCTGCATGGTGGGGGTGTGGTAGAGAAAAGCAGAAACCAAAGGGTAAGACAGTTTGTCCAAGGGGAACTTACCTAGGGGAATGTGATAGTAATGGCAATTAAAGATTCCCCTGTATTGGCTTGGTTTTCAAACTGATTGTGTTAAAACCCAGAGTTTGTTAATCCTACCTGTGTGGGATGGACTTGTTGATGTGAAAAGAAAGTCCTGAACTGGGAGGAGCTGGTGACATAGATTTGGAGAGACACAAGAGCCTTCACCAGTGGACAGTATTCATTCTGTCTGCAGGACAGTCTCCAGACCCCTGCAACAACAGCACTGTCCTTCACCAGTGGACAGCATTCACTCTCTGTCTGCAGGACAGTCTCAGGGCTTCTCAACCAAAAGCCAGGTTCCAGGACTTCTTCAACAGGACTGTCTTTCACCAGTGGACAAATCTGGCAAAACAACATCAAAACAGACAGACAAAGTACCAGCAAAACAGCCATGTCTCCTTAGTCCTTGGCAGCTCAGGGGGCAGGTCTCAAAAGTCCAGGGTGATTCAAAGTGGCCCCAGCAATCCTTCTCAGTCTCTCTCTCTGCCTCCACATGGGTGCTGCTTCCAAAAAGTCCTTCTGCCTCTCTCTTGTGTCTCTCCAAATCTACGTCACCAGCTCCTCCCAGTTCAGGACTTTCTTTTCACTATCAACAAGTCCATCCCACACAGGTGGGATTAGCAAGCTCTGGGTTTTAACACAATCAGTTTGAAAACCAAGCCAATACAGGGGAATCTTTAATTGCCATTACTATCACAGGGAAGTTGCTTAGAAGGGTGAAAAGCACGTGATACCTCCTACTTTAATTAGATATTCTTAGCAACTAGGTTCTATGTTCAATGATCCTATATTTCTGAAGAGCTTGTAAGTACTGTCAGCACCCTCTAAATTTCATCACCTTGAGGCAAAGCTCCAGTCATTCTACCCTTCTTTGAGCTCTGTTTATTCCCATGAAGAACACTGCAAAGTGAGTTGACCACATATTCCACGAAATTATGTTTATTGTTGCCTTTGGGCGCATGATGAAATTAACACTCCCAACTTTTATTTGTCTGTCTGAGAAGAATATATTTGCAATCATTCCATTTAGCTACAACTTTTTTTTTTATATCTTCCAGTTCCATTTATATTGAGAATATTAAAATAGCTATGATTCACTTCCTCCAGTAGTCCAAGTAATTGGTCATTGTACAAATTTTACATTTTAAGAATATCAGTAGTTAAAATAAAGCATTTAGAGCTAACAACTCTATTTGAGTCTTAGCACACTTTCTTCCAGGCCCTCACCATCACTGTAGAATTGGAAGGGGTTTTTTGCATTTTTATCTCTTTCATGGGTCTTAGAAGCTAAAAAAAAAAAAAAACCTGTTCACTTAGTGGTTAAATTTCTGATGATGAGCTGCTCCATATTTAGCTGGACAGATCCTTGAAAAGCAAAAAGTATATTGCTAAAACCATATCTGAAGCCTTGCCAGCTTTAGATAGTAAAGAATGATACCACTTTTGTTGGTGGTGGTGTTGTTGTTATGGAGAATTCACAGGGAGTGTTTCTATGTGTGGGTGGGGAGAGTGTTAGACCCCTTTTCATATTGAACTAATCAAGAAAACATATGGCTCTTAATAAACCAGTGATAATAGCATGCACTATTTATGAGAATAGTTGGTATTTTTGCAAATCTTTCCATGAGTTGCATTTAGGTAACTGATAAATATTTGACATATGGAGTGCTATATAAATATTACATACCAACTCTTCCTAAAAGCTGAATCTCCATCTCTGAAATGCCAAGTCAGTTAGGTCTCTATTATCAATGGTTAAAGATTTTACTTTTATTTATGTATTTATATTTTGCCAGTATGATGCAGAGTTAGGGTCTAGTTTCATGGTAACTTCTGAAACTGTCCTTGTGCTTTTTTTTTTTTAAGGGAAGACTAGAATAACAGAGACCACTATTTGATGATATGAAAAAGTAGGGGTAAAACTACCAAAGACTGGAGCAGAGTAACTGAAAAAAGGGAAGTAATAGAAAGCTGGGTTTAATTGAAAGATTGAGAGTTCCTTTCAGGAAGACTAAGATTATCAAGCATGGATGGCAGGATCCTTGAGTCTGAGCCCTTTGACACTTTCCTCAAATCCCACTTCCTTTAATATAAGTTTCCCCTCAAATCACCTACAAGCCTTGTTCCCTACTGGATACTGTACCTTGGGGGACACTTCTGGAAATGGAAATTTCATCACTTTCACTTTCGAGAATGCTGTCTGGGTACCTGAAATGCCCAGAAATTTCTCTCGGGATCTGACTTGCCCTAGGGAAAATCAGAACACCCTGCATAGAACAGGTAAGAATTGAGTTGTATGGTTGCCAGATTAACATTGTAAGTCTATTTTCCTGTTTATTTTTACCGGCAGTTTATCCAGTATCACAAGCACCTCAGCACACCTATCTATGGAGCGGAGGAGACTTCTTTTACTTCCTTTCTGTCTCTCCCCCCTCTCCCCCCATCCCTCCAACATAGGAACAGAGCGTTTAGTATAGTACTCTAAATGTATTAGGTGTTCAATCAATCTTGCTAATTGAACAACAAAACATGTTTTTGCTTCCCTACAAGCTAGGAGGTATAGGGTTGTAGCTGGAGAATATTGTAGTGCTCCTTTGCTAAGTGAAGGAGACTTGTGTCTGTTCTTTTGCCCTGAAGATTTTTTTCCATTTCCATATCTTCTACCTCCTGGCTTCGGGCTTCTACCCCAGTGGCAGTGCCGCGCTCGCTTGCAGGATTTCTGTCTGGAGCCTTGAGACAGCGGGTCCTTTCCTGCCCCCACCCCCACCCCCGCCCGCCCTTTCCCCCGCCCCACTTCAGCTGTGCGCAAAACCCCGGTTCCTGGGCTGCTTAGAACCCGGGGGGCATTGACGTCAAGCGTTGGAGAAGCGCTGCCGACAGACAGGTGACCCAGCCCCTCCGCCCCAGCCCCCCCTTCCTCTTCCTGCCTCCCTCCCCCACATGAGATTTTGTATAAAATCTGAGGGGTCCTCAAGGTGCGCAAGACTTCAGCACCATGGAGAGCTCCCGCCTGCGGCAGCTACCCCTTCTGGGTGCAACCTTGCTACTGCTCCTGCTCGGGGCCAGCTGTCAGGAGGATTCCGGGCTGCAGCCTAGAGCTTTGGATATCTACTCCACTGTGGAGGATACTTCCCATGAGAAGGAACTGGTAAGTGTTTTCTTCTCTTGGTCTCCTGTTTCAACTCTGCCCCATAGTCTTTTTTTTTTCCCCCCATAGTCTTTTTATATTTCACTCCACTGGCTACCCTCATCTCCAGTACTAGAAGAGGTATGAGTAGCTTTCAAAGTACTCTAGGCACCTAAGTGTAAGACCGCGGACATTGGGCTGCACAGAGGACGCGTCTCGAGCTGAATAAGAAAAGTCCCGCACGCCCGATCTACTCTTAAGAAATAGGGATGGGAGTCCAAGGCTTTGGATGATGTTTCTCAAGTTCTTTGCTCCCGAGTCCCAAGCCATCATTTCTCAAAAGATCAATACTGGCTCTTTTCCGGACGGGGTCCCTGAGTAAAACCCCCCTTTTAGAGTCCAGGTGGAGAGGTACCTGCAAGTGTTGCCTCGGCACTAGGGTTTTAATTCAGGCTAGGTTCGAGGGGCAGACAGCCGCTCCTCTACCCGCTCAAAGTTGCGAATCTGTGTGTTGCAGATAGGAGCACTGCAGGAAGTCCTGAAGAAGCTGAAAAGTAAACGCATTCGGATCTACGAGAAAAAGTATGGCCAAGTCCCCAAGGTGAGCTGGTTGGGATTTTCCTTCCCATTACCCCAACCTCTCTCCACCCAGGCACACTTGGTTTCTTGGGGTTTGGGAGGAAATTGGATCACATGCTCTATTGGCCGCCCTGATATTACCCTCCCAGAGTAAATTCTTGATTGCATTAAAATGTTAAATGACTGTGGCGAGCTCCAGAATCAAGTTTATTTTGCATTTCCTTTCATTCCCACCTCTCAGTCTTCTCCAGTGTTTTCTGAAAAAGATCTTCGACTGATCGCTTTAAGCCCACACAAATGTGATGAGAAGATTCGTTTCTTTGAAAGAAAGGACAGTCCCCTAATAGGGGTAGAAGGGGAGGGGTAATTGTGAAAGAGAGAATTTCCTATAGATTGTTTTTGGTCCAGGGAAATTCCTTTTTAGCTAATCTAACCTTTCTCAATACTACCATTTTCTCACTACCCTTCTAAAACAATTTATTATTTAATATATGGTTTGACTTTCCAATGATAAAGAAATATTTTTGGAAAGTTTAGGGAAGGAAACCTGGGAAAGGAGCAGGAAGAAGTTATGGAGAAAGGGAAGGGATTGTGAGATGAGAGAAACTGTAAATCTGAATCAACATCTCAGTATATAACTTTTTTTCTGACTAAAGAGAGGAACCTTTGTCCTCTCCCCCCTCCCCCATTTTGGTGGGCAGGAAAAGGAGCTGAGAAATGGGCCTTTAACTGGTCAAGTGGGTAGGGACTAGGAGTAACCAGTTATTTACTTTTTTTTTGTTCTTATGCTGAAATTGTACTTCTATGTTTCAGCATGCCTGCAACATTCATGTTTATACATTTTGGGGAAAGTTGTGCTGCACATTTAAGTGTGTCTTACATGATGTGGCAAGATGAGCTGTGACTTATCTCCCCTTTTCCATGGTGTAAATTAACATGTTGTGTTGGTTTTGACAGTGTGATGCTGGAGAGCAATGTGCAATAAGGAAAGGAGCCAGAATTGGGAAGCTCTGTGACTGTCCTCGAGGAACTTCCTGCAATTCCTTTCTCCTGAAGTGCTTATAAAGAAGCATCCCAGTCATTCATTTTCTCCACTTTTCCACAAAAGGACCACACACCCATTTCTTGGGTTTGACTGTAGAATCACACTAAGCCTGCAGTCTCACCTGAAGATGGTGAAAAATTTTTCCTTGCAGTTTACAGTTATGAGAATATAGTAAGAGTTATTGTGTTGAAAGATAAACCATGTATTATGTTGAAACATCTGTATCCTCTCTCCACTTCATTTTATGTGTTCAACTCTTGTGTACCTGGTATAAAAAAAGCTCAACTTACCTTTGCAAATTGTATTTTTGTATGTGGAGTGTCCTAAGGAAAATTAGATCTAGACAAACTTCAGTAGACAGTATCACAATCCAGAAAAATCACCCCACAAAAAACGAATTCAGCATGTACAAATTATACATAATAAATTGTTTTTAATAATTGCTTTTGTTGTATTGTGATAACCAATTAAGTTAATTCAGGAAAAATGGCATGTTTAGGCATTCTGAAGAGCCTTTTCAAGAGAAGTAAAATTTTTAAATCATGCTTAATCAGGGATCTATATCACATCACACTACTAGTTATCTCTTTTTTTCATTAAGGATTCTGTTACCTGAGCATCACTGTCAAAGATTTAGTTGAGAATCCATGTGGAACATTATTATGAGGTGAAGTGTCTCATTGTGAGTGAAGCTCTAATTATGGGGAGAATGAGAAGGATGCATGATTTTAGTCTGGTATGATTTTAATGGTTATAGCCTCTTTTTTCAAGGCAATGTAGATTTTGAGAATTGGGTGGGAAAAATATAAGCTCCTTGTGATCAACAACAAAAGGCATTTTTAGAAAATGGGAAACTGGTTTCCAACTATCATCATTAATGAATATAAGTGGATGCCTGACTCTATGTCTGGGTGTGTATGCAAGTGTGAGTACATACAGGCAAACTGAAGGGAAACAAACAAGTCAGATGGTTTGGCCTCTATGGGTATGGTATCCAATCATTGCTCCAAGAAAGTAACTCCTCTGGGGGACTCTGTGTCCAGTGAGAGAAATAATCATGAAGATGATAATTACTTTCAAATGAATGAATGTAAGTTGCTAGAGATGAGTTATTATTGAGGAAAACAAAAAAAATTAGCTCCAAGTTTTAGTTTTAGCCTTTAAAAACGAGCTGCAAATGTTGGTATTTAAAAGTGCTATCATTATCTCTCAGTTCTTGTTTTGGGAATCTTAAAAAAATGTTCAGGGAACGTAACAACAACAGCAAGTATTAACAACAGTTCACTTTTTCTAGCACTTTAAGGTGTTAAAAACAACTCTCTGAGATAGGCAGTTCAAATATTATTCCCCACCTCCTCCCATTTTATAGATGAGGGAACATGACTCAGAATGTTCTGTGACTTGCCTGCAGTCACTTCACTAGATAGTAAAAAGTTGATGCTGGATTTTGAACCTCTGACTCAAAATCCAATCCTCTGTCCAGGATTAATGGATAATATAAAAGACAATTTGTACAGATTTAGGAGTAAGGGACTCTTGTGTTTCATCAAAAATACAAGGAAAGAAAAAAATCTTTCTATAGAAGGTGCCTGGTTAGTTTCAAAGCTCTTTGAATGGCTAGTAGACAGGATCCCACCAGGTTGCAATATACTCCAGTTAGTATAGGTAGTTTAATAACCCTAGTACTACCAGAGCATCCTATGCAGATAGCCAGGTCTCTATGGATTCTCATATTAAGCTCTCCTCCTTCCTAACTGTTGAATTTCACTTACAGTTTATAGTTCAGTTCAGGCTAATATCATAGGAATTAAATTCCAAACCAACCTTCTGTAAATGGCTACAAATATTCTTTTCCATATTTACAAACTTAAAAAGAATTGCTTTATGTCTGCATCACCTATCCATTCCAATGAAGAAGAATAAATGGAATCCTTATAATCAACATTCACATTTAATAGTGGAATTACTGTTTATCTTTAATTTATAGAGAACTTCCAGTAATGATTTAAAAAAATGTTCATTGAATTCCTAGTTATTTTGCTAGGGCTTGGGTCTAAAAAATGTTTAGATGCTATGTTTGACATAGAGCAATGGAAAAAGAGTCAAATCCTTCCTTCACTCATGTGAGTCACAACTCTCTCATGCCTTAGTGGACATTTGTCATGAGTTGCTATGGCAAAAAATCATCACTTCTTGGTTAACCAATTCTAAACCTTACTAGCATAACATGATCTTTTCTTAATGGTCTGTTTCCAGGCTCTTAATCCAAGCCTTTCTAACTTGGTAGGATCTGTTAGAACTCTGCTGATATTGCTTATGGGAATCCATCATTACTTCCTTTCTACCATGAGGCATCTGAATTGGACTTTAGTGGAGATGATATTTAATAGGGAGAAATTAATTTGTGCCCCAGCTCAAGAAAGCAGTTGCAGAAGTGTAGGATTTAGTTCTTATGAAAATGAACTGAGGATTTTGGTGTTTTCCTTTTTCTTTTTGGAGGGGGGAAGATAGGACAATCGGGGTTAAGTGACTTGCTCAAGGTCACACAGCTAGTGAGTGTTAAGTGTCTGAGGCCGGATTTTAATTCAGGTCCTCCTAACTCCAGGGTTGGTGCTCTATTCACTGCACTACTTAGTCGCCCTGGATTTTAATGTTTTTCAAACAATATGAATCAAGAGTGTAACATGGCAGCTGAAAAAGCAAATGTGATTTTACCCTAATAGAAGTATAGCATGCAGAATAGGGAAGGTGATCATCTTGCTATTGTCTGCCCTATCATATCATATCATATCTGGAATATTGGGTTCATTTCTGGGTGGCATGTTTTAGGAATGCTATTCAAAAGCACATATGAAAAAGAGTCAATCAGCCAATCAATCAACTAGTAATTATTAAACCTCTATTATGTACTATGTATATGTTGCTAGATGACTCAGTGGATAGACTACCTGATTTGGTGTCAGGAAGACCTGAGTTCAAATCCAACCTCAGGCACTTACTAGTTGTGTCATCCTAGGCACTGGAAAGGAAATGGCAAACCACTCCTTTATCTTTGCCAAGAAAACCTCAAGCACAGTATGGTCCATGGGGTCATAAAGAATCAGACACTACCAAATGACTGAACAACAACAACACATATCAGACATTGTGTAAGGTGCTGGTCATACAAATACTCTGAATAAAATAATCTCTACTTTCAAGAAGCTTACCTTTTAATAGAGAAGACAAAAATATATGTATATATACACATACATTATATATTCCTGCATATATTTTGTATATATATATCTATTCATTGAAAAAATATATATCTAATAAATATCCAATAAATGCAAGATAAAATAAAAGGTACTTTGAGAGGGAGGGCACCAGCAACTGAGGGGATCAGAAAAAGTTTCACATAAAAAGTGGTGCTTGGGCTACGTCTTGAAGGAAAAGAGGTATTCTATATAAGGTGAAAGTGAAGAGGGAGTGCATTCTAGGCACAGAATAGCTAGTTCATAGGCTGTTCAAAAAATGATGGAGGGTTTTGTGTGAGGAACACAGAGAAGATAATTTTGACTGGATCTTAGAGGATGAGAGGAGTATCCAATGAGTTTGGAAGGATAGGTTGGAACAAAGTGGTGAAGGAATTCAGAAATTAGAGAAAGGGTGTATATCTTATTTGAAAGGAAATAGGAAGCCATTGTTTTTTGAGCAGGGGAGTGACATGCTGACAAGCAAATCTGTGCTTAAGGAAAATTGCTTTGTGTATGGTAGAGAAAAACGTGAGGTAGGGAGAATAATTAGAAGCTTGTTGCAATAATCTAGGTGAGAGGGTAATGGATGAGTGAAACTGAAAAATGATAATATGTTTTTGACAGAAATTAAGATGTTGGGAAGAAAGATGGGTTTTGGGGGAAGAGAATGAATTCTGTTCTGGACATCTTGAGTGTAGGATGCTTATGACTCATCCAGTTTGAAATAGGCAATAGACAATTGATAATATGAGACTGAAGGTCAGAGGAAAGATTGGTGCTATTCACACAAGTATCTGCACACACACAAATATATGTATGTACACACACACATATATACATACATATACTAGATGTGAATTATTGTCATAGAAATAATAATTAAATCTGTGGAGCTGATAAAGTCACCAAGAGAGCAGGTAGAGACAGAAGAGTGGGAATTATGGGATAGAGCCTTGGGAAACAGCCAGGGGTGTGCTGGTAAATGCTTAACAACTGATTCTCCAGAGAAAAAGCATGCATGACATATTTAAAAATTTAAGTTGTATGATTAACATTTTCTCCATCCCTTTCTTAAGTCTAATTAATCAACAAAATAATAGATTCATCAATCCTGGATTTGTAGACTTTGGTATTTGACTGAGAAAGGGAGGAGAGATTAAAAAAGGATTATCTTTAGGAGAGAGTAGGGTATAATGACGGTTTGTTTGGTTTGTATTTGTTTGGAACACAAAAAAGAAACTGCATATGAAACCATTAATCTTCTAGTTCATATTTCTTGCTTCTAAAAAAGTATATATTAAATTCTACACTTTATTTTTGAAATTCTCCAGCTTGTCCAGGAGATCCATCAACTGGTTTTTTAAAGATATATTTTGATAACTATATTTTTTGTTTTTTTAATATTAATTTCTTTTTTAGATTTTGGGGTTCATTTTTTCCCTCCCTCCCTAACCCTCCCCTTCCCAAGATGGTAAGCAATCTGATATGGGTTATATATGTGCAATCATGCTAAAGATATTTCCACATTAGTCATGTTGTGAGAGCAGAAACAGAACAAAAGGAAAAACAAACCCCACAAAACAGTGAAACACAATGATCTGCATTCAGACTCCATAGTTCTTTCTCTGGATGTGGATAGCATTTTCCATCATGAGTCTTTTGGAATTGTCTGGGATCATTGCATTATTGAGAAGAGCTAAGTCTATCAAAGTTAATCATTGCACAATGTTGCTGTTATTGAATACAATGTTCTCCTGGTTCTGCTCATTTCACTCAGCATCAGTTCGTGTAAGTCTTTCTAGGTTTTTCTGAAATCTGTCTGCTTATCATTTCTTCCTTTTAAATTTTATTTTAGACTCAATCACCAGAGCACAAATACAGAGTAAAGAAACAAAAATGATAGCATAAGCTTAAATATTGGAACTTAAATAGAAAGTAAGAAAAAAGGCACATCATGTGTGTAGTAGAACATAAAAGAGGATTCAAAATATGTAACAATAAATTTTCATTTCAAGAAAGGCTGTATGATAAATACTACAAGTTGTGTTGAGAGCTGTCCAGTCTTTTCTTTGCTTCCTTGTAAGTTTTCTTGTGCTCTCTGCTGTGTACTTTTTTACTTTGTTCTTCCCCCCAGAAGTCTAAATTAAGTACAGATATATTTTTCTATAGCTATAGATATATACATACACATATACATATATACCTACATATATAGACATATACTTTCCCAGACAAATTCTACCCCTGATCTTTGCTTTTATGTTTGTGCATATCTCTTTGTTTCCTATCCCTCCTGCCTTCTCTACTTTACTTCTACCCAACACCTTGCCCTGCCCCCTCCAAGGTTCCTTCCCCATCCTCCCATTCTCATGAATCTAGACACCCTTCTATAGCCCCCTATAAATTATTCTTTAACCTTCCCCTCTAAAGATCTCTCTTTTGTTCTCTTCCCACTCCCTATCCCCTTCCTATTTTATTTCTTCTGAATTTAGATTTTTATACTCTTCTAAATTTATATGTATTGTTCCCTCTTAAACCCATTCCTGATGAAAGTAGATTACCAGAACTACCAGCCCTCCTCCCCTATCTAATTTCTCTGTATCAATTATTCCTCTTGCACCTCATTTGTATAGAATAATTACTCTTTTTAGCTCTTCCTAAATGGTTTTCCTTTTAAAATTCACATCATACTCAGATTTACCCCAAACTTTCTTATGAGCTGCCCAATTATTAATAAGAATATTAGACATACATTTTCTATTATATATATATATATAGTAAATGGTTTGCCCTTATTGAATCCCTTGTAATCAGTCTTTGGTATGGATGTTATGTTTCTCTTAGCTTTTGTATGTCAAATCTTCTAATAAGTTCAGGGTTTTTTTTTAAATAAAGTCTTGAAAGTCTGATGGTTGATCAAATGTTCTTTTTTTCCATTCAGGATTATGCTTAACTTTGCTGGGTATGATATTTTTGTCCAGAGGCCCAGTTCTTTTGCTATTTGATATATAGTGTTCCAAGACCTGAGATCCTATACTGTCTCTGCTGCTAGGTTTTGTGTGATTCTAGTTATGGTACCATCATATTTAAATTGCTTTTTTCTTGTTGCCTTTAATATTTAATCCTTGAGCTAGGGGTTTTGGAATTTGACTATAATATTCCTATGAGTTTTCCTCATAGGATCTCTTTTAAGTGCTGATTGATGGATTTTTTTCTATTTCTACTTTCCCTACTTGTTTCTAATGCTTCAGGACAATATTCTTTAATTATTCTTGTATTATTGTATCAAGATTCTTTTTTTTTGATCATAGCTTTCAGTTAGTTTGATTATTTTAATGTTTTCTCTTCTTGATGTATTCTCCAGATCTGTTGTTTTTCTTACAAGATGTTTCACTTTCTCATCTATTTTTCATTATTCATGTTTTTAAATTAAATGTTTTAAAGAGATCATTTCTTGATCTCTTATACTTTTTCTGGCTTTGCCGAATTCTAATTTTCAAGGTGTCATTTTCTTCTTTAAGATTTGTATCTCCTTTTCTAATTGGTTGGCTTTCCTTTAATAATCTTCTTGTTTTTCTTGGATTCTTCTTCTTCTTTTTAAAGTTTTTCCTTCATCTCTGTCATTTGATTTTTAAAGTCTTTTTAAAGATCTTCTATGAATTCTTTTTGGGCAGGTGATCATTTGACATCACTTTTTGGGTTAGAAGGGAATTTCTTAACTTCAGTATTCTCTGCTGAAGATGAACCCTGGTCTTCTCTATTGTCATATTAGCTTTCTATGGTTGGATTCTTTCTCCTTTTCCTGTGCATTTTTTTGGTGGTAAAAGCTCAATTTTTGTAATCACCTCAAGCTCTGGGATATGGGGGATGGTGCTTCTTGCCTCAGATCTTCAGTTCTCCCTTGAGCCTGAAACCAAAGGCAAACCTCCAACCTCTGTAACTGCCCATAGCCAGGGTCTTTCTGCCCCAATGCTTCTGCACTCACTAGGTTTGTGCTCTTTCCTTCTCATCCTGCTGTTCTCCACAGCACAGCTGGATCTGGCATTCCTTGTCAGCAGAGGTTCCCTCGATCTTTGCTGGCTTAGACGCCCAACTCTCCTCACTATACTGGGGTAAAATTTCCTGTGACTGGGGCCAAGGCAGGCTGTCAAACCAGCTAACACCAGGGCTTGCTGCTTGTTGTTAAAATGGAACCTAACCTGGAGGTGTTTACTCTTCACAGGAACCAAACCTCATCCTGGGATTTTTCTTCTGATCTTCTCAAATTATCCCAGGAAGACCTCTGTTGTGCCCCATTCTTATTTATGTTTTGCTGCACTTTGTTCACCCTAAGGTGATGTTTTATCTCTTTTGTGGGGGAAAATCTTGAGAGCTTAGAATTTTTTGACCTACTCTGTCATATTCCCAGAATCCTCTGCTGCTCACTGTATTTTTAATATAATTTGTTTTTTTTGTAATCCCATGTATTCTATATTATGCATTTTAAAACATTAGTCTGAGAAGGAATCTATGGACTGCACCCCATTACCAAGGGTTCTTGACCCACAAAAAGGTTAAGAACATTTCTGTCTATATTGCCTTCTGACTTCATTTTGTTCTCCTCTAATCATTTTAAAAATATTTCAGTGGTTTCATGCTTTTTTCTTTTCTTTTCACTATGGCTACATCCCTCTTTTCTCTCAACTAAAAACAGAAAAACACACCATTTAACAAGTAAGCAGAGTCAAGAAAGACAAATCTCCACATTAGCTATGTCTAAAAACATGTGTCTTTCTGCACCTTGAGTTCTTCATCTCTTTGTCAAAGGGTAGGTAACATGCTTTGTCTGCCACTGGAGACATGGTAGGATAATACTTTGATCAGAGTTCTCAAGTATTTCAAAATTGTTTTCACAAAGTTGTCACCATAGAGATTATTCTGGTTCTGTTCACTTCACTCTGCATTAGTTCATACCTTTTGGGAATCTTGAAAATCAAGTCTCTTGTTATTTGTTGTGGTGGGCTTGATAATATTCTATTATATTTTTATACCATAATTTGTTTAGCCATTCCTAAATTGATAAGCACCTCCCCCTTAGCTTCCAGTTCTTTTCATCTTCTTTTTTCTCTTTTTAATTCATTTAGGATCAGGATGCTTGTGATTGTGATTATTACCTTCACAGTATTATCTTCCCTCTTAACTGCCCACTCCCCATTTCCTCACATTGTGTGATGACTAACTTTGATAGACTTATCTCTTCTTAGCAATACCAGGATCTAAGACAACTCCAAAAGAGTCATGATAGAAAATGCTATCGATATCCAGAAAAAGAATTATGGAGTCTGAATGCATAAAAAAGCATATCATTTGCTTTCCCTTTCCCCCCTTTTTTTGTTCATTTCTTCTTGTGATGTCTCCCATTGGTTCTAATTCTTCTTTACAACATGACTGATGTGAAAATAGGTTTAATATGAATGTATATGTAGAGCCTAGATCAAATTGCTTGCCATCTGGGGTGGGGGATGGGGGAAGGAGAAAGATGGGGGGAAAATTTGAAACTCAAAATCTTATGAAAATGAATGTTGAAAGCTAAAAATAAATTAATTAATTTAAAAAAGGAAAAAAAAAGATCCATTTCCTCCTGTAAGCTTATACTCAGTTTTGAAGGATATTTTATTCTTGGTGGTAAATCTATATTTTTGTCTTTTGGAATGTTCTATTCTAACATCTTCCAGGGTTTATGGTTGAAGCTGCTAGGTCTTTTGTGATCCTGAATGTGATTCTTTGGTGCTTGAACTCTTTCCTTTTGGTTACTTGAACAGTATTTTTTATTTTGATATGGAAGCTCTGAATTTTGGTTATAACATTCCTGAGATTTTTTTCTTTTGCGGTTCCTTTCAGTAGTTGATCAGTGGATTCTTTCTGTTTTCACAGAGGGAGGTTTGTTCAGTATGGAATAGGAATTCTAGAGGACACAATGGAAGGGGTGAGGAGGGTTGGAGTGGGGCATGAGTGAGGTAGTATTAAGGAGCATGTGAACGAGAGAACAAGAAGTGGAGGCTGGTGATGGTTTCCTCCCAATGGGTTAGTGATTGATTAATACAGGGATAGGGAGAGAAATGGGTGGAGGGAAATCATTAGCTATAGTAATAGCAGGTAGTAGATGAAAAATAAAGGTCAGAGTCTCTTAGGGGTATTGTTGCTGGGCAAGGACTAAAAGTGCGGGACTTTAGTCACTCTTTTTTTTAAGCAATCAGGGTTAAGTAACTTGCTCAAGGTCACAGCCAGTTATTTCTGGGTGTGGTGCTTAGTGTCTGAGCCCGGGATTCGATCTCCAGGTCAGTCTGACACTGGAGCCGGTGCTCTTACTCGCTGTGCTACCTAGCCGCCCTGACTTTAGTCACTCTTGATGAATGTTGGATATGGACTATACTTCATCTGGGTCTCCCAGCCAACAGAGAGCCATGGGCCAGACCTGGGTCTTGTAGCAGCCTAGCCTGGTAATGTTGCTGCTCCTGCCTACTACTCTGTATGGTGGTAACTAGAACCTGGGAACATGACATATGACTTCACAGAGAATATAAATTACCTTGAATAAATATAAACAGCAGAAGCTCCAACTATCCTGTGGGAGAATCTGCATGTGATATTGGACCATTCCTGGCACTCTGTCTTCTTCTGTTTCTATATAATACCTCACCTTGTCTGGGGTTGATATGGGAATTCAAGATGTTACCTAGTCCTGCTAATGCCAAGGACAACTAGCTTCTTATTAAAAAAACTCCCCTGATTTGCCTAATTAATCATAATAAAACCTATTACTAACCAAGCTGGTGTGGGTCCCTCTTTCTTTGCTATCTTGGTAATCTCTCAGAGGGTATGCCACTCTACAATTGGCATAATTAGGGCAGAACAGATCCTTACATCCTCCTTAGTGGTGAGGGAACTAGAAATCAATAAGGAACAGCTAAAAAACTGGAGATCTTTGGCCTGGAAAAGAGAAGACTTAGGAGTGTTATATTCATTTTTTTCCTATATCTGAAGGACTATTATTGAGAGAAGGGAATAGGCTTATTTTAGAATAAGTATTAGGGGCAATGCATAAAAGTTGCAGAAATGTGGATTTTGTCTGGTTGTAAGGAAAATCTTCCTAACCATTTAAGTGTCCCCAAAGTGGAATGGACAACATCAGGTGGGCATTGGGATACCCATCACTGAAAGTCTTCAAGTGGAAGTTGTAGAGATGTTATATTGTCCCTATCCAATCATATAAAGATGTACCAGGTTTCTCCCAAATTCCAAACCACTCGAACCAGACTGATGAGGAATAGAGGCAAAGTGTGATGGAGTAGAAACAGTACTAGACAAGGTATCAGGAGAGCTAGGCTGTTGTTAATTATGGTACCTTAAGGAAGGACCTTCATGTCTCTGGGATTTCATCCCCATCTGTAAAATGAGGAAATTGGACTAGATGATCTCTAAGGTTCTGGGCAGAACTATTATTCTGTGATACTAAATGTGATGATATATTGCTTGTATCTCTGTGTTTGGACATCTAAGGAATGTAGCAACTTGAAGATAAAATACCAGATAGATTTTTTTCCCAGACATTGGTTGCAATTAATTTATCACCATATGATGTTGTGATAGTAACATGCCTTGGTAACAGAGTAGACAACCCCTCCCCATCAATTTCACTTGTTTGTACTTGTGATGAGATTGCCGCTATGACAAAAGATTATCAAATTATTAAAAAAAATCACACTAACCAGCTTTGGGCATTTTGAATTTTTAGAGAATAGTTTTAAAAATCATATATCTCAATCAGCATCCCAGAGTTATATTTGTTTTCCTCTTGTATTCTGTATTTTCCTTTTTCCTGTTAAATGTCAAGACCAAAACAGAATCTTCCCAGATAGAAGATTCATTTATGCAAATATTTCAGATGAAACTGGGAAACTTACTCCTCTGAAAAATTGTACAAAAAGGCATAGACTATATAGCGGCTCTCCTTGGGAAGTCTTGAGGTTTGAAAGTGCTCATTTGAGGGCTGAGGGTTGGAAGCTACATTTCTAAGGGGTTGAAGTCTGTTGTGATGAGCTAAGCTCTAGGGTGATGGGGTTGATGCCTGTGGAATGCTGCTGTCAGCAGAGATTTATGGCCTGTTCCCCAAGCTGTTTCTTGCTTCATTGTCTTGGGGATTTGCAGCAATATCGAAAGGGTTTCTAAAATTTGTTCAATTCTTTCTCAGAGAAACCATAGCCTTGGAACATGGGTCCTAGAATGTAAAACTGACAATAGTTGGAGGGAAAGTGAACATGCAGTTAATTAATCAATCACTACAGAATTTCCCCCACCCAACATTTGTTCTTATTGAATTGGCTTCTTTTCTGGATACAATATGGACAGTATTGGCGTCCATTTTTATTAGGTTACCTATTGTGCTTGATATATCCCTTGGAAGCAAGGTGACAGTTTTGTGGTGTGTATGCTGGCAGTTGGGGAGTACACAGAGACCCCACAAATGGTGAATATGGTTGTCCTAACCCAGGCCCTCAGGGACCAGGTTTTGAGTCATTCTCGTAGGAACCTAAAGTTCCCTAAGGTAATGCCTTGTGTAGAGTCCTCATCTGTTCTGCCTTGTGCTCCCACAACAGGCCTCAGGTTTTCAATACTTGTGTCTGCATCAGTGAATAAAGATTCCACTCTTCTATCAGCCTTGTATTATTGCTGAACCCCAGTCATGTGGAGGGGACACAACTGACATCCAGCCTCTCCTACTAGTACCTACCCATCCTTTCTCCATCATTGGACTTTGGACAACAGGTCTCCAACCCCAGCCTCTCTTCCAAGGCTTTGGATCCTGGAACCTCCTGTTACTTCAAGTTCTCTACCATTTAAAGCTCTTCATAAACTGCCCCTTCTTGCCTTTCCAGCTTTTTACATCTTACGCTCCTTGGTACATTTTATGATCCAGCCCTACTCTGGCCTACTGAAGTTCCTTGGACATGGGTATCTCCCATCTCCACACCTTTTCATTGCCTTGTCCCTTGCCTGTAGTGGTCTCCCTCATCTTTGTCATTTAATTTCCCTGGCTCCTTTAAGACTTGGTTTAAATCACACTTTCTTTAGACGGCCTTTTCTGGTCCCCTCAGCCCCTAATGCTTCCCCTTTCATATTCCTTTCATCCCTTCTGTTTATATCTTGCTTCTACTTAGTCTTTTGCATGTTGTCTCCCACTAGAAGGTGAGCTTCCTGAGGGCAATGACTATTTTTTGCCTTTTAAAAAAATGTCCCTAGTGCTTAGCACAGTGCCTAGTACATTGTAAAGGCTTAATAAATGCTCATTAACTGATTAGAAGCAATTTTTTGAAATAAAATTTTGTTGATTTTTTTTGCTTTAAATCACCTATATTTCCCAGTGTGTCCTACCCCCTCCCACAGAGCCACCCTCCATGTAAAAAATAAAGAGATCTATTACATATACATCATTGGATACCAATCTTTGTTTTAGTCATCTACTAATCTTTAAATAGGTCATTTCCCCTTCTTTCTCAAGAAGTTTAGTATCTGGGTCACATTCTTTTCCTCTGCCCCAACCTCGGTCCTCCATGCTTAGGAACTTCCATATACATGCTGATAACTTAATCTCAGTTCTCATGGTCTGTGTCTCAGCTACCTACAGGCATGTTCCTATCTTAGATTTCACAGTAACTGTGTATCCTGTGTATCCTTCATGAACTCTGAAATTTTGGTCTCTGATCACAACTTCCAGTCCACCCCTCTTTCCCCCTACTGTGCTTCTCCTAAACCTCTTATTTGTTCTTACAGGGATTTCTGATTTCTCCACTCCTCCTTGTCAAGGCCAAACTCCTTTACAAAAAGTTGTTGGTACTAATTGCCTCCATTTCCTCACATCCCACTCACTTTTCAATATGTTGACTCACTTATTATCTCTTCCTTTAAACTCCCCCAACTTTCCTTACTTCTTTGGAGGTCAGCACAATCCTCCTTGTCACCCAGGTTCATAGCTTGGTGACTCAATGTGCAATCTGGCTTCTGACTGAAACTTCTCTCTTCGAGGCTCCCAGAAATCTCTTAATAGCTAAATCTAATTGATCCTTCTCAGTCTTCAACCAACTTAACTTTTGGAATAAACCACATCCCTTGCTTTTTATGACAATGATCTCTACTGGCTCTCTTTAAAACTCTATTATGGTTTCTTTTCAATTTTGTTGTCTCATTTCCCTACCCTAGAGAAACCTGCTGAGATCCTGAGTCCCTTCTCTCTTGGTTGGTGGCTGCTCTCTAGGCCCCCCTTTTTTCTTTAATAGTATTTCTTTTTTTCCAATTACATGTTAAGATAAATTTTATCATTCATCTAAAAAAGTTTCAAGTTCTAAATTTTCTCCCCCCTCCCTAAGAGAGTAAGCAATTTGATATAGGCTATATATGTACAATCATGTAAAACATATCGCCATATTATTCATGTTGTGAAAGAAGAAACCACGAAAAAAATAAAGTGAAAATAGGATGCTTCAATCTGCATTCAGACTCTATCAGTTCTTTCTCTGGAGGTGGATAGCATTTTTCATCATGAGTCCTTTGGCCTTCTTTTGGATCATTGTACTGCAGAGAATGACTTAAGTCATTCATAGCTGATCGTTGCACAATGTGGCTGTTACCGTGGACAATATTCTCTGGGTTCTGCTCACTTCATTTTGCATGAGTTCACATCTTTCCACTCTGGGCCATTCTTTTTTTTTTTTTTTTTGCTTTTTGGAGAGGGGGAAGGTAGGGCCATTGGGGTTAAGTGACTTGCCCAAGGTCACATGGCTAGTTTTGTGTTAAGTATCTGAGACTGGATTTGAACTCAGGTTCTCCTGACTCCAGGGCCGGTGCTCTATTTACTGCACCACCTAGCTGCCCCAACTCTGGGCATTCTTTCAGGGGTGGCTCCAGTCATGCTCCATTTCACTTGTAACTTAACTCTCCAGACTTCCCCTCCTCCTCCTCCTTGCCCTTGTACCAATATCCTCTTCACAGTTTTACAGCTCCCCTTTATGTGTTGTCTTTCCCCTGTAAGCTCCTTGAAGGTAGGAACTATCTTGTTTATATTTCTGCTTAGCCCAGTGTCTGGAGTATGGAGTATTCACTCACTCAATCCCTCTATCTTTCTCTCTCTTTCATCAGTTGTAAAGCTCTATTATTGGACTTCTTTGTCTCCCTTCCCTCCTCTACTTCTATTCTTTCTTTTGGCATCTCATTAGATACTATAGGCTTGGGTATCATCTCTCCATGGATGATACATGTAATTCTATATATCCAGCTTTAATCTATCTCCTGGACTCCGATCCTGAATTATCTGCTGCTTGCTAAACATTTCCACCTGGATGTTCCATCAGCATCTCAAACTCAACATATCCAAAAGAGAAGTAATTTTTATTCCACCAAAACTCGGCCCTCTTCCAAGTTTTGCCATTTATTTTTTGGGCAACAGCATCTTCATAGTCACCCAGGTTTGCAGCCTCAGAGGCCTTCCAGATTCTTCCTTATTCCTCACTCCCACCAATTTTATCTGTTATCAAATCTTCTCATCTCTATCAGCACAATATTTCTAACAGCATATTCTTCACAGCCTGTATCCTAGTTTAGACTCATCATCCCTTGCTGGAATCATTACAGTAGTCTCTTAATTGGTTTCTATTCTTCTAGTCTCTCCCCTTTCTAATCAATTTTCCACACAGTGACTAAAAGAATATTCCTAAAGCACAGTTCTAGTCTTGTCACTCTGTTCCCAAAACTTTTATCCCTCTCCACCTCTAATTTGACCCAATCTCTGTTTCTAGTCTTATTTCATATTATTATTATTGTTTTTACTCTTTGGAGGGGGGAAGACAGGGCAATTGGGGTTAAGTGACTTGCTCAAGGTCATACAGCTCGTAAGTGTTAAGTGTCTGAGGCTGGATTTGAACTCAGGTCCTTCTGATGCCATGGCCTCTATTCACTGCCCCACCTAGTGTCCCCAATATTACTTTTTTCATGCATTCTATTTTCTTTTCTTTTTTTCCTCAATTACATGAAAAATTAGAGTTCTAAATTCTCTCCCTTTCCCCCTTCCCTCCTTACTTCTTGAGAAGGTGAGCAATTTGTTATTGAGCATACATGTGAAATCTACCTTCCATATTTTAATCAAGGCTGTATTGGAGTTGTTTCCTAAACTCAGCATGCCATTTCCCATCACCACACCTTTATACAAGTTATCTGTAATGCATAATGAACATGTGTCTGCTCACTTCTGCCTCTTAGAATTTTTATTTTATTTTATTTTAAGTAATCGGGGTTAAGTAACTTGCTCAAGGTTACATGGACAGTTATTTCTGGGTGTGGTGATGAGTATCTGAGCCTGGATTTGATCCAGGTCATCCCGACACTGGAGCCAGTGCTCTTACTCGCTGAGCCACCTGGCCACCCCTCTCTTAGGATTTTTAAATAAAGCACGGCTCAGTTGCCACCTCCTCCACAAATCTTTTCCTTATCCTCCCAGTTAGTGTTCCCTCTCTGCTCAAATTATTTTATATTTGCTTATTTGATTTCATGTTACATCCCTCAGTAGAATGTAAACTTCTTGAGAGGAGGGTCTATTTTGTTACTTTGTATCCCTAGAGATTAGCACAGTGGCTGATAGAAGGGACCAAATATGTGTTTGTTAAATTGAACTGAACTGAATTAAATTGAAGGAGTTAGAGGAATCTAAGTTAACTCATTTATGTTTGTTGGATTGAGAAATACATTGCTAGGGAAAGCTCTGATTCTCACATTGTAGGGTTATGGAATTTACTATGAAATAAAAGCTCCCAGTGGCAAACTGGAGAAGTGACTAAGGGATCACTCTTGGAGTCAGGAAGACCTTTGTGCAAGTCCTGTTTCTGACCCAATGTTAATTGTGTGAACTTGAGCAAGTTACTCAACTCCTCATTACTTCAGGCAACTATCTAATATCCTGAGTTATGAACGAGGGGTCAATCTGCTCCATGCACAGGAGTTTCAACTCAGGAATTCCCCACACCAATCCTTTGCCTCTGGGATTTTCCCCCCATCATAGCACATTTCCCTCATGGACTGGTACTGTTGTCTACCTTTGTATTCTGCTGCTAATACTGGGCTCTACTCTCCTCTCCCACTTTTTTTTTGCTTTTTGGAGGGCAATTGGGGTTAAGTGACTTGCCCAAGGTCACACAGCTAGTAAGTGTGTCAAGTGTCAGAGGCCGGATTTGAACTCAGGCCCTCTTGACTCCAGGGCCAGTGCTCTATTCACTGTGTCACCTAGCTGCCCCTGTGATCTCTCCCACTTTTTTAAACTTCCTTTGCCAGATCCTTCAACCTTTAGCGCTTTTGTCAGATGGACAGCAACATGACAAAAAGGAGACCTTTTAGTAACTAGTATGGTGTGTGTGCATGTGTGTGTGCATGTGCGTGTGTGTGTGTGTGTGTGTGTGTGTGTGTGTAATTCTACAGGAAGAGGATGTTGCAGGGTGCCCACTTTGAGCTTTATATTCAGTAGCAATTATGAGTGAGGACAGATTTATCCCTTCTTTCTCCTCTGGTACCTGCTTCTTGTGACCAACAGTGCATACAGGAAAAATGACTGATGAATAATAATGATAACTTACATTTATTTGGCATTTTAAAGTTTAAAAAACACTTTTTTCATAACAACCCCATGAGGTAGATGAAAAAGTATTTTTTGAGTTCCATCTTATAGACCAAAGAAATTGAGTCTCAGAGAAGTTATGATTTTTATACAGGGGAACATAGTTACTGTTTTATAATTCCAAGTCTGGTGTCCCATTATACCACACTGCCACTGTTAAAGGATATACAGCCTTTGTGGTTATGGTATTTCTATGACTGCAGTAGATTCCACTAATTGTAATTATGATGTTTGAAAAGGTCAAGAGATATAGTTTCTGGGTAATTTGATCATTTTGTTAATAAGGCTGGGATATCTATTCAGAAAAAAAGGTCAGTGGTACTCTCATGGTAGTGGACTCACAGTTTATATACATACATACATATATATTCCTGAGGGTGTCCATCAACTCTGATTGGCTAACCATTAATTTGAGAATAAATGTTATAATGGGATGTGGGCTTATTCTAATGAGGGTCTGGGGTATGTCACTTGGATCACCAAAGTCTTGGTCAAAGAGACTTACTAATTTCCATATCACTTGTCTGAAAAAAGAGAGAATCATCATTTTCCAAGACCTGTCAGTAAACACAATGAACAGGAATTCTCCCATTCATTTAAAATGAGAATTTCTTATACTGTTTTTGATTAGATCCTTAGTCTGCATAAGACTTTCAGAGAGATTTCTCACAGTGATTGAGTCCTAGTTAAGGAAGTAGAAAAGGGGAAAACTTTGGTTATTAATACAAGAAGAAATAATCATTTCTCTCATAATCATGATTTGGTTCAACTAATGGGGTAGTTCATTTGAAAAAAAAAAATAATAGGCAGCAACCACCCTGGGTGAGTTTTAAGATTCCTTACAGTATAATCTCTAGCTGAATTTGCATTATCTTTGATTCCTTTTTCTTCCATATCTCCAGTTAATTGCCTACTGTTTCTACTTGCACAGTATCATTCACATGTAACTCCTCTCTACTGACTTGGTCACCATTCTAATTTAGACCCTCATTATCTCCCATCTGGATTACTGCAGCAGCCTCTAATTGATCTCCTTGCCCCAAGTCCCATCCCTTCCAATCCTTCTTCCCTCCAACTTCCAAAGTAGTGTTCCTAAACATAAATCTCACTGTCACTACACTATTCAATACACTTTATTTAATGGTTCCCAAGCTTCTAGGGTCGAATGCAAACTCTTCAGCGGGTTTAGGTAACATAAACCAAACTAGTTGACTTTTCCAATCTTATGATGCATTACTTCCCTTTATACTTTACTTTATGTGTGTAAAGCCAACTTGGCTTTCTTGATATTCCTCAGAGATGACATTTTGTCTCCTGTCTCCGGGCCTTGGCATGGGCTATCTTCCATGACTCGACTGAATTTTCTTCCTCTTTTTGCCTCTTGGAATCTCTACTTCCCTTTAGAGTTCACTTTAAGCACCACATTCTACCTGAGACTTTCTCTGATTTTCCCTAGCTGCTAATGCTTCTCCCTCTCAAATTATCCTGTATTTATATATTATTTGGTATATATTTTGTGTGTCCTTATATGTTTGCAACTCAGGTTTTCAAGCTTGAGGAATTTTGTGTGCTAGTGCTCAGTGTGTGACTAGATTCGTGGAGAAAATGCTGACAAAAGACCACAAACCTGCATGATGGAAGGAGTTGGCGGGAGAGGTTTTGTAAAGAGAAGACATTCATTTTCTTTGAGAAAACATGTGAGGTTTCAGATATACTCTGGACTGATTCAAGGGGGGACAGAGTGAAGATTCTGGAAGCCGTAGGCATGTAGGGGAAGCTGGCTTATTAATATATCCCTGATATCCAGCTTGCCTCTCTATAGAATTCAGGGAATTTCCTGTTGGGTGAAATCCAAATCTCCTTAAGCCTTTCTTTCAGTTGAGCTGAGATCTCATTTTATTCCCATCTAAAAAGCTCAGCCTCTCTTGTACAGGGTATGTTTTAATTTGTATAACTTTGATCTGTTTGCTATCTATTTACATAAATGGGTCTACTTACTTTCTATTTGTGATGGTTTTGTACAATTAGCATTTGGTGGGAATGAACCAAGCTGGCAACTATAAGCAAAGGGCTAATGCCCAGAGAAGTTGTTTTTGGGGGAGGGGAGCAAAAATCATGTTCCTAGACCAAAAATATTTAGGGAGAAGATAAATTTAATTCTTAGTCCTCTTGGCCCCTTGAGTTTGGAGAACAGAGTAGGCAAGCTTGTGGCTTTTCTCCTGCTCTTCTCAAGGCAGAAATCAAAGTATTCTTTGGAGAAAGGTGGGTGACGTTCCAGAGATCTTTTAGTGCTTTCTGCTAGCCACATTTAGGCAACTTACAGGTGCATACACACACTTTACACAAGTACATTGTATCCCCTGTGAAATGTAAGCTCCTCCAGAGTAAAGATTGCTTCCTTTTGGTCTTTGTCCCTAGTGCCTAGAATAGTACCTGATAAATAATGTACGTTTAATAATTGCTTGTTAATTGACGATCACCTCTTTGATTCAGCACTTAGCATAGTGCCTGCTACACAGACGGCATTTAATAACTATTTATTGATTGATATTGGAGGAGTCACTTAGCCTTTTTTTAAACCTCAGTTTCTCCACCCATAATCATTTAATCAATAAATCAACAAGCCTGGAAGTGCTTATTCTTCAGACACTTACTTGCTGTGTGGCCCTGGACAAGTCATGTAACCTTGTTAACCTCAGTTCCCTCTTCTGTAAAATGGGCTGGAGAAGGAAATAGCAAACCACTCCAGTATCTCTGCCAAGAAAACTCCAGATGGGGTCATGAAGAGTCAAAAGTGACTGAAACTACTGAACAACAGTAATGACAACAACAAAAGTTTATTATGTGCTAGCCATCGTGCTATAAAAATAATATAAAGGGATGCAAAAGCAAAAAATTAAACAGTCCTTTCTCTTGTGGAGCTTAACTTCTATTGGGGAGACAAAATGTGAGTGTGTGTGAGTATGTGTGTGTGTGCGTGTGTGTGTGTGTGTGTGTGTGTGTGTGTGTGTGTGTGTGTGTGTG
>NW_027185764.1:29767704-29811405 GCF_028583685.1 Petaurus breviceps papuanus | reverse complement strand
TGTGTGTGTGTGTGTGTGTGTGTGTGTGTGTGTGTGTGTGTGTGTGTACAGAATAAATACTGCAGAGAATTTAGGGAGGGAGAGCACAGGATCCGGGAAGGCTTTATGTAGAAGTTAGTATTTGAGCTGCTTTCGTGAAGGACATGAGTTGGAGGTGAGGAGAGAGTGCATTCCAGGCATGAGGGATGGTCAGTGTAGAGGATGTAGAGAAAGATAGAATGGTATCTGAGGAAAAGAGAGAAAGCCAGTTTGGCTGAGCCGTAGAGAGTGAGAAGGGATTAATAGTGAAGTTGGAGAGTTACATCCAGCTGGTAAAGGGTTTTAGAAGCTAAGTAGAGGAGTGTTTATTTTATCCGAGAGGCACATAGTGAGCTGCTGGAGTTCAGGGAGGGGATTAGATCTTTCATCGACAGATTCTATGTGCTGCAAGCAATGAAAATGAACATTTTTGAGCTGGGGAGTGATATAGATGGATCTGTGTATTGGGAAATTTCATTCGGCAGCTGTGGGAAGGATGGACTGGAGAGAGGAGAAAATGGGAGTTAGTCAGTCAACAAGCATTTATTAAGTGTCTGCTTTATGTTGGGCTTTTGCCTTGAAAAAAAAGAAAAATGAAAAACAATTCCTACTTATCTTAAGGACTTTACCATCTAATGGAGAAGACAATATGCAAACAACTATGTAAAAATAAGCTATCTACAGGATGAATTGGAAATAATCCATAGAGGGCAGGCTCTAGCAATACAGGGAATCAGGCAAATCTTCTGGCAAAAGGTGGGATTTTAGGTGAGACTTGAAGAAAACCAGGGAAGCTAAGAGGTGAAGATGAGGAGGGACAGACAGAATTCTAAGCATGGGGACCAGCCAGTGAACACACCTGGAGTTGGGTGATAGAGTGTTGTGTTTGAGTGACTGTTTCAGAGAGTAAATGGGAGAAAGGGGAGGTGTAAGGTATAAGAATGCTGGAAAGGAGAGAAGGGGCCAGGGTATGTGGGGGCTTTAGGAAGATCGGTGAGGAAACTATTATAAGGGTCCACGTGAAAGGTGACATGGGTCTGGACTAAGATGACCATATGACTGGAGAGAGGCCATGAGTGTGAGAGATATTGCACAGGGAAAATCAATAGGACTTGGCAATTGAGTTGATGTGGGAGGTGGAGAAGGAGAGGGAAGAGTAAAGATAACATTAGGGTTCTGTCACTGAGGAGCTGCCTTGAAGTTGGGAAAGGGGGCAGGTTTGGAGGGGGATCCCAAATAGAACTCTGTTCTTTGGGTAGGTGGGCTGTTGTGGGATCTTTTTATTGCTCAGGCATTTCAGTTGTGTCCAGATTCTTTGTGACCCCATGGGAGATTTTCTTGGCAAAGATACTGGAGTGGTTTGCCATTTCCTCCTCCAGTTCATTTTACAGATGAGGAAACTGAGGCAAACAGGGTCAAATAACTTGTCCAGGGTCACACAGCTGATAAGTGTCCGAGGCTGGAGTTCTATCCACTGCGTCACCCTATAACCTTGTTATAGTAGGCCTGTAGTTCTAGAACTGGAAGGGCCTTCAGAAGTCAACTAACCCATCCCCCTCATTTTATAGATGAGGAAATTGAGGCCCAGGGAGGTGAGGCAGGTTGCCTAAGGTCAGAAAGGTAGTAAGTATCCATATGTGGGATTTGAACCCTGGCCCTTTGATTCCAGAATGAATGCACTTTCTAATGTATCATGGTGCCTTCCTTTTCATAACTGAAAAATCAGAATTCTACCATTGTTGTTATTGTTGTTCAGTCATGTCTGACTCTTTTGACTCCCTTTTGGGTTTTCTTGGCAGAAATCCTGGAGATGTTTGACATTTTCTTCTCCAACTCATTTTACAGATGAGGAAACTGAGGCAAAACACAGTTAAGTGACTTGCCCAGGGTCACCCAGCTAGTAAATGTCTGAGGTCTCCTTTAGTGACTTTCAGCCATTTGTAATAATATCCAAGTGGATTTGATCTTCCTGTTGGATTCAGTTAAGTAATTGATTATATTAATCAGGGATTCCATAACTCAGACTATGCTGCTGCTATTATCTTACCCTCCTTCTCCCTCTCTTCTTCTCTCCCCTTCACCCCATCCCCAATCCCAATGCTTTGAGGTCATAAGAGTTCTGGAGAAAAACCAAACAAACCCTTGTGGATGTCACTGTCTGCAGCAGACACACTGTCCTGCCTCACCAGGCTGCTTGGCCTCTTCTGCCTGTCCTCCAGAGCATTTTTTTTTGCGTGTCACTAAGTGCCATCCCACTGAGTGGGCTGTCAGCCCTCTGGATGATTTAAATCCTTCATAATTACCTCAGCCTGCACTGTCTGCCTTTCATCAGAGATCACTGTGCTGATGGCATTCCACTGGTAAGAAGTTAAAAAAAAACCCCACCCCAAAGCCTGCCTTTTATTGCTGCAGGTGATCTGTGGAGTCGGGTCACATTTCATAAATAAATCAGCGGGCATCACTGTGCCAGCATGCCTTTGAACCACCCATCCAACGAGAGCCTGCAGATGTATGAGTAGGAGTCACCACACAGGATGGCGTCTGAGGGGAGCTCTGTCAGAATACTGAGCAGTCCCCACTAAGGGAGATGCTGCCTGTTAGTGGGTCTGGGTCCATTCTCCATGGGGCATGGAGGCAAGAACACCTGAGTTTTCTAGGACACTTACTAGCTATGAGACCTAGGAAAAGTTGCTTAACTTTTGCCTCAGTTTCTCACCCGTTAAATGAGGATAAAAATAGCACCCACCTCCCAGGTTTGTTGCAAGGGTCAAATGAGATAATATTGGTAAAGTGTTTAGCACGGTGATTGCCATATGGTAGATGCAATATAAATGATTCCATGATCCATATACCCTTCATTTTTTTTTTGAGGGTGGAAGGCAAGGCAATGGGGTTGTTACTTGCCCAAAGGCACACAATTTGGAAGTATCAAGTGTCTGAGGCTGGATTTGAGCTCAGGTCCTGCTGCCTCTCCTTCTTTCCTTTCTAAAGGCAAGTAAAACCCAAATCGGAAAGTTTAAAGAATATTGCAAAAGACTTCAGGAATCTTTGTTTACATTGTTTTGGGAATAGGACAACTAGGTGGTGCAGTGGATAGAGCACCAGGATTGGCGTCAGGAAGACCTGAGTTCAAATCTGACCTCAGACTCTTACTAGCTGTGTGATCCTGGGCAAGTTACTTAACCTGATTTGCCTCAGTTTCTTCATCTGTAAAATGTGTAAAATGAACTGGAGAAGGAAATGACAAACCTATCTCTGCCAAAAAAAGCCCGAATGGGGCCACAAAGAGTTGGATATGACTTAAATGACTGAACAAAAACAATGAAAAAGAAACTTAGAAAAAAACACCACTTGAAAATAGTAATACATCAGCTAGGCTAGAGCTGGCCCCATGGTGCGATGGAAATGATGTTGGCTTTGGAGTCTGAGCTCCTGGATTCGGATGCCAGCGGTACTATTTAATATTTGTGTGATCTTGGACAATTCCCTTAATCTCTCAGTTTATCAATGAAACAGGGAGGGAAGAGTTAGACTTAGTGTTTTCTTAGATTCCATCCAGCTATAAATCTACAGTATTAACAATAAAGATATAAAGTAATAAAATAATGCAGGTACTGAGAAGTGATGGCAGTGTATTTCTGTGGAAAGTATTCAGAGTAAGAGAACCTAGTACAAACCAGCTAGGTGGTGCACTGGACAGAGTGCTGGACCTGGAACTAGAAGGTCTTGAGTTCAAGTCCCTCCTCAGAAACTTACCAGCTGGGTGACCACAGTCAAGTAATTTACCTTTCATTTGTCTCACTGTCTCGGCTGTAAAATGGGGGAAATAATAATATTTACCTCCCAGGGTTGTCGCAAAGATAAAACAAGATAATATTTGTAAAGCACTTTGCAAACCTTAAAGTGTTATAGAAATGCTGGCTATTATTATTCAAATCCAGACTATTTCATTTCCTACCTGTGTGACCTTGGGCAAGTCACATAACCTCCCTCTTTTAAATTTCCTCATCTGTAAAATGAAAGGGTGGGCTTGGATGACCTCTCAGTCCCTTTCAGGTCTAAATCTATGAGTCTCTGGTCATAGGGAACTTAATCCTAGAAAACAAAGGAACTGCCCAATCTCAGCCCCTTTCTCAGTGGGAGCTTTGGCATTGGTCTAGCATGGATCTCTAAATGTTTTCAACATCTTTATTGGGAGCCCTTTGTAACATCTTGGGAACAAGACTAAACTTGGTGGCAGTGTATGAGGCCTTCTTTATATGTAGTTCTTATGTTTGGGAAGGGAAAGGAGGTATATTCTTTCTTCAGGCCTGCCCAAGTCAGAACAACGATGAGTTAGGGGTGGGGAACCTGTGTCCTCGAGGCCACATGTGGCCCTCTAGGTCCTCAAGTGCAACCCTTTGACAGAAACTAAACATCACAGAGCAAATTCCCTTAATAAAATGATTTGTTCTGGGAAAACGAACCTGTAACTTCTGGAAAGTCAGATGTATTCATACAACATTAACCCTGATGGCTCACTGGTTCTAAGGCTATGCAGTTAATCGTGTAGAATTAGACAAAGGGAGCTGGAGCTTCTTACCAAAACAGATAAAGCTAAATTCAAGTGTTTGGTAGAATTTCTTTGGAGTCAGAGCATGTACTCATGGGTATTCATCAGTCACTCTAGCTGTCTTTAACTCTGCATATCCTTCCTGCTCCTCTAGGTGAAAGGGCTGATCTAAGCAGGCTATATCAGCACATAATTAGCAGCTTGGGAGACTTTGTCTGCAGTTCGGGGTTATTTTCACAGCAACCAGTGAAGTTATTTATTATGGTTTTCTGACTAACGAAGCAAGTTCAGGAAACAAAAAGCAAATTATGAGTAATCAGTATACCATTAAAAAAAAAAGAGGAAAGGAAATTATAGTGTGATTTTGGAAAATTGAAGTAATGTAAATACTATGAACGATTTCATTGTATCTAGTAATAAATTAGTTTTAATTAGTTATTATATCAATTATGTGGATAGAGATAGAGCTCTGGATCTGGACTCAGGAAGATCTGGGTCCAAATCCTGCCCCAGACACTTTCTACTGGTGGGACCCTGTGCAAATGACTCAACCTTTCTGTCTCAGTTCCTCTTTTTAAAAATGAGGATAATATAACAGCTACCTCTCAGGGTTGTTGGGAGGAGCAAATGAAATATTATTTTTAAAGCCCTTTGCAAACATTAAAGCACTGTCTAAATATTATTATTAATATTGTAATTATCACTCTATAAGGGACTTTAGGAGAAGGAATAGTCATTAACCAGCATTCCAGAGCTGGGTTCTACTCCATGAATTTTTGGTAAACATTGGTTACTGCTTGTGTCTGGATTTTATTTTAAATTTTCACTGTAACCTTTCCCTACCTCTAACATCAAAAAGAGTTGACTAAGAAATGCCCAGGAGGTGAAGAAATAGAGGGATGGCCAGACATATGCATCTAAACTCCTTTTTGGCAAGCTTTTGAGTTTATATCATGCTATTTATAGCATAATGCATGGTGCATAGTAAGAGCTTAATAAATGCTTTTTGCACAGTTGAATCTACCAAAGTATCACGTGCAAGACTTTCCATTTGTCTCTATTTAATTTTTTCTTGATTTGATTTTGGTTGACCATTCTGGATCCTCAGAGCTCTGGGTGTTTTCCCCTTCTTTCACCCAGAAATTAACTGTATTCACTCAATGTATTTTGTATCTATTTACTTTATATGTGTGTATGGCTCAACTGATAGAACGTAAGCTCCTTGAGGGCAAGGACTGCTTTGTTCAATCTCTCTACACATCTTCCTTACATATCCAAGCATCCTGAACATACCTGGAACATAGTATGTGATTAGTAAATGTTCCTTGATTGATTGATTATGATTACAAATCTAGTTTACTGCATTATCATGTCAACTACATGTCTAGCTTGTGCATAAATATAGTTACAGTAACTTTTTGCTATATTACTGAAATTAAGGACCTGAAATCAAAACTAGCCTCCAACACTTACTAGCTGTGTGACCTTGGGCAAGTCCCTTAACCTCTATCTGTCTCCGTTTCTCATCTGTAAAATGGGGACATGCTCGAGAAGGAAATAGCAAACTACTCCAGTATATTTGAATACTCCATGGACAAAGTCTGTGGGGTCATGTAGAGTCAGACGCAACCGAACAACTAAACAACAAATGTCCACGAAATCACTTAGCGTTACCAGTCTAGCTGCCCTATTAAGGAAAGACCTGAGGTCAGTCAGGCACATGTTTTCAGGGAGTCCAAATTAACTTCTTCCTAGTGATCAATGTTTCCATTTCTAAAGTGTCTCACAATCCACCTGTTTAATAATTCTCTCTAGATTTTTGTTAAGCATTGACTTGAAATAGTTTTTTTTGTTTTGCTTTTTGGAGGGGCAATTGGGGTTAAGTGACTTGCCCAAGGTCACACGGCTAGTGTGTGTGTGTGTGTGTGTGTGTGTGTGTGTGTGTGTGTTAAGTGTCTGAAGTCGGATTTGAACTCAGGTCCTTCTGACTCCAGGGCCGGTGCTCTAGTCACTGTGTCATCTAGTCTCCCCAATTTTTTTTCTTTTCAAAAATGGGATGTTTGCTTCTCCTGTTATAATTCTTCATAAATCACCAGAGGTTTCTGACAGCAGTGCTGTGTTTTACAACCAAGCTCTTCAATATCCTGGTATATACTTTCTCTGGGCCAGAAAACTTGGACTGTTCTAAATGATTTCTTGCCATCTCTTTGCTGATCTTGGTCTCAATTCTCTTAGCAATTCCTTTTCTGCCCTTCTCAATATTAAAGTAATTTTCCTGTGATAGAGGAAATGTAAGATAAACAAGAGTTATGCAACTTTGCTTTTTCCCCTTCCATCATTCATTTGTATTACAGCAAGTGATGGCTCTATTTCTACCCAGCTCTTCTTATTCCCATTAAAGCTGTTAAAAAAGCCTTCTCCCTTTCTGTTATTGTTTTTTTCTCCTCACAAGTCACAACTTATCTGGCTTTTAGGCTTGTCTTGACAGTATTCTTCATGCCATTCTTTTCAATTTTTACCATGGTTAGGTGTTCCTCCTTCCATATCCCAAGTCTTGAAATAAATCAAAGCCACGAGTTGAGGAATAAAGCATCTTTAATTGAGATAACAGGGTAGCAAACCTGCTATAGAGGGGGGTGGAGAAGATGTCCAATGGATTTCTGAACTCCAAATTCATGCAAAAGCTTGTTTTTTGCTTTTTGGAGGGGGGCAGGGCAATTGGGGTTAAGTGACTTGCCCAAGGTCACACAGCTAGTAAGTGTTGAGTGTCTGAGGCCAGATTTGAACTCAGGTCCTCCTGACTCCAGTGCTGGTGTTCTATTCACTGAGCCATCTAGCAGCCCCATTATACCTTTAGAAGGAGAGGGGGAGGAGGCAGTATGAAGTAGCAAGGCCTGGTCATGAGACCCCAGTGGCACTTGGCAATCTGGGCTAATGAAACCACTCCATTCTGCCTGTTTTGCCCTTCATGCCATGAATCCCAATGTAAGGGGGCAAGGATGCTAGAAGCTGAGATGCGGCTTGAGCTGGGCTGCCCACAAGGCAACATCTCTGGGGGGACCTAGGGGGTGATTCTGCTCCACCTAACCAAGAGTAAATATTTTAAGAGTAGGAAAGTAAGGACATTACTGAAATTCTGACATTACAAGGATCATTTAAGGGCACAACAATCCACATTACATTTGGTATTAACAATTTCTGTCATTATATTAATAATTATATGAACAATTTTCTGTCATATATATGCCATTAAAAATCTGAGCTCATCACACTGCTTCCTGTATACTTTAGGGGCTTCTTTAGTGACCCCCTCTCCCTTTTCTACTGATTACCATTTGTGGTTGTATTGTTAGTCAGAATTTTGCTTTTGAGATGAAATTGTCGAGAGGTGAACATTGATTAAATCCTCTACTTTTCTCAGAGTGAGAATTCTAACAGATGCCTGGATAACCAAGGTCACTCATCATTATTCCACTTACCCTTGGGCTAGTTTGTTGATCTGTGTTAAGAAATAAGGCATCTTCCATATGTTTGAATTGTGGTATAGTCCCACAGAAAAGTCCTTTCTATAGCCAAGTCTCAATTAGTGTGAATAATGAATCCTGTAAAGTGGTCTTATGTATTTGAATTCACACTATTTGAAGTTTTAATGTAAAAATGGTAATTGGCTCCCTCCCAATGGAAATATGTTATGTAAATTTAGATAATGTGACTACTTCATAGGATTCATTATTTGCACTAATTAAATGTTACCTGTACTTTTTTTCTCTTTTCATTGTCTCCAAATACTCTCAACTGTTCATTTCACTCTTCAGTTTCTGAATTTCCATGTCATTTGGAAATAGAATATTAAGCATTTGCTCCTTAATTTAAGTCCATTTCTTTTAAACAAGGCATTGCTGCATTCTAGTTTTGAGCCTCATTCCGCCAATCTTGGGGAAAATGAAAGGTTGCATTTACTTTAGAGTGTTAAAATGTAAAATTCTCTAGACTCATTGCCCATGTTTTGTATATTAGTATACAAATATTTTTTAGCTGCAAGTATGTTTCCCCATGTCACTCTTCAGATTTGCTTTGTTTAGGGAAAGAATCCTTCAGGTCACCACCTTTCTCATCTAGCCAGTGCAAGAGCATGCAGCTGGTTTGGTGGGGTTTGGAACCCATCTCTTGAGAGATGAGCTTGAAGCATCTGTTTTGTTTGAATGGATTTCATCTTTTTTTTTGCCCAGTTCCAGAGGCCCCTGAAATTTGTTGACTGCATGAAGTTGGGAATGATAACTAAAGTGATGAGTGATGCTCTGGCTTTTATTGATTGGTCAATAAGAGGTCTCAGCCCAAACCTCATTGTTTGGGTTTTGATGGCTCTGAGTGAATATAAATAAATAGCAATTGTTTTCATTCCATCCAGAAACTCTAAGGGTCTTCCCTTCCCTGGATGGATTCTTTTCTGAAGATAAACTAGGCTATTTTTGTCTCAATTCTTACCTAGTCTTTAATTACTGACTAGGAGTTATCTCAGGAAAACTGAGGCCAGGGAAAGACCTTAGCTTAAAAAGTCCAAGCTCTCCCACTTCAGCCTGGGCCATCCTCAGTTGTATTGAGTTATTTCTTGCCACTGGACTCTGATGACTCTGGAGGAGAGAGTGAGGCTGAGGCTGATGACCTTGTGAAGCTCTGCCTCACTTAAATCCAATTCACTCACAAGTCAAGACATCATCCAATATGATGTCATTGGTCTTCTTCAAGAATGAAGAATGAACAACAAACAATGGGTGATGGAGATGGGATCCAAATATAGCTTGACAGACTGGAACAATGGGTCAAATATAATCAAATAAAGTTGACTAGGGATAAATGTCAAACTTAGCTTAAAAGAATCAGCTGAACAATAAGAACATGGGGAGACATTGTAAAACAATAGTTCACGTAAAAAACACCTAAGGGTTTTACTAAGTTATAAATTCTAATTGAACCAACAATGTGACATTGTGGACAAAAAATCTAAGGAGATCTTAGGTGGTGTTTAAAGAAGCATAGTGTCCAGAACAAGGGAGAGTTCCATTCTATCAGACAACATAGCTAGGATATTGTGTTTATTTCTGGGCACTACATTTTAAGAAAGACATTGATGAGCTATACGCCTGTGGAATATCCCTCATTTTTAAAAATTCAATTTTATTTTATTTCTGTTCCAAATTCTCTTCCTCTCCCCACTCACTCCCCCATCCACTGAGAAGGCAAGAAGTATAAAACCCATTACAAATATGAAGTCATGCAAGACAAATTTCCATATTAGCCATGTTTTAAAAAAGAAAGAGAAAAAACTATGCTTCAATATGCACTCCAAATGAATCAGTTCTCTATCTGGAGATGGATAGCATTTTTTATTCCTTCTCTTCACTCACATAGCCAGTCATTCTTAACTCATATTGTAATAGACTCCTTACTGGTCTCCATACTTCCTGTTTCACATCTCTTCTGTCCTCCCTATACACAGTTGCCAAATTAATCCTTGGCTGAGGTGAGAGTTAGACCTCATGCAGAGCAGTATTCCAGGTCTGGTCTTGATGGGGTGCTTGGGATCTATGTTTGTAACATCAATCTGTAACATCAGTTTGTAGAATCAATCTGTAAAACCAGTCTGTAAAATCACATCCCCCCCCCCCCCCCCCCCCAAATCTCAGAGCATTAACTCTGCCCCTTCCCCCTGCCAGCACTCTGCCCAGCAACAACTCATGAATTATTTATTTCTGCTTGGAACAATAACAAGCTATACCTATGAATCCTTCACTAAACCATCTATAAACATTTTAGCGAAGGCAAATGTTATCTCCCCTTAGTATAATGGCCAGCTGTACCTATGAATCCTTCAATGCACTATTTGTAGGTTAACTCCTTAGCCAATTATACACATACTGAGTCTCTGTTAGCCTTGGTTCCCAACATCCATCTTGTCAAACATGACACTGATGGGTGGCAGACAAGGCACTTAGTCAGCCCTGACCAATAGCTGACAGTGAAGTTTCAAGCCTAAAACCATACCTCCAGGTAGCCCCCCTTGGACTATTTCCCAGTGAATTATGGGCAATATGCTGCGCAGTTGATATTGAAAGTTCATGTTCCTTTAAGCACTGACCACTCCTTAACTCCTCCCTAATCCCACCCTTACTCACCTAGTTAGCATAATTGGCATCTGATTTACTATTGTAACTCTTTATAAACTATACCTATGACTTCTTTAAGTTTTCAGGTTCCTTAAGACCTCCTGCCCCCTGTACATCTTAACAAAAACTTTTATAAGCCTGACTTCAAGATTGCTTGGGCCTAGTGAATTCCTTCCAGACTGCACTGCAGGGACTCTGGTCATTGAAGCCCCTGTAACACCTATGGCACTCCCCCTCCCCCCCCCAGTCAGTCTCATACCACTCCAAATAAGAAAGGTCTTCACTTTCATCCTGATTTTGATTATTCCATTGACATGGAATTTTTAATTAATTTTAATGAATATCATTTTTCAGAATGATACTATGAAATGATACACTTCCATTGCCTTTTTGCCAGGTTTTAAGAAAGGCTCTGGTATGTACAAGTGTACAAAAGGGAGGTGGAGATGTGTGGGAGGGTTGTGGTTGTTTTTGTTTGTCCTTTGTTGTCCAAGAGGACCATGAGATCAGAAGGTGATGCCATAACTTGCAAGTGAATTGGATTTAAGTGAGGGAAGGCTGAGCAAAGTCACCAGCCTTACTTTCTCCTCTGGAGCATCTGGGTCCAGTGACCATCCAGATCAGGATGACTGGAGATGGTTCCCAATAGGGATGTAGAAAATGAGAAGTGAAACAGAACAATGGAACCTTTCAAAGAGTCTGATTCTGGGGAAAGAAGATGGATTTGAAGATTTCCTTGGAAACAAGTCAAAAGATTTAGGCTAATTCTGGTGGTCACAATGTAGTAGTCTGCAATTGGGAGAAGAATCCTGAACTTGAAATCAGAAGTGATCTATCTCCAAATACCATCTGTGAAAATTACTAGCTTTGCTGTCTTGGGCAAGCTCTCTGAGTCTCAGTTTTCTCATATGAAAAATGGAGATAGTTTCAATAACTATTTCATAGGATTGTAAGGAAAGCGCTTTAAAAATCATAAAGCATTCTGCACATGATAGCTATTAGTGGAAGAAGAGGAAAAGTACCTCTTTTCATATAGATGTGAACAACACATGTCATCTGAAACCAATAGCATTTACTTCCTAATGTCATTTGAAAGTCAGAAAAATATCTATCCGGATGATAAACTTGAAATATGCAGGCATCCACACACAAAATAGCCAAAAATTTTCTCTAAAAGCCAATAAACCCAGCCAATAAGGTTCAGGATCTTTATTTTAGGAGGGAGAATAAAATAAAGTATGATCGTATCAGTGATACTCAGGTATTGATGAGTCCATGGTATCCTTTGGGTCTGGCCATTGTTGATGTCACACAGGTTTCCTACCCATTTTGCTCATGCTGAGAATAGCCAAGCCCTGCCTGTTGGGACCAATATTGATTTTCGCCTGAAAGCTCTGCTATCTGCAGCAGTTGCCATGGCTTTGTTTAATTTATTAAATCAAGCAGCATGACGACATTCTCTATAGAATAACTCCACAAAATTCTCTATAGTATAACTTCACTCCACAAATCCTCCCTTTCCAATAGAGAGATTGAACAATTCACCAAAGAGCTCTTTGAAAAATAAGCCCTAGAAGCAAGATTTAAACATCGAATGGAAAATGACACCCTGAAGCTTATGAAAAAAGCTTCTTTCTTCTCTTTCTTTACTATCATCACTCATCTGAGACAGGCTTTCCAGAGCATGCTAAAAGAGCCCAGGTGGAAATATACTGTTGCCTGGGTGGAAAGTCAGGCGCCATGTTGATGGATTATGTGGCTGGAATCCATAAATGGTCAAAAAAAGAGGAGCATTTTAGGGTAAAATGAAGTCTGTAGAGTGAGCTTAGCTCACTTGGAGAAATGGTGGAGAAAACGGTCAGAGAAAAGGTGTCTTGTACCATAGGCAGAGGCAGAAAGCAGGACAGTATGTGGTGCTGCCAGGGTCAGGAAATTGCTGAGTGAGGGATGTGTTCCCACAGCCTTCCTTAGTACATATGGCACTGTGGAACAAGGTCTACACTGGAGTTCCCCTTCCAACTGCCTTGAGATGAGGTGCTCCATACAGTGCCTCTTGAAGTATGTGTAGTAGAAAGAATCAAGTGTTATTGAGTCAGAGCTGGAATGGACCCTAGAGTTCAGTTAGTTCATGGTCTGATTCCATTATTTTACAGATGAGGTCCAAAAAAGTAAAATGATTTGTCCAAGATTCAGAGAAGCAAATGGGTGGCTAGGTGGTTCAGTGAACGGATCACCGGGCCTGGAGTTAGGAAGACCTGAGTTCAAATCCAGCTTCAGATACTTTTTAGCTGTGTGACCCTGGGCAAGTCGTTTAACTCTGCCTCAGTTTCCTCATCTGTAAAATGAGCTGGAAGAGGAAATGGCAAACCACTCCAGTGTTTTTGCCAAGAAAACCCTAAATGGAGTCGTGAAGGGTTAGACAGACTGAAATGACTAAACAATAACAATAGTCAGTAGCAGACCTGAGACTCAAGACCCAGTCCTGCGTCGATAAATCCAGGGCACTGTCCACTGTGCCTCTCCGAGAGACCTGGCTGGAGTCTTGACTCTGCCACTTAGGTGTCTTATGTCCTGAGACAAACCCTCAGCATCTCTGAGGCTCATTTCCTTAGTTGTAAAATGAAATAATGCTTTCACTGCTTACTAAACTAGCAGTATAGAAATGGGAGCTACTGTTAGAACTCCCTTAGTGTATGTTACCTCACACAGTCAGCAAACATTGATTAAGCCCTACCATGTGCCAGACAGATACCTTGCTGACATCCGGGAGACCCCGCTGGCAAAAACCAGAACAAAGTCAAACCCAATCCCTGTCCTTAAGGAGTTTACATTCTAATTGAGGAGACAACTTGTAAATAACAAGGTATGTGATTTTTATAGTCTAGATGGAAGGTAATCTCAGAGTGGATGAGACTAGCAGCTGGGGCAATTGGGAAATGCCTCCTGGAGTGGAGTCCTGAAGGAAGGTGGGGAATTTAAGAGGTGGAAGTGAAGAGGGAGAGTATTGCAGCAATAGAGGACAGTGTAGCTCTATTACAGAGTCCCAGAAAGGGAGTAAAATGTAAGAAGAGGCCTGCTTATCAAGAACCTTAAATGCCCAAAAGGACATGTTTTGTCCTTGAGGTAATAGGGAGCCAATGGAGTTTACTGAGGTGAGAGGGTGACATGGTCAGGTATGTGCTTTAGGAAAACCATTTGGCAGCTAGGATGAGGAAGGATTGGAATAGGGAGAGACTTGAGGCAGGGATACTAATTGGAAGGTTATTTTTAGAGTCCAGAAAAGCAGTCATGAGGGAGTATAATAGAAAAGAATATAACTAATATAACACAGCATAACATAATGTAATGTAATGAGGTGATATGGCATGACATGATGTGATGTGTCATGACATAACACAATGTAACATACCATAATATCATATATCATATAATAAAATATATATATACCATAATATATCATATAATATAATATACCATACTATATACAATTATATATAATACATATATAACTTAATATAATATACCATGTTTTATATATATATGTGTGTATATATATAACATGCCATAATATTATATAATACAATATAATATAGATTCTATTATGGTGACTATGTGAATGAAAGAGACTGTATCTACATGACAGATGTTGCAAAGGCTGAAGAAACATTATTTCATAACAGATTGTAGTCATGGGGGAGGTGCAAGTGAGGTTTCAAGAATGGCACCAAGGTAGTGAACCTGGGTTGGGAGGATGCTGTTACCCTCAACAATAACAGGAAAATTTAGTAGAAGGAAGGATTTTTGGGGAGAAATGAATCTCTTTTGGACACAAGCAGTTTGAGATGTTTGTGGGACATCCTGTTTGATATGTCCAAAAGAGAGTTGGTGAAGTGAGACTGTAATGCAAGAAAGAGATGAGGGAGAAATATATTGATTGGGGAATCATTTCCAAGGAGAATATCACTGAATCCATGGGGGCTACTGAGATCACCGAGTGAGATAGCCTAGAGGGGAAAGAGAAAAGTCCCCAGAAAAGAGCCTTAGGGGACGCTCCCAGATAGTGACCAGGACACGGACAAAGAACTAGCAAAGGAGATTAGGAATGAATTGTCAGAGAGGCAGGAGAAGGACCAGTAAAAAGCAGTGTCAGAAAAACCCAGAGGAGAGAATATCTAGTAGGAGAGTCTGATCAATTGTGCCAAATGCTTCAGGAAGGTCAAGAGGAAAGATGTTTGAGAAATGGCCGTTAGATTTGGCAATTGGGTTATTGGTGACTGAAGGAGGGAATCAAATGATGAGTGACAGGAATGACAGAATCAAGTAAATATTTTTAAGGATAGGGGAGACATGCTTGTAGGCAGAAAAGAATGAGTTAGGAAATGGAAATTGATAAGAGGGAGGGGAGAGAGAGAGAGAGACAGAGACACAGAGAGAGACAGAGAGAAAGAGAGAGATAGAGAGAGAAACAGACACAGAGACAGAGAGACAGAGAGAGAGAAAGAGAGAAGAGAGACAGAGAAAAAGAGAGACAGAGACAGAGAGAGAGAAAGAGAAAGAGAGAAGAGAGAGAGGACAGAGAGACAGAGACAGACAGAGAGAAGGTAAAACTATTTTTAATTTTTACCCTGGATTGTGAGGAGACAGAGTGTGAGAAATGCTGAACAGACCAGAGATAGAGATTCATTCATTCTGCAGTCTAAAAGGTCTAATAGCAGCTGAGTATTTAACGTTCCTGGCAACTGGTTGAAGACTGGTCTCTGAAAAGCAGGGGATGCCTTGCTCTGCCTCAGTAGGCCAGAAGTGATACCTTATTAGATCACAGGGAAACAAATACCCATGGGTCTGGATTAATTTCAGCTCTATGCTCCTTTCATCTATGAAGATCAAAAGGATCCTACAATTACTGGGAGACTTGTGAAGTCTCATGTTTATTTCCACTGGAAGATTTTTTCATTAAAAACGTCCACCAAATTATTGCTAAATAGGAGGCGTAGGATACTCTGTGGTCCCCCAGTTCTTTGTTCATCTATCATCCACAAGGCTGGAGGCAGAGCTGGCTTCTCTTGGTATATGAAACTCACAAATAATCTTTGTTTGTTCACTGGTGGGATCATTATGGCAGGGAGAAACCTGAGAGGTGACAGGCTGAGTGGGAGGGAAAGCAGGAGGAAATTTATTTTGCTACATTCCTGTAAAAAGATTATTATTGGGAGGCAGAGATAATAATCCTCATATTTCCTGAATTAATATTTGATTTTTTTCTGTTGCTTTGTGACTGAGATAGATATGCTGCTCTGCCTAGCCATATTTACCCCCACCCCCAGGTAAGAGAGGGAAGTATTGAAGAGTTCAGTGCTATGAAGGAGTCCTCTCTGTGACATCCTCAATAACCCACTATTATCCTATGGAAAATGTTGTCATGCAGCTTGATTTAATAACTTAACTCCCCCTCCCCCCACAGTGGGCCCATTTTATTTTCTGATAGGTCTGCTTGTTAGGAAGTTCATCTTAACATCTTAATCATCAATGTAATGCTGCCATGATTCCACATATTTTTGGAGCTCCTCTTTGAGAATTATCTTTAGGGCCTATATCACATTTGGAGGTATGTGGGGAGAGTGAGTTGAAAGGGTGTGAGGAATGTCTTTGTGCCTTGAAAATGGACTTAATTTTTGGAAACAAAACAGGATCAGGTCTTTAGAAAAACCTTTTGTAGACACTGTCTCTGTTTTGTTTGGTGGGAAGGTCTGCACATTTCTCGTTTGACTGTCTTGATTGACTAGGCAAAATTTAACTTGACCACTGAATGGGGCAAATCTGAATGTAACATGGATGAGGAGTTTATCCCAATACCTATTCTCCTTGAGGAATAGAGTCTCCAGATCCCGGCTACTAGGTACCTTCTCTATTCTATCCAGGTAAGCACTTCTCAGGGGTTCAGCCCAAAAGCTTCATTCTCAACCGCCTGGAATCTGAGCCACCGCCAGATGTGCAAATCACTTGAGTTCTGAACTATTTTTTATTTATTCTACAGATGATTCACAGGCCATGCTTAAATGTTCTCAGCCAATCCAGTTGATCTAAAGACTTTTCACCTTTAATCTAAAATCAGGGCTGTGATCGAGGCAGCTAGAACAGTTTCTCTCTGTCTTTATTATTATGAATTTTTTTTACCATTATATCCCATTAAAATGTTTGATTGGGTGATTAAGACATGTTCTCACCTTATTAAGATATCTAGGAATTTTTTTTTAAGCAATCAGGGTTAAGTAACTTGCCCAAGGTTATTTCTGGGTGTGGTGCTGAGTATCTGAGCCCGGATTTGATCCAGGTCATCCCCAAACCTGAGCTGGTGCTGTTACTCACTGAGCCACCTGGCCACCCCTAAGCAATTGGGGTTAAGTAACTTGCTCAAGGTTACGTGGCCAGGTGTTTCTGGGTGGGTGCTAAGTGTCTGAGCCTGGATTTGATCTCCAGGTCATCCCAACACTGGAGCCAGTGCTCTTACTCACTGTGCTACCTGGCTGCCCCGACATCTAGAAATCTTAAGTGAAGATAGAGATGACTCGATTAATTTAATTGCCTTGGCTGGGCTTCTTCAGATTGTGTTAAGGACTGGAGAAGAAAAGTTGTCCCAACCTTGACAGGTAGTCCTGTGAGTACTGTTCTTGGTGAGGATACAACATCCATTCCAGAGGCTGCAGTCTATCACTAAGTCCATAGGGGATCACTCTCAGTTTTGTTTTGTGGAGACAATTTCTATTTCATTTTCTGCAGTCAGAGACTCTGTGCAGTTCTATTTCTTTCATTATAGTGTTAAAGTGTTTTGTCCTGTAGTATTCTTCTGGGAGACCTGTGGTCTGTCGGTTGTCTCTGCACATACTGTCTTCAAGATCAGTATGTTTGTTTCACAGTCAGCATATTTTCTTTTAATTTTTAAAATTTACTTCTCTTCTTCTAGATTGTATACTTCTGAGTATTTGTATTCCCGATCTCTCTTTTGTTTCTTTGGTGAGGCTTGTCATTGCAGATTCAAATTTTTCTATTCTGCTCATCAGTTTTGCTGTGCAGGACAGAGATTCTGCTCTCATCATTCTCATTTATCTTTTAAACTATTCAGGAATAGCATGTTGTGGTTTTACAGTCTCCTCCAATTCTACAAGGTCCTCTGTCTCATCAGGTATTACATAATTTCCCTTTATTTTGCAGTATTTTTCTGTTTACTAGATCTGGAGACCACATTTTTTTTTCTGTTGTTACTGTTTTTCTCTTCTGTTGATTTATGTTTATTTTCATAATTTTTGTATTTTCATATTTCAAGGTCTTCAAAAATTTTTTCTTCCTGGAATCTTTAGTACTTTCAGTCTTTCTTTCATCCCTCCCCCCATTATTTTTCTTATCACTCACTTCCTGACTCTGTTCCCTCTAATTGTGGATTTCTTGAGGGCTGGATCTCAAAAGTATCTCAGCCTCCTCCTACACAGGGCAATTGCCTGTGTCACAGAGTATTATTCTTTAAAAAAAAAAAGAAATTTATTATTTAATTATTTTTAATAATCACTTATTTATTTTTAGTTTTCAACATTCATTTTTATAAGATTTTGAGTTCTAAATTTCCCCTCTCTCTTCCTTCACCTTCCCCAACATGGCATACAATCTGATAGAGGCTATGCATGTACAATCATATTAAACACATTTCCACATTAGTCATGCTGTGCAAGAAGTATCAGAACAAAAAGGGAAAACCATGAGAAAGAAAAAACAAAAAAGAGAAAATAGTATGCTTTGAACTGCATTCAGACTCCATAGTTCTTTTCTGGATGTGGATAGCTTTTTCCATTGCATTGCTGAGCAGAGCTAAGTCTATCAAAGTTGGTCATCACATAATATTGCTGTCACTGTGTACAATGTTCTCCTGGTTCTGCTCACTTCACTTTGTGTTAATTCATGTAAGTCCTCCCAGGTTTTTCTGAAATCTGCCTGCTCATCACTTCTTATGGAACAAAGATGTTCCATTACATTTGTATGCCACACCTTGTTCAGTCATTCCTCGATTGATGAGCATCCCCTTAATTTTCAGTTCTTTGCTACCACAAAAAGAGTTGCTATAAAATTTTTTCTACATGTGGGTCCTTTTTCTTTTTTTAAATATCTCTTTGGGATACAGATCTAATAACAGTATTGTGGATCAGAGGGTATGTAGAGTTTTATAGCCCTTTGAGCATAGTTCTAAATTGCTATCCAGAATAGTTGGATCAGTTCACAAATGCACCAACAATGCATCAGTGTTCCAATTTTCTCATATCTTCTCCAACATTTATCGTTTTCCTACTTTGTCAGGTTAGTCAATCTGAGAGGTGTGGTGTGGTATCTCAGAGTTGTTTTAATTTTCTTTTCTCTAGTCAATAGTGATTTAGAGCATTGTTTTCATAAGACTATAGATAGCTTTGATTTCTTCTGTCTTTAGCCATTCTCCTTCTTCCTTTGACCATTTATCAATTGGGGAATGGCTCATAATTTTATAAATTTGACTCAATTCCCTGTATATTTGAGAAATGAGGTCTTTATCAGAGAAACTTGCTGTAAAAATTTTCCTCCAGTTTCCTGCTTTCCTTCTTATCTTAATTGCATTAGTTTTGTTTGTGCAAAACTTTTAAAATTTAATGCAATCAAAATTATCAATTTTACTTCCCATGATCAGAGGATCACTCTTAATAGAATTTCCAATGTGATAGATTACATACTCTCAGGAAAAAAAGTTCGTCTACTGCAAGGAAAGCACTGTAAATTTTTGTCAAATGCTTCATTTGTTTTGTTCAATTGTGTTTAGAGGATACAGAAAGAAAAAGAATATCCGATCCATTTAAGAAATAAGCAGTTTGGCTTAGTCAGTTTCCTTGTAAAATGGAGCTGAATCATCAATTAGTAAGCAGCAGAACTGATTACATTAGGACCTATCCTGGGGATTGCAAACAACTCAGAGAAATTCAGAATCTCTGAACTGGGAGGATTGTCAGAGTTTAGCTACTATAGTCAGTAACTGAACAGCAACCCCTTCTATACCTTCACCAGAAGGCCACCCAGTTTTGGCTTGAAGATGTGCAACAAAGGGAAACCAATTTTCTATCTAATTTAGCTTTGGACAGCTCTATTAAGAAGTTGTTCTCAGGGCCACTAGGTGGCGCAGTGAATAGAACACTGGCCCTGGAGTCAGGAGGCCCTGAGTTCAAATCCAACCTCAGACACTTAGCACAAGCAAAAAAACTAGCCGGGTGACCTTGGGCAAGACACTTAACCCCAATTGCCATACCTTCCACCTCCAAAAAAAAAAAAAAGCAAAAAAAAGTTGTTCTCTATTTTTTTTTCTTTTCCCCATATTTTCCCTATATCCAACCTGTTGTTAAGTCCTACTGATTTTGCCTTCAAAATATCTCTTGAATATACTCCCTTCTCTCCTCTGACATGATCACCTCCACCCTAGCACAAACCTTCATCACCTTGCTCCTGTACTATTGCAATAGTCTTCTGTTTGGTTTCTCTACCTCACCTCTTCCCACTCCAGTATACCATCCAATCCATTTTCAAATTAACCTCCCTAAAGTGCAGGGCTGACCATGTTGCCCCCAAACTTGATAAACTCCAGTGGCTCCCTCCACTTCAGGAACAAATATAAAATCCTTTGTTTGGTTTTTAAAGCCCTCCATACTCGAGATACTTCCTACCTTTGCAGTTTTCTTACACCTTCTTCCCCTTCACATTCTCTTCTATTCAGTAACTCTGGGCTCCTTCCTTTTCCTAAAACACAACACTCCATCTTCCAGTGCAGGGACAATGGCTTGGAGAGCAATGATGTTGGAAACCATGGAGGTTACAAATGAGGATGAAGAATAGGTTATAGTTAATATGTGGGACCATTATTCTTAGGTTACTAAATATGTTAGAATTATTATTCAATGTAGCAAACTTGTTTTTGGGAATTTCTTCTACTCACAGAATAGATAAGTCCTAGGGAGATGCCCGAGGCATATAGAGGTTAAATGACTTGCCCAGCATTGCCCATCTGGTATCACAAGTGGCAATAGAATCCAAATCTTCCTGACTCCAAACCTAGCATTCTTTCCTGTACTACAAGTTATGCAATTTACTAAAAAAAAATTGATGAATCTTTAAAAAATTTCATTGAATATCAACTTTTCTCAAATACTTTTCTTTAATTTTGTACTTGTTATAGTTCCATTAGATGTGCAGATGATAAAAGTTTTATATTTTCTGAATCTAGTTTTTCTTTTATAACTTTAAAAATACTTGTTGCATCTTTAAAATAAAAAAGGAGCATTAGTGGCTTCTTTTAAAAATATCATCTTAAAATATAAATCAAAACAAAAGCAACTTGTGAATAATAAAAAAACTTAGTTTTCCCCATATCTAAATATTGTAATATAATAAAAAAGTTTTCAGTGAGATTCCTTAGCTTCTTGCTTCCTTTCCGACAGCATTAGAATCATGAATGGCTGCAGATCTTGGCGCCTCTGGGCTCCGGGAGGTTTTCATCTACTTTTGGAATGAAGAAGACTTCATGTTTCTAGTGGGGTTTGAGTTGGGCCTTGAAGAATATGTAGGATTTTTATAGCCACAGGTAGGAGTGGGAGATGGGGAGGGCTTTTGGGTCAGACAGGATAGCTGGATGAAAAGCAGAAACGAGTGTATGCCATGCCTAGGAATGTGAGGAAGTCTAGTTTGACTGGAACTTTGGATGCATGAAGGAGAGTTGTAGGTAGATAATGTAGTAGGGCAGCTAGATGAAGCTGGTGGATAGAACACTAGGCTTAGAATCAGGAAGATTTATCTTTATGAGTTCAAATCTGGACTCAGACACTCAGTAGTTGTGTAAGTCCTGGGTGAGTCACTTTACCCTGTTTGCCTCAATTTCCTCATCTGTAAAATCAGTTGGAGAAGGAAATGGCAAACCAGTCTAGTATCTTTCCCAAGGAAACCCCAAATGGGGTCACAAAGGGTCATGTTCAGTTATGACTGCAAAACAACTGAGTAACAACAAAATATAATGTAATAGAGTTCAATACAATGTAAGTTCCTTGAGAACAAGACTATTACAGTTTTTGTCTTTGTAACCTCAGTGCATAACCTAGTCCCTGGCACAAAGGATTCATAATTCAGTCTACCATATGGAGGAGGGTAGACAAGTAGATAGGTAGTGATGAGGGGAACTATGGAATCACTCTGAAAAAAAATTTAAAAATGTTGTTGTATTTAACAATGGAAAACAGCTAGAAGGAGTGATGAGTCTGTTAGGTACAGATTCTGTCACCAAATGAATGTTACTAACCCATGTTTTTATGCTTAATTCAACTATCCCTAATGAATGTATTAAAAGGTCACGGGTTTTCTTACCTGGATTGGGGCATAAAAGGACTCAGAGCCTCTTCTTTCCTAGGGTCATTCAGGCCCAAACTGAGATATTCTGGGCAGGGCGGGTTGCCTAGGACTACAATTGGTCTGCATCAGAACCAATTGGCACAGAGTCAATATCAGAACCCAGGATACGGTGATTTATCTTCAATATCCTTTGTTCTCTAATTTGAATACTATTGAGGAAATAAATCCCATACTAGGCTGTCAGAAGGTGAGCTGAACTGATAATAGGGAATCAATTAAGGCTTTTGAACAGGGTGTCCCTAAAGTCTGGACGTGTAGGAAATCTCATTAACTATGCATATTTTCAAGAAATGAAATGAATGAAATTTTAACAACCTTTTATTTGATTGGCATAAATGAGATTTTGTAGGAAGACATAGGAGACACAGGAAATCTCATTAATTAAGTAAATTAATCTCATTAATATGGAAAATAGTCTCCAACAGCTAATGAAAGCCTTTATTCCATATGAAACTGTAATGGCTAAAATTTATGCTAATTAAATAAAATGTTGTTGAAAATTTTATTCATTTACTTTCTTGAAAATATCCATAGTTAATGAAATTGCCTATGTGTCCAGACTTTAGGGACACCCGTGGAGGAATGTCATGATCAGAACTATGATATTGGAAGATTGTTCTGGTAATTGTGTAGGATAGGTTGGAGGTGGGTGAGACTGAAAGTGTACTGGTTAGATTTGACTTTCTCTCTCTTAGGGAGATAAAAAATCTCCCAGCAAATCAAAAACCAAAATCCCAAACCCTAACTAAAGTCACAAGAGAGCTTTACAGCCCACCACAGGCTAGCGTATGAAAGACTAATTAGGCTTGCTCTGCCCAACTGGAACAAAAACTGAAAGTTGCAGAGCGACAGATTTAGGCTTGATGTAAGGAAAAATTTCTTGACACTTATTGGCATTTAAAAGTGAAAGGGACTCTCTTAGGTGGCAGTGGTTTGCCTTTCATTGGTTTGCATTTCAGTTCAAATCAATTCAATAAACACTAAGTGCTACTATGGGTGAGGCACTGAGTTAGGTACTAGAGATATAAAAACAAAACATAAATGATTTCTGCCCTTAGAGCTTATATTCAAATGGGAGGATGCTATGATAATCAGTCAAGAAACATTTAGTATGTGCCTTCTGGAGGCAGGTGTTGTGTGGGGCTACATATGCAAAAACAAGAAGAAAAAAATTCCTATTTTGAAGGAGCTTACATTCTATTAAGAGGGGAGTGTGGAGGTAGAAAGTAACACATACGCATCTAAGTCAATGCAAAATACATACAATGTAAATACTAAGTAGTGTACAGATAAACAAATATTTAACTTTCAACTTTTTCCCGTAATAGCTTTCTTTTTTTTTAAAAGAACATTTTATTTTTTTCCCTAATTACATGTAAAAACATTTTAAATGTTCTTTTTAAAAAAAATTGGGTACTAAATTCTCTCCCTCTCTCCCTTTCCTCCACCTCCTCCCTATGACAATAAGTAATTTGATATAGGTTATACACGTGTAATCATTCAGAAGACATTTCCATGTTAGTCATGTTGTGAAAAAAATACCACAGACCAAAGAAATCACAAAAAATAAAGAAAGTGAAACACAATATACTTCACTCTGTATTCAGACTCTATCAGTTCTTTCCATGGAAGTGGATAGCATTTTAATCATGAGTCCTTTGAAATTGTATTGGATCATTGTATTACTGAGAATAGTTAAGTCTTTTGCAGTTGATCATCATACAAAGTTGCTATTACTGTGCACAATGTTCTCCTGGCTCTGCTCATTTCACTTTGCATCATTTCATTGAAGTCTTTCCGGGTTATTCTGAAATAATTTTGCTTGTCATTTCTTATAGTACTATAGTTTTCTAAGTAATAGCTTTCTTAAAAGGGATAGAAAGTTCATTCTACAATGAGTGGATTTTTTTTTCTCCCTTAAAGCATTCTCATCCTCTGAACCAATTTTATTCCAAACTAAGACACCATTTATGAAATGAAAAGCAGAAAAACTCATTCCCGTAGCCAATGAATATGGTGAGGGGTTGGGGGGAGAAAATATATATAACTCAATATTTTAAGTTTAAATTTCTCAGGTTTACCTAGTTTTAATAAATTTTCTTTTAAAAATACCAAAATAGGGGTGGCTAGGTGGAGCAGTGAATAGAGTACTGGCTCTGGGGTCAAGAGGACCTGAGTTCAAATCCAGCCTCAGACACTTAACACTTAATAGCCATGTGACCTTGGGCAAGTCACTTGGCCCCAATTGCCTTGCCTTCATCATCCAAAATGCAAAAAAACCCTCAAAAAACAAAATAACTTTCAAAATATGTATGTTTGTTTCAAGTAATTACATGTATTTGTTGTAAAAGTAAAGTATCTAGAGCACAAACTTGTTAATTTAGTTAAAAAATTTAAATGCTTAGGGTTTTTTGTGGTGCCATGTTTTTTCTTAACACAAGTTTGTAAGGAGATCCCCTAAATAAACATAATAAACTTGCTAAGTTTTAAGTGGTTAACATTTCATTGACTTCATGGGTATCTTCTTTAATTAGCTTTAATTAAACAAAATAACCATACCAATCTTTCAATTTTCAGATATTGCTACATTGGCTAGTTCGGAAAAGCAGACAAATCAATCACCACTTTAAAAAGTATAGTATATACCTTCCAAGTATAATTTGTATCTCTGAGTGGCAGAAGAACCTTTTTATTAAGGTTATTTAAGGGTAAAAATATTTTAAGAGGAAAATTATCTTTTTGATTATTTTGCATTATAATTGAATCTAATATACCTTTTATATCCCTAAACAATGAATGGAATTTTTCTTTCAGAGAAAGTTTGCTTTTATAAAATGACAGCCAAATTGTCAAGTAACAACAATTTTGTGGCATTTCCCAGCAGACAATTGTGTGGTAGACATCAGAAACACACTGTTAAGCAATCCCTTGGTAATGTGAATGAACCAAATTTTATAGTCCCATCTGGTTTAACTTGTGCCAAATAGACATAGACATACATCAAAAGGACTTTATACACTAATTAGAGGAGTTGCTGGCAAGTCTCTAGGAATTTTCTTTCTATCTCCAGATACTTCTCTGAATAAGAAAGCAAATGTTGGCATGATTTCAAAAATATACTACAATATATGATATAACTATGTAATGTAAATATAGCAAATAATATGTGATGTGATACAATGCAATATAATACAATAGATAATATAACAGTAATTATGATATAACATTACACAATATATCCTCTAAATACTTTATAATGTACATCACAGATAATCTTAGGGAGCCACTGAAGGTTTTTGATCAGGAGTAACATGGTCAGATCTGTATTGAATGATCACACATCAGAGATGCTGTACACAGGATTCTTGAATAGGCACAGACTGGACTAGATTTACTCTGGGCTACCTTAATTTTGTTGACCATTGACTAACATTTTAAAGGAGAGGATCATTGTGGATGTCATTTCTCTGGAGTTTAACATTCATACCCCAATCCTCTTGGATCTGAAATGCAATCAAGCTCCTTTATTTAATTTAATGAATGGGAATTTAATGGATGTTTGTGAACTAAATTAATGTTGAATTAATGAAGGGTGTTGAAGTGAACTAAAAGAGTCAGAGAAAAACTGAAGATGCAAGAAGGAGGAGGGCTAATTGATGGAGAAGATGTGAGGGGGATAGAGGTCAAAGGTGGAATGGTTCATCTCTGCAAGGAGGAAAGCTTCCTTTTGAGACAAAAGAAGAGTGTGGAAGAAGATTTGGAGAAATATTGGAGTGGTGAGGAGGTAAACTGAGGAAATTCCTAATAGATGACCTTGATATTATTAGGGTGCCCCATATGTCAGAGACTCTGCCTTGATAAGAAGAGGACAAGTGCAGTTGGGGATTTCTCACTTCTTTAATCCATTGTCCCCATCGGGATAATCTGAGAACTTCAGTAACTGAAACTCCTTCACAAGAAGTATATTCATCAACTCTCTTTAGGAGCACATAGACATACAAGATTCAAAACAAGTTTATTTTGAGGTTAAGGAAAACATAGGACTCACATCACAGTCCCTAAAAAATGCCAGTACCCCAGGGGTGGCTCGGTGGTTCAGTGAATAGAGTACTGGTCCTGAAATCAGGATGAACTGAGTTCAAATCTGAACTCAGACCCTTGACACTTACTAGCTGTGTGACCTTGGGCAAGTCACTTAACCTCAATTGCCTTGCCTTCCCCCCCCTCCAAAATACCAATGTCCACCAGTGAACAATGGGTTGCTCACAAAAGCCCATACAACTACTTATAGTCCTCCCACCCCCCTGGGTAGGGCTTCTACAGGAGGGATGCTGGGAGCTGCTCCTCCACATTGATGATGCCCTTTGTGACTTCTCCAGATGCTCCACTTTTCTACCCTAGCTTATGCCTCTGGCAGATCTTGCTAATGTCACCAGCTGCTGTTTCCTGTAGTCTCGCTTTCAGAGAATAACGAGGACCAAAATTAAAGTGAATAATAAAGTCCACTAAGTGGTCACATTATTGGAGTTCATACTATTTGAAGTGATAATTTTATGTATGTTATGTTAATTGCTAATTAATTGCAGCCCAATGGACATAGGAAATGAAAAAATTTAAAAATAAATTTTGATCTGTTTGTTAATGAAATATAACTGAGAAGGAGTAGACAAATGTAGTTCTGATTCAGATTTATTACAAAGTAATAGAGTGTTATAGAAAGCAAAGATAAAAATAAGAAAATCACTGAATATCAAACTCAAAAATGAGCCTAAACTGGTATGATGAAAATGTCATTTTTGTTATTTGTGTATTTTTGTAGCACAGATTGAATTACCTCCTTTCTCATTAAACAATTGTATTTGATTTTGTCTCGACATGCTGGTAAACATAGAGAGTTTTAGACACAGTTCAGTGAATCTGCAGCCTCACATTCTCACAAAATGAACCAAGTATAGCTGGATGTCCTGGGGCACTATTTAAAATTATTAGCACTTTAAATGCTGATGTCATTGTCCTTGCAATATTTTTCAACAGCTGGACTAAACTTGAAAACTAATCTTCCCAAACAGCTTTAGTCAGTAACCCATGCTTTCTTATTTGACCACCAAAGAATTGGAAGTGATTGATGATAGTAGCTCCCAGTATATAGTACCAATTGCTTCTCTCCATTGAGCTCTTTTTTACTGTTGTTCAATTTTTTTCCCAATCTTCATGACCCTTTTTGGAGTTTTCTTGGCAAAGATACTGGAGTGGTTTGCCATTTCCTTCTCCAGGTCATTCTATACATGAGGAAACTGAAACATACAGGGTTAAGTGACTTTCCCAGGGCCACACAGCTAAGAAGTATCTGAGGCCATATTTGAACGCAGGAAGATGAGTCTTCCTGACTTCTGACCTGGCACTCTACCCACTGTACCACCCATCTGTCCTAAGAACTCTTTTACTCTGTGTGTTATTCTGCTTGTTGTCCACAGTTCCTGAATTTCTCCCCAGCTCCTGACAGAAGGTGGTTACGCTGTTTCCCAGAGGACCAACTATTTGAATCCAAACTCTCCAACCTGTCAGAGGTCAAAAAAGTCTTTATTCTGGAGCCTTCTTCTGTACTGTCATGCAGACCTGGTGGCTCTGAGTCTTCCACTCAAGAAGAGGTCTCCTAAAACTAGAGAAATTATTATCCCTTGCCCTTACAAGCAGATCTCTCACTCCAATTCCATATTGTGCAATAGTAACATTGCAGTTTTTTCCCCTCTTTTCTCTAGTATACCAAGGCAGTGAAATGATCAGATGATTCTGTGTCTTTTAAAAAGTTGAATCCTTTTACAGTTAATTGATTTTTGTTTTGTAACTGCCTAAGTCATGACTCTTTGTCTATGAACTTAGTACAGGAATTCAGCTGGCCTGTAATGAGTTAAATTTAGAAATCCAGTTCTCCTGCTAACCACTGTTCTATTCTTCTCCCAAAGGCATCATGAGAAAAGAAAATCCTCATTATCCTTGAGGAATGAGGCAGAGACTAAAGAGTCTGGTCTAGTGTCTTTACACTACTAAACTATGTCTAAATTTGTTATCAAAGAAGTCTGGCTCACTATCTCTGACCTTGCAGGTAGACTCAAACAATAACCATTTCTTAGTCACAGGAGGGAAGGAGGGGGTTATTACTAGATCTTCACTCTCAATTTCCAACCAATTGTATTGTCCCCTATGCCTCAACTCTGAAAGCAAAAATGTTGATTTCATCACTCATGAAGTTGAGCTCTTGTAACCAATTGTAACTTGTTCCCTACCTACCAAACCTTATTCTTTGTTCTGCACTCCCCAAGTACTTGAAAAGGGAATTGTCCCTCTTATTTGGAGTCCTAGATTTGCTGAGGAAGCTAAGGTCCTGTTTATTGGTAAATATGTGCTTTACTAATAAATTGATCATGCTTGGAACTTTGTGCCTCAGTTTACCTTAAATTTAACTGTTATAGCAGTGTACCTCCCACCCATGTCAACATTCCCTTTGGAACTTGAGGCTCAGGGGAGTACCTTGTTCTTTCACTAATTGTCTTTCATTCCTCCATCAATAGCTTGGAAGAATTCCAAGTACTTAGGGAGAAAGAAAGACTCATAGTAGGGGTCATAATCAGCTGATAAGCGGTAATGGTAATGGGATTTGAAGATCTTCCACGACCCTTGAACTTGCTGATGTAGCAGGAAGGGGTGGGGCAGGAAGGAGCCGGAGCTGAGTGGGGGCCAGGCTTGAGCCAGCATGGTGATTGGAAACAGTGGTGGCAGAGAGAACTTCTTCTGGTAAGTAAGAGAACTTCTCATGGTAACCCCCACAGTTTGGGGGGCTGGAGCTGCTAGGAGCAAGCTGCATAAAGGCTGAGCAGTTACCATGAGTGAGGAGAGGAGGATCTTTACCTGAAGGAGCCTGTTTTGTTTTGAAGGTTTGAGAATGTGGGTATTTACTGCATTAAGTATGTGTGCCAACTCTGTGGCTACTGTAATGGCTTTGGTTTTCTGGTTTTGAGACTCAGCTTTCTGGTATTTGAATAAATGTTCTGGCTATGTTCCCCATGTAGAGAGCCTGTTACATTTTGTGATTAATAACTATACCAGCATATTTATAGTCATATTAGGCATTGTGAATATTGCATTGTTATTACATAAGCATGATGAACATGTGGATTTGAGAAATCCCTTTACTGGTGATTTTTAAAAATATCGTGTTCCCTTCCCCAGTATAGCCTCATGCTATTCTGAGGCCACTTTGCATCCTATTTTGTATTTGCTGTTTTTACCTTGTGTTCTGGTTACAGCAACCCAAGGTGGGGTCATGTCAGGGGCCATGAAGGATTCCTCCACCCTAAGGAGGTCAATGTTTCCTTCATTCCAGAATCTAGGCAACTATTTACCACTACAGTATAATAACTGAGATTCATATCACTTTGAAGGTTGTGACGCACTTTCCATGCATTATATCATTTGACCCTCACAACAGCTCTCTAAGGTGGGTACTATGAGTCCCATTTGACAGGTGAGGAAACTAAGATTGAGAAGTTAAGTGACTTAGCCATGCTCACACAATAAATGATAAAAGTGGACTTAGGGCCCAAGTCCACAGGCAGCACACTATTATACCACTCTTCCTTGAGTAATATTTATTTTTGTGTCTTCCTACAGTATAGTGCTTTGCATGTGGCAGATGCTCAAAATGTATTTTTGACTGCAGCTATTTTAAAAATTTATTTTATTATGAACTTAAGAAGCAAAGCAAGCATTTCCATAACATAGTAGAATAGAAAAAAGATGATTATATATAAAAGTTTAAACGTACTATGTACAGTTGCTATTCTTTTAAAATATATAATAAAATTATTATGTAACTTTCTTCCCCTCTTTTTTCTTCCCTCCCCTCCAGAGATGGCTACTATCAGACTAAAGTATGTATATGTGTATGTATGTATGTATGTATGTATAACACACACATATAATATATAAAACCATTCTATACATACTTCTCTTTATCAATCCTTTCTCTAGATGCATATAGAATCTTTTTCACATGTCCTTTATACCCAAATTGACTACAGCTATTAAAAAAGTCAACTTCCTTTTATTGAGCAGCTTATTGGGTGAGGGAAATATGAAGCATGTGACTTTGTGAACATGGTGATTAATGTTGTCAGGTGGCATTTGAATAGCATTCATGTCAAGCATAAAGCTAAATTGTATAAGAACTCAATTTGGATTAAGCCAGCAAATATGTGCACTTTTTTGAAAATTGACTGGATTATCAATATCGTGAAGTAAGTCACCATTTCCCTCTAGGAGAAAGACGAGAGATGGAGTAACCTATTTAGCACTAAAATGACAAATCCCCTATCTGACAGTAGAAGGCAGCTTGGTGGCTCAGTGGATAGAGCACTGGGGCTGGAGTCAGGAAGACCTGAGTTCAAATGTGGCCTCTGACACTTACTAGCTGTGTGAACCCTGGCAAGTCATCTAACCTCTGTTTGCCTTAATCCATTGGAGAAAGAAATGGCCAACCATTTTGGTATCTTTGCCAAGAAAACCCCACAGACTGTGCTGTCCATGGGGTCACAGAGAGACTGAACAACAACAATAATTGACAATATCTTTGTGACCTTGAACAAGTCACTTAACCTAGTTAAGCCTCTTTTTCCCCTTTTGATGTGGGTTTTTGGAATAGTGAATAGAGTGCTGGGTTTGGAATCAGTAAGTCCTGGCCAAGTCACTTAACCTTCTTAAGCCTTGGGTTCTCCTTTTGACGTGGGAGTTTGGAGTAGTGGACAGAGTATTGGACTTAGAGTCAGGAAGCCCTGAGTTTAAACACTATCTCAAATATCTACCAACTGTGGGTCCTGGGCAAGTCATTTATCTTCTCTATGTCTTAGTTTCCTTATCTATCAAATGAGAGGGTTGGACTTGATAGTTACTATGGTCCCTTTCAGCTCTAAATATGTCTAGATGCCCTGCCTACCTTCCCTCTCACCTGACTATGGGTGGGATAGCCTTTGACTTAAAATTTTTTCATGAATAAAAATCTATTTTCTCTCCCTCTCACCTTTCCGTCTGCTTGGAAAAACAAAGCACACTTGTAATAAATATGCATAGTCATAAAGCAATCTCCCACATGGACCATATCCAGAAAGTATGTCTCATTCTGCCTAGAGAGGTTCATCATCTCTCTGCCAGGATGCGGGGCACATGTTTCATCTTTGTCTGCAATTATGGCATAGGTTTGTACAAGAGCTGGGGGAGCCATTGTAGGAAGTCATAGAGGAATCATGCAGGGCTTTCTAGGTGAAGAGAGCACTAGGTGAGAATGGACACAGCCCGATTTCTGTGTATGAGGAATAAAAAGTAGCTCTCATTATGTGAAGGGGGTTCTGCGTACCACGGAAGTTGTGTTGTCTTAACCTAGCAGATCTTTCTTTCAGTTTTATCCTTCCACCTCTATCCCAGTCACTACCTACAGAATCGCAGGAATATATTGGCAGTTCTTTGGCCTGGTAATTTCTGCAACAGTAATTTTTGTTTTTTCCATTCGTTTAGTCGTTGTTCAGTTGTTCATTTTGTCGGTTGTGTCTGGCTTTTTGTGACTCCATTTGGGGTTTTCTTGACAAAGATACTGGAGTGGTTTGTCCTTTTCTTCTCCAGCTCATTTTAAAGATGTGGAAACTGAGGCAAACAGCGTTAAGTGACTTACCCAGGGTCATACAACTAATAATTATCTGAGACCAGATTTGAACTCATCCACTTAGGAAGAACTAAGAAACAAGTAGATGTTTCATTGGCCTAAGGAAACCTTATGTTTAGGCCATAAGAAACTTGAAACTGCCCTTGCCTGTGCTGGAGAAGAGAGAGCCTACAAAGTATGCTAACTCAGAAAGTAATAACTGGCTTTAACGGGGTCTTTCTGGCCTTTAATGAAAGGAAAAAAGAAAACATTTCTCAACATGTCAAAAAAACAGTAGTCCTAGACTGACATCTATGGCCAAGGTGGAACATTGCAGGTCATGATTTGTTCTCCAGTGGTACTGTTGAAAATTAAAAACAGAAATCTTCTAATTATAAATTTAGTTCATATTTCTGAGCACTTTAATTGACTTCTTTATTGTTTACACATCTCATTCATCCTGTACCATTTACATTGACTTGACTTTTCGTGCTATTGAGACTCAGAGGGGACCAGGATATAATAGTTATGGAGGAGCCAGGGTTCTGGGAGCTGTTCTAGGTGCTGAACAGAGATTCTGAAGAAACAGGAATCGTAGCCCTCAAGACCTTAAAACTGAATGGGAAAGGTAGGACATTCACATGAAAAACATAAATGGTGGCTATTTGCTACCTTTAAAAGGTTGGCTTTGAAGCAATGACAACTTTAAGGAAATTTATGAAGCAATCTGAGAATAAATGCAGAGGGACAGCTCCTCATGTTTAGGGACTGATACATTTTTGGCTGCCTTCTATTCCTTTGCACCTCTGCACTATTTGGGGTTGGGAGTGAGAGTGGAGGAAAAGTGGGATTGACTTGTTAATTCATTGATGTAGAAAGTTCCAGTGGGGAAACTTACTCTACCAATTTGGATCAGCAACTTTTAATTTTTTAGAGAGTTGCTTGGGTGCACAGAGAAATTGGGTGCTGTTCCAGGTGCTAAGAAGAGATTCTGAAGAAACAGGAATTGTAACCCTCAAGATCTTAAAATTGAATGGGAAAGCTAGGACACCTACTAACTGTGTGACCCTGGGCAAGTCACTTAACCCTGTTTGTCTCAGTTTCCTCATTGGTAAAATGAGCTGGAGAAGGAAATGAGAAACTACTCCAGAATCTTGCAAAGAAAATCCCCAATGGGGTCACTAAGAGTCAGACACAACTGAAATGACTTAAAACAACAACTGAGAGGTTAAACAACTTGACCACAGTCACGTAGACAGTATATATCAGATGTAGGACTTGAACTCAGGTCTTTCTGAGTTCAACAATGGTCCTCTAGCCACTATACTACATCACTGTACCATCCACTGCCTTTTATTGTTCCACTGGCCCAAAATAGACATTTAATAAATGTTTCTTGAATTCAATTTAATTGATCAGAATTGACTAGAGTAAAGAAGTATAGGAAGTGCTGGGGAATATGCCTAGTAAAAGCATGATCATGATGGGCACCAGAAGCCTTGACATTTGGATTCCAAGGAGGTAGAAGGAGGATAAGTCAATGTAATTCTAAGCCCTCAAGATTCACTTGACACATAAAACATTCTAGACTAATTCAACTGAGGTTACTTCTACACAGGGCTACTGGAGAGTATGTTAGCAATGATTTAAATAGACAGTTAATCAGACAATCAGATAGTTTAATCAAACTGGTTTGTCCTCCCTTACCTCTCCCCCACTAAATTGAAGAAATCAACTTGTTCTTTTTGTACTGTTCAGAGTTACTTTGTTATCTATGGGTATTGTTATTGTTCAGTCATTTCAGTCATGTCTGACTCTGTGACCCCATTTGGGTGTTTTTTTGCTTTTTGGAGGGCAATTGGGGTTAAGTGACTTGCCCAAGTCACATGGTTAGTTTTTGTGTTAAGTGTCTGAGGCCGGATTTGAACTCAGATCCTCCTGACTCCAGGGCTGGTGTTCTATTCACTGCACCACCTAGCCACCCCATTTGGAATTTTCCTTGCAAAGATACTGGAGTGGTTGGCCATTTCCTTCTCCAGTTCATTTTATAGATGAGCAAACTGAGGTAAGCAGGGGTAAGTGACTTTCCCAGGGTCACACAAGTAGGAAGTGTAGGAGGCCAAATCTGAACTCAGAAGATGAATCTTCCTGATTTCAAACCTGACACTCTATCCACTGTGCTTCGACTAAGCTTGGCAGTAAAGGGAATTCTGGAAGACCTGAGGCATCCTTCATCCCATTTTCTTCTTACATTTGGAATAACATGAAGGGAAAACTTTCACTCAATCTACCAAAAGGTATTCAGACTGTGACTGAAGAATTATTATATTTCAACTGAAGATTATTCTTGTCTATGTATTAGGCTTTGATGTAATAATATTAATAGCTTTAAGACTTATGAAATTCTTTCCTTTCCCTGTATAGTAAGTAGTACAACTGTCATCATTTACACTTGACAGATGAGAAAACTGAGGCACAGAGAGTTTAACTGAGTTGCTCATAGTCAAACAAGTCATTTAATGTTGGAACAGGGATTTGAACCCAGTTTTTGGACTCTTAAGTCCAGAACTCTTTCTTCTATACTAAACTATCCCAGAGAGAAAATCCTTTCTGTTGTGATGATCCTATAGCTGTCCCTTGATCTGAAAGGTGATTTACTTAAGAGGAGGACTTTGCAACTCATACAAAAAAGCTGAAGGTTCTAATTTGGAGATGATTTCCTGAATTCCATTCTGGAGCATTCTTTTCTGGTATATCACTAGAGCTCTATTAGGAAAATTGAAAAAAGGGAAAAATTTCATGTTATGATAGAAATTTGAAATCAGAATTGGGGGCAGAGGATATTTCATCATAGTGAATTTGTGATCCTATGTAGTAGAATCATTGTTTTTAGATCTGGAAGGGAACTTAGAGGCAAATTAAAAAAAACCTTTATATTATTATCACATTAATTTTTTTTTATTCTTTTTTAAATTGACAAGCATGATTTTTCTCTCTCCCACCACCCCATTGGAAAACAAATAAAATACTTGAAACAAATATGAATAGTCAAGCAAAACAAATACCCATATTGGCCATATCCAAAAATGTATATCTCATACAGCATCTTGATCAAGGCAGACTTCTTCATTTTACAAATGAGGATACTGAGTCCTAGAGATGAAATGACTTGTGTAAAGTTATACAAGTGCTTAAAAGTAGAATTGAGATTAGAACTTAGATCTTCTATCTCCATATTCATTGCTCCTTTTTGTAGATTCCCTAGTTGCCCAACATTAACCTTCAATGAGGCCTTTCCTGATTCTCCCATCTGCTATTTACGGTCTTCTCTTCTCCCCCATTACTTTTTAATCTTGTATTTGTATATATTTTATACATTTGTATTTGTATCTACTTTATATATTTGAATTTGTATATATTGCATATATTTGTATCTGTTTTATCTTTTTATATATATTTGTATTTGCATATGTTTATGTATTTGTATGCATTTTATATATTTGTATTTGTTTATATTTTATAAGTAACTGCATGTCTGTGTATTGTTTCCCCTGATAGAACATAAGCTATTTGAGGGCAGGGACTGTTGCATTTTTGGTTTTTCCAGTATCTGGTTCCATGTAATCATCAGAAATATGAATGCTCCTTGACTGATTGCCCTTCCAAATAACTCTAAAATGGCAAATCCATGATACAGGGCACCTAGAAAGAGAGAGAGAGAGACTGAACAAGCAATTTGAAAATATTCCTGTTCCCCCACTCCCCCTCCAATACCCCCAATCAACCTAATCAGTTTCTCCTCCAAGAGAGTGCACTAACAAACGCTAACAAGCTGGTATCAGCAGATCTTCCCAGTTCTTCGAAGTCTGAAGAGGTGTTGACAGGAGAATAATTAGCACAATTTAGAAAAAGATATTCTGCTACTAAGGCAATCTTTGGTCGCTGAAAAACATCAGCAGCTACTCAACCCAATTACAGAATAATTGAGGGATTAACTCCAAGCATTCCACAGTGGCTGTAGACACATGCTCCTTAAGCCAAAGAAATCATGGAACTGGGACTAGCTTCATAAGAGGAATTGAAGTAACTACAACAATAACAAAATTTATCTAACCTTACAGATGTAAAATTGATGTTAAACAGAGGACTAATTTCGCTTTTGCATATTGGGTTAATAAACCAAAGGAAATAGTTTGGAAATGTTTGAATTGAACTGGTTTGCACAAATCTTGCTGTAGGAGGAAACAGAAATCCCAAGGGGGAGGGGAAACTGGGAGTGTTGTCATTGAAGCTGGATTACTGCCCGAGGGGGTAATACACACATGTAAGACATCATACAAATCCTAAGGCCCCTAGGCAGAAGGATCAAAGCCAGATGGCAAGAAGCAAAGCATGGGAAACCCTTACCATGTCAGAGAGAGCATATCACCATATTTCTAGGTATAGAACTTAAGGGATAAAAGATGGAGGTGGCAAAAGTCCTGGAGGCTGTATATGTTAAATGGCATTTTTTTCAGGCCCCCCCACCCCTGCCGCACCATGTACAAAAGGATCTGGGGGCAGGGGTGGGGGAAAGGCTAGAGATTGTACCCTGAAGCTATTTGGTAGGGACAGTGGAAGTAAGAATGGAGGACAAAAAGAAAAACAATACAGGCAAAAGTAAAATCAAAGGGAAGAGAATGGCCACGAAATCTACACTTTAGTTTAGATATAATTATTCAAGTAACTTCTGACTTATGGACACTGCAAAATAGCTTGGTAAAAGTGAATTCAGAGGTTCCACTTTTCCTTCACAACTAGGATTTTATTCCCATACTCTGCAAAGACTCTTTAGGGCACCACGGTTTATTGTTATAATTTAGGTGGAAGAGAGGAGAGGGAGGTTAAAAAAAAAAAAAAGAATAACATCAACTTGCTTATAGATAACATATTAAATCATATAAATATATATAACATCATATATATCTTATATAACATATATAAATATATATAACATCAACTTAGAGCTTCAACTTTTAACATTTGGATTTAAAAAATGAGACCCCATTTCAAGGCTAGCTAACAGTCTTAATATATAGTTTATGGGTTCTGATTTCTCTCCCTCTTTTTTTTTTTTTAAAGCAATCGGGGTTAAGTAACTTGCTCAAGGTTACACGGCCAGGTGTTTCTGAGTGGGTGCTAAGTGTCTGAGCCCAGGATTCGATCTCCAGGTCTTCTCAACACTGGAGCTGGTGCTTACTCGCTGTGCTACCTGGCCACCCCCTCTGATTTCTCTTTGATCCCTGGATGTATAAAAGAGAATTGTAGGCATGTCCCCCAAGCTGCACATGCAGAAAGCTGCAAATAATAGCCTGATGCCCTATAGCTGGAGGATTAGGTCCATCTAAGAACCTAATGAAAGCAAACAAGGACAAATGGATTCTCTAGCCAACCACCCAGGACTGGTAGAGAATCTCTTCACTTACTTTATTTTATGACCCACTTTGTTAGTCTGGTCAAGCTGATGGATCCCTTCTCAGAATAATGTTTTTAAACACACAAAATAAATAGGATTACAAAAGGAAATCAACTATATCAAAATAAAGATATAATATTTTCCCCATCCACATCCTCAGAACCCCTGAATTCTATCCACTGAAGCCTTGGGCATTTGTGAACCCTAGTTTAAAAACTCCAGTTCAAGAAATTAATGCCCATTTCTCTAATGATTGAGAAAGAGAAAAGATGCCAGAATAGGACAGGAGAGGGAGATTTCAGTCACTAAATTTGTAAATGGAATCAATGCTACTGTCTTTCTTGTAGACCAAGGCAAAAGTTGAGCACTCAAGGAGATGGGATTGGCACCTCATTCCCATGACGAAAGACAACAGAAGACTAATTTTCAAAAGTAGTCCTGGTCTGAAGTCTCCTTGCTACAGCTGCAAACCCTGTAGTAAAACTAATTTTAATGATTGGTTGGATGAGGAGAGGAATCAAAATTTCTAGCTGGAATTTGATATACAAGATCTGATTTTCTTTGTGCAAATTCTCAATTAACTAACAAGCATTTTTAAGTGTCGGCTATGCAGCAGACACTGTGATAGGTATTGGGGAAACCAAAGTCAAACATTACAGTACTTGACCTCAGAAAGCATATATTTTATCGGGTGAAATAATAAATGAATACAAAATATATAGAAAAGAAGGGGATAGAGGATAGAAGATGCAGCCAGGGAAGAAAAGCCTCCTGGAAGAGGAGGCACTTGAACTGAGCTTTGAAAGGAATTAAGTCTTTCAAGGCATAGACATGAGGAGGAAGTATATTTCAGTCATGTGGGACAACCTGTGCATGGGAACAGGAATTGGATTGTTCTGTATGATGAACAATAAATACTTCAGTTTGGCTAGACCATAGTGTATAAAAAGGGGGTAATGTGTAATAATCTTGGAAACATAGCTTGTGAAAGCCTTTAAAAACCAACAAGAGAATTTTGCAATTTATACTAACAACAATAGTTCTGATATGTACTAGAAGTATGGTCCTTGTACTTTTAAGTTGCTGAGGAGAATCAATTTGTTGTGATGGAAAGAATCTTGGGTTTGGGGGAGGCTAGGTGGTGCAGTGAACAGAGCACTGGCCCTGGAGTCAGGAGGACCTGAGTTCAAATGTGACCTCAGACACTTAACACTTACTAGCCATGTGACCTTGGGCAAGTCACTTAACCCCGATTGCCCTGCCCTCCCTGCTCCAAAAAGCAAAAAAAATTAAAAAAAAATTTTAAAAAGAAGCTACAAAATAAAAAATAATAATCCTGGGTTTGGAGCCTAAGGAGCTGGGTTTGAATTTCCTCTCTGGCTGCTAACTAGCTATGTGACCTTGGGTGAATTATCTATTGAATTAGGGGTTGGATTGCATGGCTTCTAGGATCCCTTCCAGCTCTCATTCTATAAGACTTTCTAGGTCTAAGTTCACGAAGAAGATAGCCTGTGGGGCATCTTGGTGATGGAGAAGAAACTGCTTGGAAGATAATTGCAGAGGACAGTGCAACCCTCCATGGGGACCCCAGCCATTGGAAGGCTCTATGGAGGCTCTGCTCCTAGAGGGTGAGGGCTTCAGGTTTCTTGGACATTGCTCACAGAGAGTCCCTGTATGAAAACATTCACCATATAGGGATTCTTCTTCTTCTTCTTCTTTTTTTTTTGGAGAGGGGAAGCCAGAGCAATTGGGGTTAAGTGACTTGCCCAAGGTCACTCAGCTAGTAAGTGTTAAGTGTCTGAGGTCATATTTGAACTCAGGTCCTCCTTACTCCAGGGCTGGTGCTCTATTCACTGCACCACCTAGACTCCCCCTATCTAAGGATTCTTAATGACCCTATGAAATGCAGTGAGATCTGTAGGGGGACTTGAGTAGCTGACATTGACTTGTTGCAGAATATATAATATATATTTGTTCTCCCTTTTTTTAAATACAATTTCTTTTCTGGTTGCTATGGTTCAAGTCCTTGAAAGAACAGAGTCAGTGACAGTCTTCTATATTCTCCAGGGGAGAATCTTCCTTTTATTAAGAGGATTTGTTCTGTGAAATTTGGATTCAGTCAAAAGGCCGCACTTAAGGACCTCCAAGACCACATGTGGCTTTATGACCACAGTTCCCCACCCCTACCCTGGAACTCTGGGAATAGAAACAGTCTCTCCTATAGGGATCTAACCAGTTAGAAGAAGAATGAATTGGATGTGTAAGTCCAGAAGGGGCATCACACAGTTTTTCTCCAAAAATTTAATAGTGAGGAAGTGAAGGCAGATAAGACTATTGTTGCAAGAGGTAGAAGGTCCAAGGGAAGGCTTTTTGGGATTGAAGAGACCTGAACATTTTTGTAAGCAGATAGGAAAAAGGAAACAGAATTATGATGCATGAGAGAGGGAAGAACAAATTTCCAGAGGTGGTGAGGCATTGGGAGGGCTAATATCAAGGTTACAAAACTGAGGAAAAGGAAGGAAGGAAGTAAAGAAGGGAGGAAGGAAAGAAAGGAGGGAAGGAAGTAAAGGAATGAAGGAGGTAAAAAAGGAAGGAAAGGAGGGAAGGAAGTAAATGAAGGAAGGAAGGAAAGAAGGAAGGAAGGAAAGAAAGGAGGGAGGGAATGAAGTAAAGAAGAAGAAAAGAAGGAAGTAAAGAAAGGAAGGAAATAAAGAAGGAAAGAAAGAAAGAAGGAAGGAACAGGGAGTAGATGACAGTTCCCAGAAGTATGAGAAATATTAGAAAATATGTAGGATGACCTCAGTTAGTGAAGTGGGAGACATAGTCAACCTGTGTTTGCATATGTGTGTGTGCATATGTATGTGTGTGTGTGTGTATGTTAGGGGAACTCTGTTTTTGAATAATGAATCTTAACCACTACAAAGGGTCTGATGATCTCAAATCTTTTTAATTTCCTCTTCTTTTAAGTCACAAAACAGAACTTTTCTGGCTGTCATTTCAGCAGCTCCCACTGAATGGCAGCATTACCCTACTGCAATGTCTAGGCTGTGCTGAGACCAGATGCCCCTGTCTTAATGGTGCAAAGGCCGGTAATTATTTCTAACATCACTTGGAAGGAAGGAGGCTTTCCTTTAGGGTAAGACCCTCAGAATGCTGCCAATATTGAGGGTTTAGAGCAGAATGAAGTATGGATTGGGAAAAGGAGTTTTATCCCCTCTCAAGTATATTTCAGGCTTTTGTTTTATTTTGACAAATGAAGAGAATATGCTTTCTGTGTAGATAATTGCATCTCTACAGGTAATAATTTTTTCTCAAATCTACTGCAGGATGAACCAACACTTTGCCCTTTTAAAAGCAAGCCATCCAGAGGGGCAGTATTTCTTTTTTTTATTTTTTTAAAGCAATCGGGGTTAAGTAACTTGCTCAAGGTTACACGGCCAGTTATTTCTGGGTGTGGTGCTGAGTATCTGAGCCCGGATTTGATCCAGATCATCCCCACACTGGAGCCGGTGCTCTTACTCGCTGAGCCACCTTGCCGCCCCTAAGCAATTGGGGTTAAGTAACTTGCTCAAGGTTACACGGCCAGGTGTTTCTGGGTGGGTGCTAAGTGTCTGAGCCCAGGATTCCATCTCCAGGTCTTCTCAACACTGGAGCGGTGCTCTTACTCGCTGTGCTACCTGGCCGCCCCTGGGGGCAGTATTTCTAAACATTCACTTGGGAAAGGAAAAGGAGAACTGCCTCTCTCATACTTTGGTCCCAATATTCATAGTCACCCCTGAAAACTCTAAGACTTTACAAGCACTGTCTAGACTGTTTTTCATAGCGTTCTGGTCAATGTGATCAACAATGCTATCTTCCTCTAGCATGTCTTGACCCATATTCTCTTCTAGCGTTATCCAGGAAGGGTCAAGAGTCTTTATAGGAGTTTTGTAGGCAAGGATCTCAGAAATTAATAAGGGTACCTAAAATATAAGATGATTCAGTAGATAGAGCGCTGGGCCTAGAGTCAGGAAGACCTGAGTTCAAATTTGGCCTCAGATACTTACTAGCTGTGTGACCCTGGGCAAGTCACTTAATGCTGTTTGCATCAGTTTTCTCTTCCATAAAATGAGCTGGAGAAGGAAATGTCAAACTACTCCAGTATCTTAGCCAAGAAAATCCCAAATGGGATCATGAAGAATCAGACACAATTGATATGACTGAACAACAATAAAAATAATTCTCTCTCTCTCTCTCCCTCTGCCCCCCCCCCCCCCCAGGCAGCAGCTGGGTGGACATCTCTGAATAAGATGATTTTCCAACCTCAACTAGCAACTTGAATTATAGTTGAAATGACATAGACTCCTTGTCCCTAGGACTTGATTGGCTCAGGTGACCAAGGCTCAAGCTGTACCTCCCATGCCATGGCTTCTTGGTATCCTCTGGCCATATTAATATGACTTCCTGATCAACTAAGGGGATGAAAAGGCCCATCCATATGGAGCCTGGGCCCTTCAGGTCTGGTGGATGTCCTGAGATGACACAGCTAGTCACTATGCTCTGCTCTGCTGACCAGAATCATCTCTATATAGAGGAAAGGGAGAGAAAGGATGGGGCAGATGGGGTGCACCTACCCAAGATGCTGCTCTGGCCTTGTTGAATATCCTTTCTACGCTAAGGCTAAGTAAATCTTCGGTTAACTGTTGAGAAACTATGAGCACCAAACTCCATCCCTTTGCAGAGGAAAGAGGTCCACAAGTGTTGTATTTTGCACATATTTTCAAACTTTTTGATGTATGAATCAGTTATGCTCACTTTTTCTTTTTTCTTTTCTTTCTCTCTCATCTTAAACTATTACTTGTCATATGGACTGGCTCTCTGGAAGGGTTAAAAGGAGAGATACTTAGGGAGATTATGAAGATAGAAAAAAGACTAATAAAATTTGTTTTAAAAAAGAAACTGCAAGTATTTCATTTAATTTTAGCACTAAACCTAAACTACAGGGAATTGGACTGAGCCAGACTCACCCATTACATTTCTTCTGACCAATGTCTGAGAAACCAGACCTGGTATTAGAGCTAAAGCTGTAACTAGGGATTTCTGTTCAAGCACAACATACTGTGCACTTAGATGGGGAACAGTGGGATCTGGGTTGGGGGAGGTGGGAAGAGCTCCCTTCAGTTTACCATCTAATAGCCTCCCATTTAAACTGAGTATTCTTGTTAAGCCAGGTGTTGTTAATGTGCTGCTAAAGGATTGCCTTCTAAATGTGGTGACCAATTTGGCATCCTGAGTCAAAGCCTTGGTTCTCTTACTTTAATTATGGCTCTTATTAGAACTTTTACTTGATAAAACATTCAGGTTTGATTTGAAGTCTTGTTATCCCTAAATATCTCTCCTATCTAACTGCTATGACATTTGGAATTCCTGATATCAGTCACTTTTTTATGTGTCATCTGGAGATACATATACTTTGATTGCATTAAAGCATTGTGTTGCCTGAGAGTAAAAACACATTAGCTCGGATTGTCATTAATACCTATCAGAAACTCAACTAATTTCAGAAACTTAGGCAACTGCTGCCAGGGGGCAAGCAGCACCAAGTGCAGCAAACAGCATGAAATGTGCCCTCAAATCAACTTTGCAATTCGTGATGTGAAAATAATTTTAGAAGTAATTAAGACAAATTCAGCTGGGCAACAGGGAGAATTGGCTCCCCTAGTGGTTTCAGGGAAAGAATCTTAGAATCTCAAAGACCTCAGAGGTTGTCCCCAATCCCCGGGATTTGAGGCCTTATACCCTGTCTACTCTGTCAGAGAGGTTTCTTCAACATGCCCTTCTACACAGGAAAGGAGAGAAGGTGGTGTTTGGATCATGATTTATCTTCTCTGGTGGGTGGGGAAGGATCATGGCTTGTGGAGGAATGGTAGTAGAGAAACCAGTCTCTCTAGAAAGGAAGGAGGGGAAGGAAATGCTTGGGAAGGGAATAGGGTAGAGTGGGTGGAGAATTTATTTCTGGGTTGGTAAGAAAGAGGTAGAGAGTACAAAGGTAAGTGTCATATGTTCATGGCCACTGCGAGCTTTCCCATTTTCTTTGGTCACCATGTGAGTATTTGTTCCCTTTGTCATTTACTCTACTGAAATCAAAGTCATTGTACTTCTCTGGTTACCATTTTATTTTCACATCACAGTTATTACTGTATATACCCTAAAATAGCCTATGGATGACCTAGGACTCCTTTCCTAGTCGCTCTTTTAAAACCTATTTTTTTCTTTTCTCTCCTTCCTTCCTTCCTTCCTTCCTTCCTTCCTTCCTTCCTTCCCTCCCTCCCTCCCTCCCTCCTTCCTTCCCTCCCTCCCTCCCTCCCTCCCTCCCTCCCTCCTTCCTTCC
>NW_027185764.1:29717715-29757704 GCF_028583685.1 Petaurus breviceps papuanus | reverse complement strand
CCCTCCAAAAAGACAAAAAAGAAAAGAAAACCCTAAATGGGGTCATGAAGAGTCAGATATGACTGAACAAAAATTGAACATTTATATAGTACCTACTACGTGACAGGCACTGTGCTAAATGTTTTACAAAAAATAATGATGATGATGATAGCTAACATTTATTATAGCTTTGACTGTATATCAGGCACTGTGCTAAATGCTTTACAAATATCTCATTTTATCCTCACAATTCTACGAGGTAGTTGCTATTATTATCTCCATTGTATAGAGAAAGAAACCAAGGCTAACAGAAGTTAAGTGACCTATCCAGTGTCACCCAGCTGGTAAGTGTCTGAGGTCACAAAGACCTGGCACCACCTAGCTGACTCATTTGTTTATACAAAGAACAGAAAAAAGAGAACTGCATGCGAAACCCTGATTGTCCATTACATAAGGCTTGTATTTTGTTGTATATTTCAGATTTAATATGTAGTTCCAGCATTGCCTTACCTGTTCTTGGTCCCTTCTCAATTTTCTTCTGCTCAATTCTGTTTTTAAAACTGATTGGTCGATACTCTTCTATTCCTTTAGTATCACTATCACTCCCCCCCACCCCAGCTTTTCTTCTTCAAAATGCCTCCCTTGTAAAAAATGAGTATAATAACACAAAAGAAATCCACATATTGGTTGTATTTGAAAAAATGCATTTCTCATTCCACGCCTTCAGTCCGTCACCTCTCTGCCAGGAAGTGGGAAGCATGATTCACCATCAGTCCTCTGGAGTCATGCTTGGTCATTGACATTGGTCATAGTTCTTAAATCTTTGAAATGTTGTAGTTATAGTATAAGTTGCTCTTCTGGTTTTACCCACTTTACTCTGCATCAGTTCATATGAATCTTCTCAGATTTATCTGAATCTATCCCTTTCATGATTTCTTATAAGGAAATGTTATTCTATTATATTCACATTACATAATTTGTTCACCCATTCTCCAATTGCTGGACACCTGCCTTGTGTCCAGTATGTGCTACAACAAAACATGATGCGATAAATACTTGTTTATTACACGAGTCTTTTCTTTCTTTGATTTTGTTGGCATATAAGCTTCATAGTGGCATTTATAGGTCAAAGGCTATGTACAGGTTAGTGAGTTTTGGGGGTTGTTTGTTGCTTTCCAGAATGGTTGTACCACTTCACAACTCCACCAGCAATGTATCAATGTATCATTCCCCCATTGTCCTGGTAACAATGATCATTTTTCTTCCCTTTTTGATCATGTTTTCTCAACTGATATGAGTGTGAGAGAACCCCAGAGTGGGGTTAATTTGCATTCTACTTATTTTTAGTGATTCAGACCATTTCTTTAATATTGTTGGCAGTTTTTTCCTCTTACTTTAGAAGAAATTCTCAAATATTTGTATCCATCTCTTATCTTGAATGAGAAATCTTTATCAGAGAAATTTGATATACAGATTTTCCTCCCATACAACTTCCTCTCCTCCAATTCCAAATGCATTGATTTCGTTTACACAAAACTTTAGTTTATGTAATCAAAATTGTTCATTTTATCTCTTGTAATCCTTTTTGTGTCTTATTTAGTCAAAAATGCCTCCTTTATTCATAGTTGGGAAAGATGTCTCATTAACTCTTCTAATTTAGCTATCATAAGACCTTTTATGGATTGATTTAGAAGGGTAGCTAGATGGCTAAGTGGATAGAGAGCTGGGTCTAGAGTCAGGAAGACTTGAATTTAAGTTAGACCTCAGACACTTTCTAGCTGTGTGATCTTGGGCAAGTCACTTCATCCTGTTTGTCTCAGTTTCCTCATCTGTAAAATGAGCTGGAGAAGGAAATGGCAAAACCTCAGTATCTTTTCTGGGAAAACCCCAAATGTGGTAATGATGAGTCAGACACAATTGAAATGACTGAACGACACCAACAAATTTATTTAGAACTAATTGTGGCATATAATATGAGATTTTAGTTTCTCCCTAATTTTTGCCAGTTTTTTCCCCAGATTTTCTAGCATTTTTTGTTTAACAGTGAATCCCTACTCCAGTAGTTGGAGTCTTCAGGTTTATTGAACATTATGCTACAATGTTTGATTGCTTCTGGATCTCGTGTACCTTTTTGGTTTCTCTAATTAACTTTTCTGTTTGTTGCTGTTGTTCATTCATTCAGCCGTGTCTAACTCTTTGTAATCCTATAGACTATAGCATGCCAAGCCCATATATCCTTCACTATCCCCTGGTCTGTCCAAGCTCATGTTTGTTGCTTCTATGACACTATCTATCCACCCCATCCTCTTCTGTCCCCTTCTCCTTTTGCCTTCAATCTTTCCCAACATCAGGGTCCTTTCCAATGAGTTCTGTCTTCTCATTATATGGCTAAAATACTTAAGTTTTAGCTTTAGTATCTGTTCTTCCAATAAGTAGTCTGAATTAATTTGTTTTAAGTATTGACTGATCTCCTTGCTGTTCAAAGGACTTTCAAAAGTCTTCTCTAGCACCACAATTCAAAAGTGTCAATTCTGTACTGCTCAGCTTTTCCATGTTCACAGTCACACATTACTACTGGAAAAACCATAAACTTTGACTTTCTGTTTTAATAAGTATCAAATTGTTTTGATGATTACTGATTTGAAGCACAGTTTGAGATCTGGTTCTGTTAGGTGCTCTTTCTTCCCTTCCACTTTTCATTTCCCTTTGAGTTTCTTGATCTTTTGTTCCTCAATGTGAATTTTATTTATTTATTTTTTATTTTATTTTTTCCCTTAATTCTATAAAGTGGGATTATGAAGGAACTTTGTTTAATCTCCTCCTATAAGAATTTAAATAAATTATCATTATCCAATGCTTAATAATTGCTCAAATGGATTTAAATTTCTAGCTTCCTCTTGACTTCTGTGTTTACAATTCAAAGTTTCTGGCCTTTTCAAGAGGAACATTTGAAAGTTCTATATTATAATAAAGTTTCATTCTCCTCACTCTCCCCCTTCAGTCTGGCATGGTATATCATTTTTGTTTGTAAGAATTTATCTTTTGCTTTTTGGAATTTCATATTCAAATTTTTTTCTCCTTTATGTCAAGTCCTACATTCTCCTGACTACAGTTTCTTGTTACTTGAACTCTTTCTTTCTATCTGCTTGAAACATTTTTTTCTTTGACCTGGAAGCTTTGGGTTATGGCCATGATGGTCTTAGGTGTTTTCAATTTTGGGTTTCTTTCAAGAAATGACCAGTAGATTCTATTTTCACTTTTTATCTGATACTAATAGGTCTGGGTAAATTTCTTTATTATTTCTTGAAATATAGTGTCAAGGTTTTTTATTTAGTCATGTTTTTCAGAGGGTCTGGATTAAAAAATTATTTCTTTGATTTTTTCCAGGTTAATTTTCAATAGTTTGGTTCTTTAGCAAATTCCCAGGATACTAGGGTATTTGATACTCAAATCAAATCAAAGTATCAATAGGTAATTTGTGTCCCTACCCCACCCTCACTCACATAAACAGCTTTTCTCAATATTTTGGGTTCATTCTAATATTTCTTGTTGTCCCTTGAAGTCACTGAGATATGTTTCTTCCATTCTATTTTCAAGGAATCTGATATTCAGTAAACTACTTTTTCTAAGCTATTCTTTCTGTTTTCCCCTTCTAAACTTCAATTCTCTTTAGAAGAAATTCTTGTGTCATTCACCCCTCTTGGGGTTCCCCCCCCCACCCATAATCTCTATATTCTTTGTGGCCAAGCCATTTTTTTCTCTCTGAGGCTCTGTTTGTAGTTAATATAGGGTTACTCTTTTCTTATGGTTTACTTCTTTGGCTTCTCTTAACCCGTAGTATTTCTTCATTGTGCTTGGTGTTTTCTTCTGCTTATTTATATTTTTAGTCTCACTTTTAGCTAGGGATTTTGTGCTTGAGAGGTGTGTGTATGTCAGTCTTTTCTGGTGCTCTTGGATAAGTTGAGTAGGTCTTGTTTGACCATGTTCCTTAAGTAGTCTGGATGCCACTTTCCACTACCAGTCCAGAAGGGGTCACTCATATTACTACCTTAATCCTTGTCCTCTGTCTCAGTCTCTCAGTGGACTCAGAGGAGTCTATTATGGGTTCTGGCATTAGTCTATATCTGCCTCCTTGTATGATCTCCAGTCAGCAGTGGTTCCTCACTTTCTGCAGCCTTGATAATTCCCAATGGAATGTTGGAGATTAGTTTAGTTTCAGAATTTCTGTATGGTCTTCCAGGAAGTGAAATGCCCCCAGAACTAAGTTGCTCCATTTTCATTCTATGTCTCCCAGTGCTGTGAGAAGAACATGTGTGCGCCCTGTTGCATTGTCCAATAATCTAGGTGACTCTTACTTCTGTTTTGACAAGCCAGTTATGATATGATTTCAGTTCCCCAATTACTAGAGTTTGTACTGGCTTGTGACTCTCCTGATCAGAGCTCTGGTGTCTTTGTTTGTGCTGGCTTTCCTGGAGTGATTCCCCTTCTCCCCTCTGATGGCTTCCATTATGTTGACCTGAGCTTACTTTTCCTTCCTGGGCCACCCTTCATCCATAACCAGTGGTTTCTGGTGATCATCTTTGACTAGACAATGAAGTTTACTTCTTTTTCTTTTCAGTTTTCTTCATCATTATTGTTTTTTTATGACCTTTTCAAATATTTGCTTGGGTTTATGTGAAAGATCTGGGCTTCTCTACCAACTTTCATGTCACTAACTTAACCAGACATGGTCTTAGCATGGTTCTTAATCAATGGATGCTCTTTACTTTATTTTCAGTCTAGTCTCCAGTATCCTGGGAATTTGATAAACAGCAAAATTTGATGAATTCTTTTGTCTTTTTGCACTAAAGTAAATATTTCCTCCTGCAGCATCTGCTATACCAGGGAATTCCCAAAGACCATACTGGTCATTGAGGAAGAGGGCCAGAACTGGGATTCAATTTTAGAAAAGTGGGTTTATTTTTATCATGTTAGGAGCATTTGTAGTTATGCTTGTGCAAGTAACTATGGGAAATCAAATCTCAGACTTGGGAGGGTGTAAGTGAATTATTTAGGGTAGCCACAGGGTTGACTCAACTGGAAGGTCTATCTCTAATTTCCTTTGTATTTAGAAGGGCTAAATGTATGAGAAAAATGTATACTTTTAGTTGTTGTACACGAAGGATTAATGTAAGTAAGTGAGTGATGCCAAAGTATCCAGTTTCCTACTAATGGAAACCTGCAGAATTGCAGGACTGCAAGGGCCCTCCATCAGTCATCTACTCCAATGGAATGCATATTTTGTATCTCTAGTTAAAACAGGGGTTCTTAATCTGGTGTTCATGAACTTGTTTTGAAAACTATTTTGATAACTGTATTTTAATATGGCTTTTCCCTTTACAATCCTATGCATTTTATTTATGCATTTAAAAATGTGATTTTGAAAAGGGCTTCACCAGACTATTGAAGGGGTCCATGACACAAAAAACTAAGAACCCCTGAACTAGAGGGAAGAAACTCTTCTGGAGAGAATTTCCTTCCACTTAGTAAGTATATGGGTGTTTTGTGCCAGCCCTTAAGTCCTGAAGTCCTGACTTGCTCTGGATAGCACCCTGAAGGAGCCATTGTCATTCAAAACCATAAGATGCTCCCTCTAAGTTTCTCATGCTAACCCTAATTTGTTTTCATTCAGTAGAAAGTGCCCAGGATGGGGCTAAAGCAGGGGTGGGGAACCAGCAGCTTCTCCACCCCTGGAGTAAAGGAATTCACTTTCTTCCTTCCTTCTCCAGGAAGCTCTTCCTGACTGTATGGAGGAGAATGAAGTCGATAGAGTTGTGTTAATCATCTAACAGCTGATAATATAGCTAAGGTAGACACTAGCTCCCACCAAAGACCAAGGAAAGGGCTCATGTTAGCAAGAAATGGCCATCCTTCCCAGAGATACAGCCAGACCATACACTAGCCCTTGACTTTTGCTCTCCAGGGAAACAACATAAATATGTAGTATGTGCCCCCCCACTCACCTTACCACACTGCTCTGCACACAGTAGGTACATAACAACTGATACCATTTCTTGCCTTTCTTTATATGCTCAGCACTTGTCACAATGCCTAACATATAGCAAGTTCTTAATGACTTCTAATTGACTTGATTTGACTACCTGAGAAGAGAATGCCCTTTGAAAGGAGGGTCTGTGTGAATATTTCAGATCAACAATATAAAAATAAATAAAATTCATATTTCTATAGCAACTCAAAGTTTGCAAAATATTTTATGTACATTGTCTCATTGGAGGCTCATAACTCACAACAGGTATTATCCCCATTTTACTAATGAGGAAACTGAGCTTCAGACAGATTAAGTGACTTGTCCCATGTCACACAGACAGTGTATGTCAAAGGTTGGCTCTGAACCTAGGTTTTCCTAACTCCAAATCCTTCACTCTATCCCTTACAGCCTTTCAAGATAGGATGAGGATGAAAACCACTGGGGTTGAATTAATTTCCTGTGCTATTGGAGACTTGAGGGTCTCCATAAAGCCTCAAGTGCTGAGCACTTGATAACAGTACTTTTTATTTAATATTTTCTCCAATTACATGTAAAATTTTTTAAACATTTTTTCCAAATTTTGAGTTCCAAATTCTCTCCCTCCTTTCCTCCCCCCATTGAGAAAGTAATTTGACATATGTTATACATGTGTAGTCATGCAAAACACACTTACATATAAGTCATGCTGTGAAAGAAAATACAGACCAAAACCCCCAAGAAAAATAAAATAAAGAAAAAGTATCTTTGATCTGTATTCAGACTCCACCAGTTCTTTCTCTGGAAATGGACAGCACCTTTTATCAGAAGTCCTTCAGAATTGTCTTGGATCATTATATTGCTGAGAATGGCTAAGTTATTTATAGCTGATCTTCATGTAATATTTCTGTTACTGTTGCACAATATTCTCCTGGTTTTGCTCATTTCACTTTGTATCAGTTCATTTAAGTCTTTCCAGGTTTTTTTTTTGAGAGCATTCTGTTCATCATTTCTTGTACCATAGTAATATTCCATAACAATTATATACAACTTTTTCAGCCTTTCCCCAATTGATGGACATCCCCTCAATTTCCAATTCTTTTCCACCACTAAAAGAGCTGTTCTAAATACTTTTGTACAAATGGGTCCTTTTCCTTTTTTCTTTTTAACCTCTTTGGGATACAGACCTAGAAGTGGTTTAAGCACTGAGCACTTGAAAACATATTGAGCCTTTTGGTCGTGGTATGGATTTTTGTACCAGAAGGAAGCAATAGCAAGTGCCTCAAACTCATCTCAGGAGGGGAATGCTTAAAGGATGAAGCTTGTTTTTCGGTTACTTGTTGATTTAGGAACTAGCCAGGAGGTGGCGCCAAAGTTTATTCTTTTTATGAAGGGATTTGTGTCCAGATCTCCAGATCTCCAAAGCAAGGATAATGCTGAATTCTGGGGGTGACCAAGCCCAATGTTTAGGGTAACTACAGATTTCTAGGAATGGAATTCTTAGTCTCCATGCCACTTGTTCTCATTTACCACAGGTTTCAGTTTGATTAATGCTGAATTTGCATTCCTTCATTTTCTCTCGGCCTCAATATAATTTGTCACAGGGGCCATAAATTTACAGCAAGTAATTCTTCCTGAGAGGGTGTCAAATCTTTGGGGTGTGCTTCATGGTTTTGTCTATAGATACACTCACAGTGAAACAAAACTGCCTTTGTTCAAAAAGGCCAGGGATTTGAAGAAATGGATTTTGAATTAATTGGATTCAGATGAGCCAAAATGTTTTATTGAAGAACAATGGGACATCTGGGTGGCTGGGAAATAATTGGATTGAATTACACTGTTTGGAATATGGCATAATTATTGGACCTGGGACATTTTCTTATTCCATCCAACATCACATCCCCCAATTGTCATTGCATTTAGATTTTTTTTTCTGTAGGTTTGCTGCTGCTAAAAGCCTTAAAACCACTGTTTTGGAAAACAGAATTTAGATTTTTTTAATATTGAAATATTTTCACTGTAGGGCTAAAAGATACAAAGAAGCCATGTGGTCAGAACTAGAGCAGGAGTCTATAAAGAACTAGATTCTAGTTCCATCTTTGCCCTGGAGAAGCTGTGTGACCTTGGGCAAGTCTCTAGGCCTCAGTCTTCTCATTTGTAAGATGAAGCTAATAAAATTTGCCTCACCCATGTCACAGGATTATTGTGAAGGCCAATATAGATTTAGATCAATTTAGAAAGTGTTTTTTAGCATGTGATACAATATATTTATATAAGATATTATGGATAGATATACCTTAATCTTATGAAGGTTAGGGTTCCCCCGGGTCTATGTGGAATTACTTGATTATAAAGAAAGCATTAGAGGGTTTCTGTTAATTTGGGGAAGCTAATTCTGATGAAATAATAGGTAGCTAGAGGGCTCCAATATTGGACTCCATGTCAGATTTATGGAATTGCATTGTATATCACCTCAGGGCACAATAGCAAATAATAAGGTTAATTAAAATACATAAACCTGAAGCCCTGACAGACTCAAATCAATAAAATGCTAATTTGAAAAGACAGAGCTTGTCTTTCATGGGCCCCCAAGACCTTCTAGTTTATGATTTTGTCAGATTGGGGAAAGCAGAAAATTCCCTGAGGGCCATCTCTGAGAGGGACACCCAGGGACTGCCTCCAGGGTTCTGTGAACAGATTTTATAATGTTACAGATGGAAGGAACCTTAGAAAATACCCAATCTGAAAAAGAAAAGAAAAAAACATCCAATTCAAATCTTCATTTTACAGATGTGAAAACTGAGGCTCAAATGGCAAAATGAATTGCTCAAAATCATATACCTGGCTATCAGTAGAGCTGGTATTAGAACTCAGGGTGACCCACAGCACATTTTGGCTTTGGGGGCTTGTGAGTAGCAAAGATGGGGGTTTGTCTATATTTACAATAGCCCATGTGGATGGAAGAGATCATTTCCCCCTTAAACAAGTTCTACTTTAAATCTTATTCTTTATAGTGACATATTACATTGTCCATGCTGCATTGTATTTCAGAAGAATATTAAAGTTGCCTTTAATTGCTAACTTGCAAAGTGACATTTCTAAGGAGAATCAATTCTCTATGCCTGCCAGTTACCTTCCTGTGACCTGGAAACTGCTCTGGTCAGAGCCTTTACACATGTAAGTGAGTCTCCCTTTTCTTTGCTCAGTCACAGACTCAAGGTGTCTTTCAGGGAATCTCAGTCCCTTTCAGTGGGCAGATGTTCTCAGGGCAAGCAGATTACTGATCGACCAGTTCTGTCAACAACCAGGAGATCAGACAAGACAATGGGGAGATTATGAGTGAAGGGTGAGATTGTGTATGACATCTACCATATCATAACTTTCTGCCTATTGACTCCAAGTCTTAGGATCTCTGACTCCTTCAAAGATTTTTGGCAGATCATTTTGACCGAACAATAGTATCTGAAAACCTATAAAAGTATAAAACCTTTTGCCACCTCTGGGTACTAATAAACATAAGTCTTGGGGATCATGAAACAATAATGGCAACTATTAGTGATTAATATTAACATAGCATATATCTACCTCCAGAGAAAGAACTGATGGAGTCTGAATGCAAATTGAAGCATACTACTATTTTTTTACTTTCTTAATTTTTGTTGGTATTTTGTGTCTGTTTTCTTTTACAACATGACCAATATGGAAATATGTTTTGCATGACTGCACATGTATAACATTTATCAAATCACTTGCCTTCTCAATGAGAGGAGAGGGGAGAGAAGGTTGGAGAGAATTTAGAATTCAAAATTGTAAAAAATGAAGGTTAAATTTGTTTTTAAAATGGGAAAAAATAAAATCTTAAAATTGAATAAATAAATAAGGACTGGAGAGAGAAAATAATTAATGTAGCATGTTGAGGTTGATGAAATTCTTTCCTCATAACAACTATGTGAAGTAGATAGTGTGAATATTATTTTCCCCATTTTGCAGATGAGGAAGTTGAGGTTCAGATAATTCCAGTGACTTGCCTAGGGTCAGAGCTGGGCAGGTCGAGTTACTGAGCTTTGGGTAGAAGTGGCCATTATGGCTGAAAGGCTTTTTAATTCCTACCATGTCTAGTAATACCTCAGAATGTTGTAATTACTCTACTGCAAGTGTTGAGGGCCTGGGTTACTTGCAAAACATTCTCACAGTTTTTTAGTGCTGGTATGAGAGAGTTTTGTCACTATTTGGTATTTCTTGCACTATGCACTCTATTGGTTGTTCACTGCAAAGTTCATGGTTGAGTCTATTTGGCTATAATCTATCAAGATTGGATAAACAGTATTCCAGTGCAGTCAATTGCAGAGCATATATCTATATCTATGTCTATGTCTGTGTCTGTGTCTGTGTCTGTGTCTATGTCTATGTCTATGTCTGTGTCTGTGTCTGTGTCTGTGTCTGTGTCTGTGTCTGTGTCTATGTCTATATCTATATGTATATCTGTATCTGTATCTATGTCTGTGTCTGTATAGGTATCTGTATCTATATATCTATATCTATATCTCTGTGCACACACACATATACATATACATATATATTTTTATAAAACATCTCTTTTGATAAAGTGGTATTGGATGTAGGATAGTATCTGGAGATGGAGAAATCATTTGACAGGCCTGTTAAATACTTTATTGCCAGGGTGCACTTAAATATGTTTTAGACCATAACACCTGGGAAGCTCAAATTGTAACCAAAGACATATTAACTCAGAAGCGGCTGGTGAGTGAGCTAGGAACCTACTTGCGTCATTGCTAAGGGAACCAGGATTTGTTTTTGATAAGGTTCATTATTGTTGTACAATTAGCAATAGCACAAGGTCTGTCTTTGAGAGGCTAAGAAGCTAGCTCACAGGGGAATAATAATTGGGAATAGATTCCCAAGGTATTTCTAGCCTAACATAAGTGGAGCACCCAAGTACTTAGAACTTGGCAGGAATATTTTAGATGGGCCATCTATGGATTCCCCAGCTTAAGTAGAATGAATAAATTGTTTTTCATTATGAAAAGAACCATTGATAGATTAAATGATGCCAACCAAATTAGAGCTACTTAAATCCTGTATAAGTCTTGGTTGGGTCCAATTCTAAGTTAGAAAATTCAGGAGAATTAGTTTTACTCAATCTTAAGGATAGGATTATATTTAAATTAATAAATGATTGCTAATAATGAGGGGGAAAATATACCTTACTGTATCTAGATTTTTATTTCTGTAAGCCTTGCTCTAAATTGTGTCATCCACTTAAGTAGTATTTAAGACATCAATGAATACTTGTATTTATCCATTTTAATAAAGTCTTATTTTCAGAGACAGCATATTTGAAAATACCAACAGTAAAATATCACTCATACCAATGGAAAGTCTATGTATTCAAACTATTAGGCCAAGTACCACTATTCATTTGGTGACCACGGATCCTAATGGCAGACAAAGTGCCAAGAATGAAATAAATAGCCTGTAAACTGGAATTGCTTTGCATATTCAAATCTTTAAAGAGATGGAAAGTGTCATAGTGATAAATGTGCCTGATAATTCTCTATCAATCAGTCTCTAGTTCCATTATCCTAATACCTCACATGTATATAGAGATTTGTACTTTTCATACCTCATGTTCACATGCATTGTCCTGCTAGAGACCTCACAACAACCCTGAGAATAAATAGGACAGATGTTATGATCTTATTTCATTTTTATAGGGGCAGCTAAGTGTCACAGTGGACAGAGTGTCAGGCCTGGAGTCAGGAAGACCCAAGTTCAAATCTGGCTTCAGACACTTATTAGCTGTGTGACCCTGGGCAAGACACTTAGCCTTTGTCTGCCTCAGTTTCTTCATCTGTAAAAAGGGGATACTAACCAAACATCTCCCAGGGTTGTTGTGAGTATCAAATGAGAATAATTTTAAAGCATAGTGCCTGGTACATACACATACTAAGATTTTATACAAATGTTACATTTTATACAAATTTTTACAATAAAATATTTATACAAATTTTATATATTTTATACAAATGTTATCATCATCACCATCATCTTCGTCACCATCGTCATTGTCATCATCCTTGTATCCCTAGCACTTAGCAGAGTGACTGGAACATTGTAGGAACTGAAAAAATGCTTCTTGAATCTACCTCTGACAAAAGAAGAAATTGATGCTCAGAGAAAGGAAGGGGCTGGGCTAGAGTCATATACTGAGTTAGAGGTGCAGGAGAGGTTAGAACAAAGGTCTAACGCTGGTCTTTCTCTAGCACCATATTCCAGGTGCCAATTATAACCTAGGCTTTATATGAGTCACTGTGTGGTATATCCCAAGGGTATATAGACAGACAGAAAATCAATGAACCAAGTTCCAGATCCACATCTACACTGAGACCATTTTGTGGCTTATTTATTATTTTATGGTGTTCAGTATAAAACATTAAAGTACTCAGATCAGTGGGAAACAGGAGAAACTCGTCCCTTTAAGTTTCTTATGACTAGGAACGAGGAGATTGCCTCGTAACTCCTTGTCTTTCCTTCTTAGTAGACAAGGTCTAGAATGTCCTTCCTCTCCTGTTTCCTCTCCTGCATCCTGCTGCCCAGACCTTTCTGGTCTAAGTGCTTTCCAGCCTGAGCGTGAGCCAACCAGAGAACAGCTGTCGTGCCGCTCTAGGCTCATAATGACAAAACACAATGGGATGGATTCTGCTCTTTCTTTGCTGCCACCGAGCACACAGAAAAGAGCCTGCTGCCAAGGACGCTCCCCTGCTCTCCTGACGCTGCCCTTAGTACTGAAAAGACTTGGAGAGGAGCCAGGGTCTATTGTTCCGGGGATTTTGCCCCGCCCCCTTCAGTTCAAAGCAGCTGCTTTACGTAGGCGGGGGGCCAGAAAGAAATCGATGGATAGAAGCTGGAACTTGAAAAGTCATTTGTTCATCCTTTAGCCCATTCTGTAAGGCTTAACTTAACCTGTCTCCAGCTCCACCTACCTCCTCTCTAAGCTAGAGATACGGAAAAGAAGCGCTAAAAGACATCTCAGACTAAGTTCTGAGTGTTCTGGGTACTGAGACGCATAGTGATTCTCCTTCATCTTTCACAGAACAAACCATATATTTTTAGAGATCTTCTCAGTCTACCTCCTGAATTTGCAAATGGCTATTGCATGCTAAATTTAGAGTTACGGGCATCTAGGTGGCTCAGTGGATAGAATGCCAGTCCTGGAGACAGGAAGACCCAAGCCTGAGCTCAGACACTTCCTAGTTGTTTGACCTTGGGCAAGTCACTTAATTCTGCCTCAGTTTCCTCATCTGTAAAATGAGCTGGAGAAGGAAATGACAAACCATTCCAGTATCTTTGTCAAGAAAATCCCAAATGGGGTCATAAAGAATTGGACACTAATGAAAGATGACTGAACAAAATTTCAAAGTGAAGCAGGTCAAAAATTAGAAAAAGCTCCCTAACAGAGATCTGGGACTTGAGTTCAGGCAGTCTGAACTTCTAATTTCATCCTCTTGTCATAAGGGTTGAGGATCTCTGTCTAGTCACCTTTTGATGGAGTTAATTGGATAGGAAAACCTTGACTGAGCCTGTATCCCATTGATTTACCAGTTTTCTGTATTCTCAAAGTGGAGGTCAACTTCAAAGAACATGTCAGAGGTTGCTGGAGAAAGAGTCAAAGTAGCAGCCATGAGCTCTGCTTCTCCAGAAAGCAGAAATATTGGTGCTTAGCTCTGGTTACAGAGGGTTAAGATGCCAGATCATTTTGTTAAGTTTTTCCCTTTTAGCTTTAGGGAGATGAGGTGAGACATTGATCGAGCCCCTCCTGAGCAGGCAGAACTCACTAACAAATGCTAATAGAGCAGTGGGAATGAGAACAGCCCTTCTGATGACTTGTCTCTACTCAGGAAACCTGACAGGCAACCTGGGAGAATCTGTGATACCATCCCAACCCTTGAGTCCTTCACAAAAGTAGAAAGTGAGCTTTCTGTGAATAATAAAAATATGCCAGCATATGTGAGAGGTAGTCTGGCATAATGGCAACTGGGTTGTTGCAATGGCTAGAGCCTGGGTCTGAAATTAGGAAGACCTGAGTTCAAATCCAGTTTTAGACCCTTACTGCGTGACCTCGGGCAAGTCATTTAACCAATTTGCTTCAGTTTCTTCATCTGTAAAATGGGGATGATAATATTAACATTTACCTCCCAGAGCTGTTGTGAGGATAAATTGAGAGTTTTGTGAAGTGCTATGCAAGCTGCAATGAGAGAATTACTGTTTGATCTGAGATTAGTAGGTAGGAAGTCATTCTGTTTTAAAAAATGAAGAACTTTAAAAATGTTAGCTATTATTATATTATTATTATTAAATATATATATTATGTTATTGGTTATCAAAGTTCTATAAAAATGCTAGCTATCGTTCTATTGGCTATTAAAGTTTAAAGTGCTACCATAGTGGTAGCTAGATGGTGCAGTGGATAGATTCCTGGAGTCAGGAAAGACTGAGTTCAAATCCAGCCTTAGACACTTAGTAACTGTGTGACCCTGGGCAAGTCACTTCACCCTGTTTACCTCAGTTTCCTCATCTGTAAAATGAGCTGGAGAAGAAAATGGCAAACCACTCCAGTGTCTTCGCCAAGAAAACCCCAAATGGGGTCATAGAGAATCAGACAAAACTGAAATGACTGAACAACAAAAGAACAAATTAAATTGCTATAAAAATGCTAGAGTGCTGAACTGGGAGCCAGAGGATCATATATTTTAGAGTTAAAGGTCATCTAGTCCAACCCCCTCATTTTACAGCAGAGGCACGTAGAACTTAAGTGACTTGTCCAGGTTGCACAGAACGATTAAGTGTCAGAGGAAGGATTTAAACCCAGGTCTCTGCCATGCCCTGTCCACTACACCATGCTGCCTTCCCTCAAGAGTGAAGTACTAGGTCACTGGTGAACAGTTACCGACTAAGGAAAGAAAAAAGGGGAGTGAGATGGCTAAGGTTCTTACCATCATGGATTCTTTGTCTCTTCAATTATTTTGCCTTTTTTTTTTAAAGAAGGGAAGGTAGGGCAATCGGGATTAAGTGACTTGCCCAAGGTCACACGGCTAGTTTTGTGTTAAGTGTCTGAGGCTGGATTTGAACTCAGGTCCTCCTGACTCCAGGGCTGGTGCTCTATTCACTGCACCACCTAGCCACCCCCACCTTTTTTTGTTTTTGCTTTTTTTTTTTTTTTGTAGCTTCAATTCTTAGTACCTTGTCCTTCTTGAAATCACTTTATATGTCCTTACTTGGATATGTGTGGTATCCTCCAAGTAGGATGTAATCTTCTGAAGCTCAGGGGCTCTTCACTTTTGTCTTTGTATTTTTCCTAACTAGCATAGGGCCTGGCATGTAGATAATGCTTAATAAATATTTATTGAATTGAACTGTAAAATAGAAATAATACTAATATCATCTATATTAGAGGTGCTCACCTTTTTGACTATTTCACTGTGGCAGAGAGACTGCCAGCTTCAGGCCTCATTGAAACCTGTCATGTGCAGCAAGAAGAGTCTCTAATAGTCTAATTGAACTGACTGCTCTTTCTTGGCACAAGGAGATGTGTCTTTCCATTAAAATTAACACGTAAACTGTACCTTCGTCCTGTACCCGGTGACCCCTTCCATAATCAACCAGAGCCCAAGTCTGTGTACCTCTGTGGGAGCCCACAGTGGGGGAGCACATAGTTGCCTCCTGAATTTACACAGGATGTCAATTGGTTGTGATTCCATATGCATTCTGGGTAGAAATGCTTCAGAAGCAGGTTAAAATCACATCAGCCTATTACATGATGTATGTATAGCCAGAAAATCTCATTCATATAAATCCTAGGGTCTTTCACCCCATACTCAAAAAACCTGACATTTTCAGCAAGAATAGATTCATAAAATCTGTTTTGATTTTTAAAAAAATGAAAAGAAAAAGAAATTATTATTTCTATTCCTCCAACAAGCACAAGCTAGTTTAGGCCTAATCTCGAATCCAATCAAATCATCCAGGACCAACCATGGAAATAAACAATACTTCAAAGAAATTAAGCTTTGATTTACAGAAAAATTCAATCTTGGTTTTCGAAAAATACAAAGCAGAACTAGAGCACTCTAAGTCTCCACTTTGCAATGAGATCATGTATGGAAAGAGTTTTGTAATCTGGGCTAGAGAAAATGTCAGTTATCATCATCACCATTGTTGTTGTCCTAAATATGAGTACAGAAGGAAGAGAGAGGATGTTCAATTGGTATGGGACCACATCCCCCAACCTGCTGTCTTTGAGGAATCTTCTGTTTTGAGATCTGTAATTAGCACAAATAAAGGGGACTTTGTACTAAGGAGACCAATACCTAGATGATCTGCCCCCTTCCTCTGAGTATGATGTGCTTCCTTTGAGAGAGCGAGGCTGACAGCCTTGTGTAGTTCTGTCTCACTTAAATCCAATTCATGGGGAAGTCAAAACATTGCCCCCATGATGTCATTGGTCCTCTTCCAGAATGAAGGACAAACAATAGCTCCCTCCCTTCAGCAGCCACTATTTCCTCGCCTCACTCATCTTGATGTCTTTGACCAGCTCAGATTGTGGAGCACCTATTCTTGGGGCTTGTCCTTCCCCCAATTTTCTTGGAAGGGATGGGGGATGGGGTTTGATTAAGGGTCAGATGACTTCCTTGCTATGTTGATACTATTGCAGTCTCTCTTCTCTAAGGGGGAGAGGGTAGGTTTATGTCCCCCAAAGTTAGGCTGACCTCTGCACCCCTACAGCTCCCTTCCTCCCAAAAATTGTGTTTGCCCCATGTTAAAACACTCTGAGTTTCAGGTCTGATTCCCAGATCTTCCAATAGTCCTTTAATGATGAAATCATTGTTTCATCCGAGATTAGTAGATAGGAAGTCGTTCTTTTTTAGAAAATAAGTTTTTATTGATTAAAAAAAAATCTGCTACATCTCCTAATGCTTTTCCTCTCCCAGAGAGCCATTTCTCATAATGAAGAATTTTTAAAAAGAAGAACTTCATTTTTTGGGTTATTTTTATATTTACATTGTAATCCTTATGTATATTGTTTTCCTGGTTCTTCTTACTTTACTTTGCACCACTTAATATGTCTTGTATTCATCATACCCTGAAGTGCACTAATATTCCATTACATTCATGTACTACAACTTATTTAACCATTTCCCAGTTGCATAAGAGAACTGCAGAGTCATAGAGAACAGGACTTGGATGCATGATATAAACCTTTCTAGGGGGAAAAATACATGTTTAGAGAAGATAATGATTCTAATAAAAAAGCTATACACAGATTTCTATCTGAAATACTACAGTGATGAAATCCATTTCAGAGCTAAGAACAAAGTGGTTATTACGTGGACCTGGCTGATGAGTCCTTATTTATTTGATCACCATTGCTTGACATAGCTCTCTTTTTAAAGGGCCTTTTTTGGTTCCAAACCTGTTGTGTTGGGTTTACATGCATAATAAGACTTCTAGATCAGATCACAAGAGTAAACAGCCTGAGTCCTCATTTCCATGGTTATCTCAGGCATCAGTGCACACTCTCCCAGCAGAACAAAGTTAAGGTATTATTTAAAATCCCCATGGGTCTTCTTAAACATTTGGTCATCACTAAGATTGCCTTGTGGTCTATTAACATTAGGTTTGTTCTTATACTACAATTCTTAATTACTTCAGTTTCTACAGAGCTTTAATGACAATGTCTGTCAGTTGAAGGAAGAGCATCTCTGCTGGAAATCCCTGTAAAGAATATGCACTAGAAGTAAGAAACAGATACCTATTAAGATTTGTTTCTTTCAACTCAGTTGAGAGAGATAATTGGCTTGTACAGGGAGGCCTGGCCAATTGCTGGCTCTGGCCAGACTTGTGAAAAAGTGTCTTTGGTGCTCTCTCATCTCTCTTTGTGGTCTGCTCCTCCCCTAATATCCCTTGAAATTTCTTCTCTCTGGATCCTCTTCCTCTACACTGAAGGCACTCGATACCATAATAAAACCCAGAGTCCTCCCATTCCTTTATGACATACTTCACCCTAGCTCTACCATTTCAATATAGTGGAAAGAACACTGGCTTTGGAGACCTGTGTTCCAATCCAGACTCTGATGCTTACTAATTGTGTCACTCTGGGACAATCTCTTTACCTCTTTGGGGATAAAAAATACTCAGGATTGTGACAAGGACAGTGATTTGTTGAGCTTAAAGTACTATGGGAAAAAAAAGAAATTTACATGATAACTTTATTGTATGTTTTTTTAAAATAGCAAGTTGTACATAACGGATTTGCAGTTTTATGTGCAATCATCTTTTAAAAAATTATACAATCTTATGGAAATGCTTGTTTCATTCCATCAATTAAAAATAAAATCAATAAAACAAAAAAAAATACTATGGAAATGCAAATTGTTCCAAATAGTTAAGAAGGCACATAGTATGGCTGAAAGGGTGTTGGATTTGGTGTCTGTGACCTGAATTTGAATTCTGACTCCCTCAGGTACTACTAGCTGTTTGATTATATCCCAGTTACTTTACTTATCAACAGTCTCAATTTTCTTATCTGAAAAATGGGGATGGAAATATTTGCCTTTTTTAACAGGTGCAGTATTTTTACTCAAAGAAATGAATCTTTAAAGGTGGAATTTCAGGCATCCAAAAGCTGCAGGAGAAATATCTGGGAGCAGTCACACTTAAAAAAGCAGCAGAATAGTTTTGCTGGTTCACTTTGCTTATACATAATATTATTCATAAGAGATAGTGGGCTTCCTGGAACAAGCCCTCTGGTTGGTGTCAGGAGACCCAGGTTTGAATTCCTGCCCCCACATTTGTTAGTTGTGTGACTGTAGGCAAGTCTTTTAACCTTTATGACCTTTAGTTACCTCATCTGTAAAATGGGTATAATCGTACCTAAATGGGTTGTTGTAAGAAAAGACCTTTGTGAATTGTAAAGCACTACATAATTAGAAACAGTTATTATAGCAATGCTCATATTTATAAAGCACTTTAAAGTTTGCAAAGCACTTGACATACCTTGCCATTTGATCCTTACAGCACAGTAAAAAAGGTGATGTAAGTTTCATTCTTTTTTTTTTTTTTTGCTTTTTTTTGGAGGGCAATTGGGGTTAAGTGACTTGCCCAAGGTTACAGAGCTAGTGTTAAGTGTCTGAGGTTGGATTTGAACTCAGGTCCTCCTGACTCCAGGGCTGGTGCTCTATTCACTGTGCCACCTAGCCACCCCTTTTAAGTTTCATTCTTGATCCTGTCCCTCAGAGCCAGGGAAGTTGTTATTGTCATTCAGTTGTGTCTGACTCTTTGTGACCCTCTGGACCATAGCATGCCAATACTGTTCATGGGGTTTTCTTGGCAAAGATACTAGAGCAGTTTGTCATTTCCTTCTCCAGTGGATTAAGGCAAATAGGTTAAGTGATTTGCCCAAGGTCACACAGCTACTAAGTGTCTGAGGCCAGATTTGAACTCAGGTCTTCCTAATTCCAGGTGCAGCTCTCTATCCGCTGCCTCTGCCAGGAAAGTTTAGCAGGCCTTCCAACAGGATCCCTCAGCTGTGAGGTAATATTTCCTATCCAGGTCACCTTGCGAGTATGAAATGAATCCCAGTCCCTTGTGCAATGAACCTTCCAGCCTGATGGGGGTTACTGGTTCATTGCTGACCCCTATGCAAGGCCATGTCCCTTTAGGAGACAGGAGATAAATGGCAGAGAAGGCCAGGCTTGGATGGCAACTGGTCTTATCTACTAGAAGGTGTTTTTCCTGGGCAATAAACTCTGAACATGGTAAAGCAAAAGCAGGAAAGAGGGATAAAATTATATTTGAAGGAGAGATGAGGTAGAAATTCTGGAAAAAATCTAAGTTCTTTTGAATTCCAAAGCATTCATGAGCACAAGCTTTTTCATGAAACCATTTGTTACCCTGCCTGGGGCTGATTAGTACATTTTCTGCTCCTTTCTAGTCTGACCTATAGCCCTGCCTGCCTAGGATACAAAAAAGTCCCTTAAGCCAAGATATAATTTTTTTTGTCAACTCCTTCCCACTCCTAATAGAAAAATATTCTAGTTATCCTGATCTTTAGGTAGAGGCAAGTAACTTTTTTTTTCTATTGTGCCATGCCCCTAAAAACTGATGCCAGGGCTAGGCAAATTACCTTGAAGCTTTGATGAGTCTCAGTATGACCCTTAGGGACTTTGTCAGTTGGTGTGTGGGTAAATGTTTAACAACCAAATCTCCAGGAGGGAAAATATACTAAGGAAACACTTTTAAGTTTAATCTTCATTATTAACATTTTCTCCATCACTTGAATCCAGTCAATCATCAAAACAAAAACATCAGGCTTGCCAATTTGAGATACAAATGCTCATAATGAAAATTTAACATTTAGCTCAAAAGTCCTGTATGAACTGACTACAGCAGTCCTCTTAGAGTAGGTGAACCAATGGCCTTTACTCTGTATTTTTGATCCCTATCCCTGTTATAGCTTGGTTTTAAAACTTCTAAACTGTTACATTAGGAAAAGAGAGTTCCCCCTTTTTGGGTTGGCTGTTATGATTTAAAACTTTTCTTTGAAAAGTTGTCAGTGGACTCATACTTTGATTCCACAAGAAATTTGATATCATATGACATTCCACAAACTAAGTTCCCTGTTCCAGATGTGATGACAACTCACAAGAATTGCCTGTGTGGGGAAAAGCATCCAAGGAGATCTTGGGAAGCCTTAATTGACCAAATTTGAAGATTCATTCATTCAATCAATATTTATTGAGTTCCTTTGCTAGTTATCTGAGGGATAAAAAGAAGCATAAAAGATGTAGCCTGTCTTCTGGGAGCTTACAATCTAGTGGCAGAGATGAAATCAATACACATGAAAACTTTTTTTCTTAAGATTTAAAAAAAAATCTGTACTTAGTCACAAAATGTTAAGTGAACAGACATTTACTAAGCACCTACTATGTTCCAGGTACTGCGCCAAGTATTTAAAAAAGTAGCATTTCCATATATACATAAAATGAAAAGAATTCCATATGAATCCATGACTGTTACATATAGCTTGATTTTAAAAAAGTGTGTTTAATACAATTCAACATGTTACTTTCCAAGCTGTCCTACCTGCCTGTGCTTCCTTCTGAATTTCTCTTCTATGAATTTTCTCTAAAAGCTTCAACAACCCACTTTTCTTTTTTTTAGGGGGCAACGTTATTAATATTCTTCTCTCTTCTAATGTCCCTCCTCACTGTAAAAGAAAAAAAGTAAAGCAAACCCCCCTGTAACAAATAAACTTAGTCACACAAAATTAATTTACACATTGGCCAAGTCTGAAAATACAAGTCTTATGCATCTTGAATCTATCAACTCTGTTAGGAGATGAGTAGGTTGCTTCATTATCAGCCCTTTTTAGTTGTGGTCGGTCATTTCACTGGAAAGACTTATTAAATCTTTCAAAATTGTTTACCTTTGCAATTCTGCTGTTATCATGTAAATTGCTCTCCTGGTTCTACTCATTTCATTCTGCATCAGTTTATCATGTTTTCCCAGGTTTCTCTGAAAATGTATTCTTTATCATTTCTCGCGGTAATAATATTCCATTATATCCATATGCTATAATTTGTTCAGTCATTCCCTAATTGGAACAGAGACAAAAAGTTAAATAGCAATACAAGAGATGCCACAAACTTCTCTGTCAGGCACTTAAAGAATCTACCCTATGGTCCAGACAAACTTGCCTTGTTCTTTTTTTTAATTTTAATTTTTTTAAATATTTGATTTTAAAACTTTGAATTCCAGATTCTTTCCCTTCCTCTGTTGCCACCCACCCTTACAGGGAAGATAAGCAATTATATATAAGTTGTACATGTGAAGCTATGCAAAACATTTCCATAGTTGATATATTGTGAAAGACTGACTATATTTCCCTCCATCCTATCCCGCCCCCCTACTTGCTCTATTCTCTATTTTGGCCCTGTCCCTTTTCAAAAGTGTGTGCTTCTAACTTCCCTCCCCCCCAATCTGCCCTCCCCTCCACCATCCCCCTCTCATCCCCTTCCCCCCTACTCTCCTGTAGGGTGAGATATCCTATTTAGTGTGTATGTCATTCCCTCCTTAAGCCAAATTCAATGAGAGTAAGGTTGACTCATCCCTTTTTGCTTTCCTGTTCATCTCCTCCATTGTAACAGTTTTCCCTTGCCTCTTAGATATGAGATAGTTTACCCCATTCTGTCTTTCCACATCTCCTCTCATTATATTCCTCTCTCACCTCTCAATTCCACCTTTTAGGTATCATCCCTTCCTATTCAATTGGTTCTGTGCCCTCTCTCTCTATGTACACCTGTACACATATATACACACACTCACATATGTATTCATATGCCCATAAACCTTCCTATATAGACATACATACATACATTTCTATTCCCTTCAACTATTCTCATACCGAGAAAAGTTTCATAAGCTACAATTATCGTTTTTTTCATGTAGGAATGTAAATAGTTCAACTTTGATAAGTTCCTTATGATTTCTTTTTCCTGTTTAGCTTCTCATGCTTCTTGTATCTGAATGTCAAATTTTCTATTCAGCTCTGTTTTTTTCATCATGAATGCTTGAAAGTCCTCTATTCCATTGAATGACCGTATTTTCCCCTGAAACATGATACTCAGTTTTGCTGGGTAGGTGACTCTTGGTTTTAATCCCAGCTCCTTTGACCTGCAGAATATCATATTCCAAGCCCTTTGATCCTTTAGTGTAGAAGCTGCCAGATCCTGGGTTATCCTCATTGTGTTGCACAATATTCAAATTGTTTCTTCCTGGATGCTTGTAATATTTTCTCCTTGATCTGGGAATTCTGGAACCTGGCTATAATATTCCTAGGAGTTTTCTTTTTGGGATCTTTTTTCAGGAGGTGATCAGTGGATTCTTTCAACCTCTATTTTGCCCTCTGGTTCTAAAACATCAGGGCAATTTTCCTTCAGAATTTCTTGAAGGTTGATTTCTAGGCTCTTTTTTTGGATCATGGATTTCAGGTAGTCCAATAATTTTTAAATTATCTCTCCTGGACCTATTTTCCAGGTCAGTGGCTTTTCCAATGAGATATTTCACATTACCTTCGATTTTTTCATTTGTTTGGATCTGTGTAATAGTATCTTGATTTCTCATAAAGTCACTAGCTTCTATTTGTTTCAGTCTAATTCTGAAGGAGTTATTCTCTTCAGTGAGCTTTGAGATTCTTTTTCCATCTGGCAAATCCAGCTTTTTAAGTCATTCTTCTCCTCATTGGCTTTTTGAGCCTCTTTTGCCATCTGAGTAAATATTTTTTTAAGGTGTTATTTTCTTCAGTCAGGTTGTTGACTCTCTTTTCATGATTTTCTTGCATAATTCTCATTTCTCTTCCCAATTTTTCCTCCATTTCTCTTTTTTGGTTTTCAAAATCCTTCTTAAACTCCTCTATGGCCTGTAACCAGTTCATATTTTTCTTGGAAGCTTTTGGTGCAGGAGTTCTGACTTCATCATCTTCCTCCTTTTTCATGCTTTGATCCTTTTTGTCCCCAAAAAAGGAGTCCAAAGTCAGATTTCTCTGCTTGCTTTGCTTCCTTTGCTTGACGCTCAATGTTGTGACTCAATTAATTGACTTTTGAGCTTTTTGCCACAGTGGAACTCTGCTTCCAGAGGGGAGAGCTTTGTCCCAAATTGCTGGGGTTTTCTCAGCTGCCAGAGCTATTAGTTGGCTGCCCTCTCTGAAGCCTCCATATACTCTGACTCACTGGTCATGCACCCCTGGACCTCCACCCAGGACAGCGATACAGATCCAAGCAGGTTAAAGCAAGAGCGATTACCCCTCACTTGAGCCCTTGGGCTTGTCACAACCTCTTTGGACTTTAATTTCTTCATCTCTAACATGAGGAAGTTGAATTAAATGATCTCATCAATTCCTTCCAACTCCAGATCCTGTGAGAATCAAACTTTTGGAACAAAATTCTCTTACAGCATAAACTACTTCTGCTTGGTGACTGTGTTAGCTCCTTCATGCCATGTGGGCACATTTTACCCATTTTCTTCTTTCTTGCCGTAAATGACATCTCAGTGATTTGACACAAAGTAGCTTCAGTGATAGGCCTTGGGTCTGTGTTTCCAAACAGATCTTTATTTATTTTTACAACTGCTGCTACCCATTTTTGGAATGTCTTATGTCCAGGCACTGACCTTCATCCTCCCTCCCAGGCTCCCTTTATCCCTAATAGCATTTCTCCTTTGTGTATGGAATTGCCTTAGGCTCAGGAGCTGTTTGCTCTGTCTTGGTGCTGAAGTCTTAGAAGGGCAGTCCCCAGGGTCTCAGGGCTGCTTCATTTAGGATTAACCAAGGTAAAAGGGGCCAGTCTCCTTAATCTGTGGTAATGAGTGCAGCAGCCTTCTGGGAGCTAGCCTAATGAAAGGAAAGTTCTCAGTGATGTAAACTCTGAGTGACTTCCTTTGGATCACTCTATTCTCTTTGTTTTTGTAGCTCTAGCAAGACTTTGTAATCTTTGTACTGACCAAAATTCAGACTGTGATCCTATATCCAGGAGTTGATCTATTTGGTGACTTTCACTGCTTGGAAGCTGACATCTGTGGCTTAAAGTCAACTGATCCCATACTTGCTTCCCAGAAGTCTCTTCCTGCAGCCTCTTATTTATTCAACAAGCATTCATTGTGACTTTACTGTTTGCCAGGTCCTGTGCTAAACTGGAGATACACAATCCTTCACCTCAAGGATCTCACATTCAAATGGAGGAAACAATACACACAAAACTATATAGTCAGTTGATTAATCAATTAGTATATTAGCCAATTAGCATATATCAAATAGTATATTATTAATATACACTATACACTGCTAAGGGCCTGAGACACACATATAAGATAATACTTTGCAAGGGGAAGGTAATATCAAAGGGAAGGTCCTAGCAGTGGGGGCTGGGGGAACTAGGAAAAACCTTTCATAGAAGGTAGGATTTGAGTTGTCTTGACAGAAACCCCCAAACTAGTAGGCTCTACTCAAGAGACTGAATTCAACAGACATTTAACAAACACTTACTATGTACAAGGTGGACAGTTAGGGGCAGCTAGGTGGCACAGTGGATAGAGTACCAGGATTGGAGTCAGGAAGACTTCTCTTCCTGAGTTCACATCTGGCCTGACACTTAATAGTTGCATGACCCTGGCTAAGTCATTTCACCCTGTTTGCCTCAGTTTGTAAAGTGAACTGGCAACCACTCCAGTATTTTTACCAAGAAAACCCCAAACAGGGTCACAAAGAGTCAGACATGACTGAAATGACTGAACAACAACAATGACAACATGTGCATGGCAGGTGCTGTTTTACAAAGGACCCCAGACCCTACTCTCAAAGACCTTATAATCTAATGGGGGTGGGATGGAGAAATATACAAATAACTATGGCATAAGAAAGTTATCAAATGTACAAATAACTATGATTTAAGGTGTTATCAAAGAACTAAATGAGCAAAATATGAAAATGAAGTACTCACGTGGTAAAAGTGAGAGATAATGAAAGGACCAGCCATTTACTCCTTTGGTAAGGCTTCTATGAAGAGAAAGTAAGGATTACCTAGTCATTCCCCTTCCTGCTTCCTTCCCCAAGAGTTGCACAAGATGAGCAGGCATGGAAGAGGTGTGAGGAGCTTCACTGGAGGGGATAAATACATTAATGGGATGAATCAGAAATCCATTAGAATATTTGAGCATAAGGGAACATGAAACACACACCACAGAGATATCTGGGCAAAAGCTATGAGGAATTTGAGCAAAGATCAGGTGGCTAGGTCAATCCTCCTGGAGGGAGCATGGTTCTTGAGTTAGACCTTGAAGGAAGGGAGGGACCTCAATAGATAGAGATGAGGAGATAACTGCTGCATTGTCATCTTGGGGATGAAGAGAGACTGGACAAGAACAGGGGGCAGAAAGTGGTTCGGTTTGTCTGGGACATATAATACTCAGAAGGATAATATGACATAAAGCTAGAAAGGGATTTGGGGACTTTTCTTCGCATCCCCAACTCCAAGTACAGGATCTTGCACATAGTAAACATTTAATAAGTGTTTGCTAAATTGAATTGAAAAGTAGGTGGGACCCATAGTGTGGAGGGAGGACTTTAAATTCTAGGAATGGGAGTTTGCACTTTGTTTGAGAGGCAATAGAGAGGCATTGAAGGATTTTAAGTTGCGATGTGATGCCATCAGTGTATGCATTAGGAAAATTAATTTTGACAGTGATGTGGAGCAGAGGTGTGAAACTCCCTGACTGGCCTGCAAAACCCTGAGTGCTGTAGTCTGAACCAGATTAAAATGTAACTGGGGAATATTGAAAAAAAAATAAGTAAAAATACACTATGATATAATGTTAATTTGTGGTTTTGTAAGTCAGTATGGGGCTGAAGGGATCTGTTTCTATTTGAGTTTGACATCACTGGTGTGGAGAATGGGGTGTTGTTCAGTAATATTCTTACTCTCCGTGACCCCATTTGGGGTTTTCTTGGCAAAGGTACTGGTGTGATTTGTCATTTCCTTCCTTTAAAAATTATTTTATTTTTAATTTATGGAATAAAACAAGTATTTCTCTAACAGTAAAATAAAAAAGATGATTGCACAGTAAACTGCAAAACTATTATGTACAACTTGCTATTCTTTTAAAATATATAATAGTTATGTAAATTTCTTTTTTCCCTTTTTTTATTCCCTCCCCCAGTCCCCTAGAGATGGCCACCACTAGACACAAATAGGCATATACATATACACACACATATAGATACATGCATACACATACATACACATACACACATATTTTATATATATACATAATTATTCTATACATACTTCTATTTATCAGTTCTTTCTCTGGATGTAGATAACTTCTTACTTCATATATCCTTTACTTTTAATGCATTTATAATAGTCAAAATGACTTAGTGACTCAAAGTTAAGGAACTGAGGCAAACAGGGTTAAGTGACTTGCCCAGGGTCACAATAGCTCGTGACTCAGGCCAAATTTGAACTCAGGAAGATGAGTCTTCCTGACTCCAGGCCCAGCACTCTGTGCACCATGGCACCACCTAGCTGCCCAGGAGGATGAGTTAGAGAGGAGATCAACTGGGGGGGCAGTAAAACCAATTAGGAGTCTAGCTGAGAAGAAATCAGGGTAGTTACAGTGGGCAGGTAAGGAACAGTAAAGATGTGGAGGAGATGGTGGAGGCAGAAAAGATAAGGATTTTGTAACTGGCTCCAACTCTTCAGATGCAGGGCTCCTTTGCACAGAGACCAAGGGGACCAGTTCCTGTGTTCCTTATAGATCTGTTTGAGCCTGGTTCTTTGGGAATAGGAGGGTTAATAATCTGCTAGTCCTCGGGCCTCTTCCCTCTTTTAAGATAGGGAATATTTGATTACAGGCACATGTGCTTAATTCCACTTAAAAGGCTGAATTTTCTTAGCACTGACTTTAGACAATAAACAATTGTTATTGTTTTGTAGTGTACTCACAGCCATAGCATGCCAAAATTGTCCACGGGGTTTTCTTGGCAAAGATACTGTAATAGTTTGCCATTTCTTTCCCCAGTGGATGAAGGCAAACAGGTTATGTGACTGACCCAGGGTCACACAGCTAGTAAGTATCTAAGGCCAAATCTGAACTCAGGTCTTCCTGATTCCAGGCCCAGCACTCTACTCACTGAGCCACCTAGTGGTCTAATAAACAATTTGGAACACCTGTCTGAAGGCCTGCATTGGCCAGAATAGCTATGAATTATGGGAACTCAAGTAACATTTTATGAAGTAGCCCCCTTCTCAGTGAAATAAGCAGTTCTCCAAACCCTCTGCAATGTCAGGGGAGGGTATAGAACTTTGAAAGGGAGTTTCTGGAAAAGTATTTAATGGTTAAGGGAAGAAAAGGAGGAATTAAGCAGTTTCTTCAGGCACACCAGAGCCCACACATATAATGCACTTTTTTTTTTTTTTAAAGCAATCGGGATTAAGTAACTTGCTCAAGGTTACACGGACAGTTATTTCTGGGTGTGGTGCTGAGTATCTGAGCCCGGATTCGATCCAGGTCATCCCAACACTGGAGCCGGTGCTCTTACTTGCTGTGCCACCTGGCTGCCCCTATAATGCACTTTTAATAAACTGAAGGGCTTATCCTCAGTTGGCTAGCACCTCCTGCTAGTTTAAAGGGTTAGCTGTAGTGAGTATTAACATGCAAATATAGGAAAGTTCTAGGTAGCCTTAGAGGTCTCTGATAAATATTCCTTATTGAATTAACAGGTCAGTAAGCCAATAAGCATTAATTAAACACCTACCATGTTCCAGGCACTGTACTGAACACTGGGAAATACAAAGAAAAGACCAAGATAGTTCCTGCTCTCAAGGAGCTCACTGTTTAATGGGGGAGACAACATGAAAACAACTATATACAAAAAGACATTCTGTTTCTTCTATAGGGCAACATCTGGACTGGTCTGCTAGGAGGTATCTTTAGCCAGAGGGGTACAAGGGGAAATATATTTATCCATGATTCAATTAGCATGTATTTATTAAGCTCCTACTATATGTTAGATGGTACGGCAGATAGGGCACCAGACCTGGAATCAGGAAGAATCATCTTCCTGAGTTCAAATCTGGCCTCAGACACTTTCTTAGTTGTGTGACCCTGGGCAGGTCACTTAACCCTGTTTTTCTCAGCTTCCTCATCTGTTAAATGAATTGGAAAAGGAAATGGCAAATCACTTTTCCAAGAAAACCCTCCAACAGGGTCACGAGAAATCAAATACAGCTAAAACAATGTAACAACAACAATCTATTAGACACAGTGCTAAGTTCTTAGGATACCAAAAAAAAGGCAAAAGATAATCCTGCTCTCGAGAAGCTCCCTGTTTAACGTGGAAACAGTATGAAAACAACTACACATAAATTCAAGAAATTATACTAAGAAAGACAATGTTATATCCCCCAACCAGAGACCCAAAGTGAGTTTTTCTAGCTATTGGTCGGTCAAACTCTGAAGCTGGAGGCAGGGGCTGGAGGTGGAAGGAAGAGGTACTGCTTATTTTCTTCTGAAGCCCTGCCTCCATGGCCCAGCTGTCTGTCACATGATAGGGGGTACAGTAGAAGATTCCAAGCTCAGCTCTGGTCTAAAAAAATTTCTCCAGCCATTAGCAACAGACAGCAGAAGTGGGGAGCTGCAGAGAATATTTCTACCTGCAACCAGCTGGGCTTGCTGTTACTGTAAAGGGTCATGAGGCATCTGTCCAGGAGACTGTTAATTATTTTCTCTTTTTTTGCACCTTCCCATTGGTGTGGGAGGCATCATAGGCCTCCTCTAATCCAGTGTCCTCCTTTTAGAGATGAGAAAACTGAGTCTCAAATGAGCTAAGGGCCATGGCCATGGTCACACACACAGATAAGGTAGTGATTGGTCAGGTAGTACCTTAGAGGTATATAGTGCCAATGCAATATTTACAGCGCCCACGATCATGATACAGACGGTGACTCTAAGTATCACATGACATTCAATTGCAAAATATACTAGATTCTCCAGGTAGAGGGTAGAACTGAAGGATTTATTTAGACACCAGAAAACCCAATCCCAAAACCAGTAAGCCAATTCCATAATAGTACCAAAGATATTCAGAAGCCATAATAACACCGAGAGCCAGAGCATCCTTCAGCCTTCCCACAAACCAATACAACATCAATATCTACTCACAAGCCTATCTGACTCCTTGCCTGAGTGTCCTCTCTTTCCTCCACCCATCTGGCTAGCTCTGACTACCAGCTTCCAATGGGCTCTGCTTCCCTTCAACAAACTCCTTCCACCAAAGGATCCATGTGACCACATTCAGGGGGCAGAGTTTATCTTCACAGCAGGGGAGATCTTCAAACTCCCCCCTAGGTCTATTGAGGGGCAGGGAAGATCTTCAAATTCCCATTCTCATTACAAGGTATTAATGGGGGCAGCTAGGTGGTGCAGTGGATAGAGCCCTAGGCCTAGAGTCAGGAAGACTCAGCTTCCTGATCTCAAATCTGGCCTCAGACACCTACTAGTTTTGTGACCCTGGGCAAATAATTTAATCTTATTTGTCTTAATTTCCTTATCTATAAATTGAACTGGAAAAGGAAATGCAAACCATTCTAGTATTTCTGCCAAGAAAACCCCTAAATGGAGTCACAAAGAGTCAAACAAGGCTGAAATGACTGAGCAACAAAAAATACTTTAAAAACACAATATAATAATTATGTAAATATATTTATATAAAATAATAAAATAAATATAATATGTCTAATGTTATTATATTCATTATGATTTGGTTTTGCTGTAGGATATCAATGGTATGAGGAATTCACAGTGACTGGGAGGTTGGGGGGGCGTGGGAAAGGCTTTAAGTAGAAGGTGGTACTTGTGCGCATCTTAAAGGGAAGAGAGGGACTCTGAGATGGAGAAAAGGAGAGAGTGCATTCCAGGCATGAGGCACAGCCAGTGCAAAGGCAAGAAGAAGGGAAATGGGCTGTTGTGGGGGAGGAGCAGAGCCAGTTTGACTGAGTCTGGGGTGGGGGGAGAATAATGCAATAAGGCTGAAAAGATAAATTGGGGTTAAGTTGTTTAGGGCTTTAAAAGAGAAATAGAGGAGTTTGTATTTGGTCTCAGAGGCAATAGGAAGCCACTGGAATTTATTGATTAGGGAGTCACATGGTCAGATTAGTGAAAATTGGACTAGAGGGATGAGAGATTTGAGGCTGGAAGGACAAAGAAGGAGCTGTTGCAGTAAAATAGGTGAGAGATGATGTTGTTTCATAACAATAACAATATGGTGGTTGTCATAAGAATGGGGGGGGGAAGGTGGCTCAGCGAGTAAGAGCACCAGCTCCAGTGCTGGGATGATCTGGGGATCAAATCCGGGCTCGGATACTTAGCACCACACCCAGAAATAACTGGCTGTGTAACCTTGAGCAAGTTACTTAACCCCGATTGCTTAAAAAAAAAAAAAAGAATTGGGGGGGGGAAGGCATAGGATCCCAGAGACATTGGAGAGGGAGGAATGACAAGATTTGGCCAGTGATTGTGTATGTGAAATGAAGGATAGAGCAATTAAGGTTGATGCCGATGTCAGACACCTGCAAGACTGGATGGATGATGATGTCTTTGATAGAAATGAAGTTAGGAAGAGGGGAGGGTTTGGACTATCCTCTGACCTCTACTGGTCTCTATTTTCTCATCTAAAAAATGAAGGGTTGGGTCCCATTCTCTCTAAAGTCCTGTATAGCTCTAATGCCCCTAGATGCATACTCTGCAGACTAGACCCTGAGCTTGGCACTGAATGCACTTGGCACTGAATTAGTTCTAGGCTTGACTATGTTGTTTTCTGGCTGCCAACTGTTAGTCAACCATTGTGTGAGTGCCCCAGCTGGAAATGGGCCCAGCCAGGACTCACCTATTAGTTCACAGGCAATGTGACACAAGAATTTGGAGTTTCCATAAACCCATGGCATTAGTGTTTGACTGTACCCTAGATCAATCCCTTTGTGAGGGACTAATTTAAAACTTGGCGTCTATGTTTGTGAGTCACCTATGGCTTCACTGGAGCTGGAAAAAATCCTGGGTTCAGCAATAGGGGCTGAACTATTGACCTCACAGGCTTATGGTGAGGGAAAGCATAGAAGGGCATCCGCTTCCCACATGCCTAGGTGACTATGAGTATGCGGCTGCCTCTATCTTTTTGTGTTTGTTCTTTCCCGATATTAGGTAAATGATTATTCTAGGGTGGACTCATCCAGGTAGTGACTTTGTGATCTGAGAGAGTCAGAGGTCCCATGAGAGGCCCCACCAGTCACTGGAGTTAGTAGCAGAAACCACACCATAGCTGGTAGATTCAGGGGCTGAACAAGGCTTAGCTTGGAGATGGACACACCCAGTCAGTGAATGACTTTGGTGTACTCTGCTATCAACTCTGGTCACTAGTGGGACTCAGAGTCTCTTAAACTTCCAAGGCCCAGCCCCTGTCATGCCTAGAACTTTTGTCACGGAATACCACCTCTGTCCAATGTCAGGGAAAAAATAGGTACAAGGGGACAAAGACAGCCACGTGCTCACAGCCAGCATTGGCAGCTGATGCCTCTCTCCTTGCCTGCTAGCTCAAAAACATCTGGTTCCTGGAAACCATCGAGGAAAAGGATGGAGAGATGAACAGGTCGTACCTTTTAACTCTAGCTAGCAACTCCCGAGTCATCATTTCCTTTGGTTTTCAGTAGTTGTTCAGTTGTATTTCAGTCTTTGTCAGATCTTTTTGATCTCATTTGGAGTTTTCTTGGCAAAGATATTGGAGTGGTTTGCCATTTCCTTCTCTAGCTCATTTTACAGATGAGGAAACTGAGGCAAACAGGGTGAAGTGACTAATCCAAGGTCACACAGCTAGTAGGTATCTGAGGTTTGAACTTGGGTCTTCCTGACTCCAGCCCCAGCACTCTATCCACTTTGCCACCTAGCTGCCCTCTGTTGGTTTAACAACCAATTAGAAGACTTGGTTATCGTCACACACTAATACCTGAATCACATGACCAGAAAATGACTCCTCAAAATTGCCACATCAACACTTGGATGGAAATCAGATGAGAGGTGATATGCAAATGCTTCAAGGACTGACCTCCCCATCGGCCAATCCCTCTATTACATTAATTTTATTTTTTTTTCAAAAGCATCCAAATCCAATCGGAAGATTTCTGCATGAAAAGAGGGTGAAGGACCTGTCTCTGAATTTGATCTCATGAAGAATAGCAGCTACAGTATGATCTTTCCTTTACCTTTCCTTAGTCAAAATTTCCTTTCCTTTCCATAATGATCTGTGGGGGATAGGGATTAAAACGGCTTTTCACCTGGAGGGTGTGTGACTTGTGGATACCTCCTTGGCTACTGGATGCTGATCTCAAACTGAAGATACTTTTAATCCCTGCAATGGAAAGCAGCCCAGGTCCTCTGGGCTGGTCCCTTGTGCACCTCAGAGAGTTGATAAAGCATCGTCTCTGAACACTGAAGCTGATGTTTCCTAGACTGGATCTTGTTTAGAATGGGGCTCCATCCTCCACAGACCTAACCTCACTGTGGTGCACGTCTGCTATTCCAGTGCTTGTGTGTGGCTCCTTGGCCTCAGGCCTTCACCATCTGCTTTAGCTTCCTGTTGCTTTGGGCAGTTCTATTTTCTGTTTACTGTTAACTGTTTATTTTTGCCTGTTCATGTGCTTTGCCCTCTTCTTTTATTTGCTGCCCTTTGCATTAACCTGCCTAGATCACTCAGAGCTCAGGAAGATTGTTCCAAGGCATCCTCTCTCCTGTTAGAGAGTGGGGAAACCGACATTGAACAGTTAAGTGACTTGTCCCAGGCCATTCAGCCAACAATTACCCAGGAACCCACTGCCCCAAATCAGTCACTTCATCCAGTTCTTACTCCAACTGTTTATTTTGCCTTACCCAAAGCTAAGCTGGAAGACTACTCTGTAATTATGGTCATCTCCTGTACTCCCAAGCGTTCCTTTCCAGGCCTGATGCAGCCCAAAGGCGGTGGAATGAATCCTGAGACTGTTGACAAGCTTGACCCAGACCACACTCCTGTCTGGCTCATTTCTGCCTCTCTCTGCCTCTGTTCATGCTACTTCTCCTTCTCCATCCTCCTCTCTTCCCAGATAGATCCTGACCATCCTTTGAGGTCAAGTTCAAGTCTGATCTCTTGCATTAAGCCTTTTCAGACAGCTCTGACCAATACCAATTGCTTGGTTTTCTGAGCGCCTCTTACCAGGTGTCTAGTCTGACCCTAATGGTTTAGCATTTTTTCAATCTTTAATTGTTTCATGCTTGTTAGTTTCATGTGTCTCCTAGAAGGATTTTAAAGGCAAGCACCATGTCATATACTTCTGTGGGTCCCACAGCCCTCTAGGAAAGTGCTGAGAACATAGCAGAAACACTGATTGCTTGCTGAGGGATGTATTCATGATGGGGATAATTCTTCATCTTAGAAGTTTGCCCTTGATCTTGAAGTTGACTGAAAACTACCAAGATCACTTCTGAAAACAGCAGTTTATGTCCCCTTCTCTGACCAATTATAATATTATAGGAGCGTCCTTCATATATTATCATCTAAATTGTCTGAAGGTTAAAGGTAGGGGACCCCCAGTACAACTTTATTCTGCGTTTGGATTTTTTATACCAGAAGTTTCTATTTAACAGAATTCAGTGAAGGCTGGCCCATTCTAGATCCAACTAAAAGGTTTTAATCACTCATCATTGCAACAAAAAGATTCATTATAAGGTGCTCCCATAGCACAGACAAAGCAATAGATTCTGAGAAAGAGAACTGCTGTGGGTCCAGATTGAAGAGGGCTCACAGAGGCTCAGTTATTGATTTCTCTTAGACTATAAAGGAGAGAGGTTAGGGTCATCTCCTGACAACATAATTGGAGGGGTAGGTGTGGTTAGGCAACCAGCCCCCAGGACTCTGAAGTAGCTGAGAATGAAAGCAGGATACTTGTAGACAGTGGAGAGCAGTAGGAGTTCGTGCTGAGTGAAGGTGTAAATTGAGTAACTTGACAAATTGTGAGAGTGTGAATCAGTGTGAGTGGTCTGTGGGTATGTCCAATGGCAATCTCCAGCCATTTAGGAGTGAGTTGTTCATGGCTCCCAGGAGGATTGGGTTTGTCTCTGTCGTGAACCCTGATTTAGAAAGCATGGAAAGAGTAGAGGATTATAGGACAAGGTATGAGGCATAGTGTATAGAACACCAGGCCAGAAGTCAGGAAGACTACTCTTTCTGAGTTCAAATCTGGCCTCAGACACTTACTAGCTGTGTGACCCTGGGCATGTCACTTAACCCTGTTTGCCTCAGTTTCCTCTTCTGTAAAATGAACTGGAGAAGGAAATGGCAAACCACTTCAGTATCTCTGCCAAGAAAACCCCAAAATGGGGTCGGGGAGAGTCAAGTAGGACTGAACAACAGCAACAACAATAATAACAATGAAGTCAGGTGTTCCCTACCCCATCTATTCATCTGGTCAGTAGGATTGAATTTCAGAATCCTAGAGGTCCTCTCCTAGAATAATTTCAGTATTCAGAGTTATCTGAAAAGCCTTAATGTAAGAAGTCAGAGTTGAACTTGACCTTCAAAAATGGTCAGGATCTAGCCGGGAAGAGAGGAGAATGGGGAAATAGCATGAACAAAGGCAGAGAGAGGCAGAAATGAGCCAGGCAGGAGAGGAGGCAGGAGTTTGGTCTGGGCCAGGCTTGTCAACAGTCTCAGGAGTCATTCCACTGTCTTTGGGCTGTAGCAGACCTGGAGAGGAAAGAAATAGGAACACCTTGTTAGATGTGATACAGTTGAATGGAAAGAAGGAAGGAAACAAGCATTTATTAAACACCTACTGTGTGCTGGCACTGAGACACTTTCCAAATATTTTGTTGGATCTTAACAACAGCCTTGGGAGGTAGATGATATTATTGTTCCCATTTTACAATAAAGCAAGAGACATAGTCTCTAAGTAATTTAATAATTTTATTAATAAGGCTAGCATGTTCATGAATCATTTATAGGTTCTTTTTTTGATCATGGTTTTCAGATAGTCCAATAATTTTTACGTTATCTCTCCTGGATCTATTTTCCAGGTCAGTGGTTTTTTTCCATGAGATATTTCACATTGCCTTCTATTCTTTCATTTGTTTGGATCTGTTTAACAGCATCTTGATTTCTCATAAAGTCACTAGCTTCCACTCACTCCGATCTAATTCTGAAGGAATGATTCTCCTCAGTGAGCTTTTCAGATTCTTTTTCCATCTGGAAAATTTGGCTTTTTAAGGCATTCTTCTCCTTGTTGCCTTTTTGAGCCTCTTTTGTCATTTGAGGTAGTCTATTTTTTAAGGTGTTATTTTTTCATTCAGGTTGTTGACTCTCATTTCATAATTTTCTTGCATCGTTCTCATTTCTCTTCCCAATTTTTCCCCCTCTTATCTAGTTTTCAAAATCCTTTTTAAGCTCCTCTATGGCCTGTAACCAGCTCATATTTTTTGGAAGCTTTTGGTGCAGGAGTTCTGACTTCACTGTCTTCCTCCTGTTCCATGCTTTGATCTTTTTTGTTGCCAAAATATTAGTGTAAAGTTGGGTTGCTCTGTTTGCTTTGCTTCCTTTGCCTGCTCATGTTGCCACTCAATTACTTGACTTTTGGGCTTTTTGCCACAGTAGGACTCTGCTACCAGACAAGGGATCTTCATCCCAAATGCTGGGGTTTTCTCAGCTGCCAAAGGCATTAGTTGGGTGCCCTCTCTGAAGCCTCCACACACTCTGGCAAGCTGATCATATACCCCAGGACCTTCACCCTAAACCACAATCCAGATCCAAGAAGGCTAAAGCAAGAGTGATTACCCCTCAGACTGGTTGCTTGGTCCCCCTACAATCTGCAGGCCAGGAGCTGAAGCTGCCACGTAGTGGGGCTGCACAGCTGAAGCGCCTCAGTGGCTTCTCCCTCCAGGGGAATAAAGCCTGGACCACACTCCCAAACTACTGCATGACCTCTCACTGTGTCCTTAGCATCTGTGGGTTGATAATTCTGGAAACCATCACAGCTGCTGGTGATCTGAAGCCCCTCCAGCTGGTGGCTGGTCAGGCCCGCCCTGAGGCTAAAACCTTAGGCTCCCCAGGGGCTGGGGTCGGCTCCCAGAGGGCTGTGCTTGGCCAATTCCTGCTGGCTTTCTGGGCTGTCCTCAGAGGGAGGTTAGCTTCTCTCTGTCATTTTGTGGGTTCTGTAGCTCCAAAGTTTCTTCAGTCACCTTTTACATGAATTGGAGAAGGTGGAAGCCAGAGTCCTGAAGAAGTGCTGTTTCTACACTGCCATCTTGACTCCGCCATTTTCTTGCATGTTCTTTAATAAAAGGATGGTCATTTGGCCTTCTCTTTTAGATCAAAGACCCCTCATGGTGGTGGGCTCACAATTTATATGCCCTCGGAAGAGTAGGTGTTCCTGAGGGTGGCAATCAGCTCTCATTGGTTAACAATTAATGAGAGAATGAATATTACAATGAGAGGATGGGCTATATTACAATGAGGGTCTTGGAGTAGTGAGTTGGATCACTGAAGTCTTAGTCAAAGAGACTTATCACTTTCCATATTACATGCCTGAGAAAAGGGAGAATCCACATTTCTCCAGACCTATTTTAGTAAATGCAACGAGTAGGAATTCTCCCATCAGCCCAAACTTAGAATTTCTTTTATTGTCTAATTAGATTTTTGCCTGAGTAATTCTTTGCCCAAGATTTCCCTCACTGGCCGACTTCTGGATGAGGAAGTAGAAAAGGGAGAAAATCTTGGCCTCAATACAATAATTAATTATTAATAGAAGAGAAAAGTAATAATTTCTCTCAGTGCATGATATCGAAAGCATCCTAGCAAAACCTCATTCAGTATATAAATTCACAACAGAGGCAATAAAATGGCTGAGGGCAGTAAGGGGTCTAGATGAATGACGTCAATGTAGACAGGATTGGAAGTGTTTTAGAGAATTTATTTAATCATGTGAATGACCAGAACTCTAAAAATAGTGGTACTGTCACTGATTTTCATGACACCTTTGGGGTGTTCAATGGAACATTTTGATACTGATTCAAATTTTCCCACGCTGTATGGACTCAGCCTATGCACAGTGTTTGAATCTCACGACCTCTGGTTCAGGCATGCCCAAATGAATAGGGGAAGGCTCAGAAGGTGTTTAGAATGCAGCTGTTGCTGACCTTGGTAGCAGTCACTATTGCCTATTAATATCTGTGGTGATATTCTGCTCCTTAGGCTTCAAGCAGCTTGTAGAATTACAAAAGGCTTCCCCCAAGGACACAACACAAAGAAGCATAAATATAGACAGACACAGGAAAGATTTCAGCAGAGCTGCCCTGCTTTGCCATGAAGAAGCCTTGATCTTGTTCTTCCTCCTTTTAGCACACAGGATACGGTATAAAGCCCAGCCCAGAAGCAAATCTCTTTCTCCATGCTTGTTTTATCTGGTACCTTTCAAAGGCAGCTTCAGAGTAGGAGAAAGACTGGTACCCTTAATAGGATAACCAGCAGCTTTTTTTTTTTTTTTTTTTACTGCTTTCATAGGTCAATTGCTGTGGTTTCCTGATTGTGGTAGGAGAAGTTCAGATGGAACGCCAGAATCTGACCTCCCCATGCCTATATTGAAGAAGCATTTCATCCCAGGGCTTAACCTACCCTTCCTCCCCGCCCCATTCCCTCAATTTTTGCATTGGGAAAACCATCAAAGATCATCCTTTAGCCACAGTCGCTGAACGTGGCTCATTATGTTTGGTGGGGATTGGAAAGTCACTAGCATGGACTTGCAAAGGTCATAGCTGCTAGCTCTCTGCTATCACAGGGCTTGTGTATGAGTGACAGCCTGTCAGAGAAGATAAATAGGACAAGACTGGGGAACAAAGCCAGTCATTATTGACAACAGACAACAGGAGATGTCACCCAAGACATAATGGAGCTTCCCAATGAGCAATTACTCCAATAATGACCCAGGCTGAAGGGGGCACAACCTGGATATTTCCAGATTTTATTGCAGCACAGTGATTGTTTAGCCATTAAAATGTCACTTGCAGAATGAAAGAGTTGGAAATGTAAATTACAAAATGAAATAGCTTTCTAATTCTCTTCAGGGTAAGGCCAGCACTATTGAATGCAGAGTTAAGATCCCCAGAGGAGAGATAATGACAAATGACCTGCTGAAATGGTAAAAGGGACCGACCCCCTGTCCAGGCCAGACCCAGAATTTGCTGTACTTTTTCTATTGCTTGGAAGCAATTGCTCCAAGAATCAGTCCTGGGGCCTTCTTACCAAGGAGGCTGTGTTTGAGCTCTGTCAGTCTTTCTTGCTGACAGGTTGAGTTGCTGTTGTCATTCCCTGGATCCCAGTGTGCCCAAGGAAATGCCGCCTTTTCCAGACAGGATGGTGGCAAAGCATTCCAAAGGACACCAGGACCACATGGACCCTGGTCCCCTTACTAGGTGATTGTCGCTGGCTTCTGATTTCTCCTTCAACTGGAACTTATTTGGACCTTGAAGAAGCTGACATTGATTGGTCAAAGTAGAAATAGAACTACTGCATGACATAGCAGATTTTCTTTTCAGGGCCTGAGAGCAGGTAATCATTTTTAGAATAATAGTGGAAGCAGCAAAGGTACCCACAGCCTGAGGTTTTAGGGAAGGGAAGGGAAGGGAAGGGAAAAACATTTATAACATCTACTATGTATCAGGCACTGTGCTAAAAGTCCTCCCTCTCTCCCCCCCTTCTTCCCTCCCTCCCTCCCTTCCTTCCTTCCTTCCTTCCTTCCTTCCTTCCTTCCTTCCTTCCTTCCTTCCTTCCTTCCTTCCTTCCTTCCTTCCTTCCTTCCTTCCTTCCTTCCTTCCTTCAATGTAGTACCCAACTTAGCCCATGGAAACTTAAGACTGAAAGCCAAAGGGGCCCTGAGAGGTCACTTCTCACTCAAATAAGGGCAACAAAGCCCAGAGAGGTTAAGTGACTTCTCAAGGCTAGACAGGAAATAAGTGTGGCAGAGCTTAGATTTGAAACCAGGTCCACTGAAACACAAGTTACTGTCTTCCCCTCCCCCCCACAAAGTTGTTTTAGGATTTAATTATTACCCTACCCTACCAAACTGACCATCAGAGGTAGGGGAAAGCCTTTTATTTTAAATTTGAACAAAAATCCCCTCATGGAGGCAGCAGGGTAGAACGGAAAGAGTGAGAGGATGGGAGTTCAAATTCTACCCTTGATATCACCTGTATGACCCTTGGTGAGTGTCTTAGTTTCCCTGGGTCAATTCCTCATCTACAACATGAGGATGTTGGACTAGATGGCCCCTAAGATGCTTTTTAGCCCCAGAACTGTGGACTAAGG
>NW_027185764.1:29710158-29717705 GCF_028583685.1 Petaurus breviceps papuanus | reverse complement strand
GGGGAGAAAGGGACAGGAAAAATATACATTATCCTACAAGGAACCAGGAGTAGTATTGGGGAGAATCTGCTATTTTATTAATAGTCTGAATATCTGGAAAGCAATTTAGCCAGGCAGCCTTATTTCACTTCTGCTGCTCAATACTGAAGGCGGATGGAGGCCTGCACAGTAGATGACATATCCATAATCCATAATGCAATCTAAATTGGAGAAAGGACATGCAGCAATCTCAGAATCCTTATCAACAAGGCAGAAGAATCTTATTAGAATCTAGCCGGCAAGAACAGCTGAAGCCATCGTTACATTTGAATTATATCTTTTGCAGGGATGAACAAGGCCAAAGAGGCAACTTAATTGCAAGGAAATATTTCTCCAATAATACAGCTGAGGACAATGCTTCCACCAGTGCTGACTAATTCCTTTTCCTCAGAGGAGTAAACCAGGATGACTAAAGCTGTTTTGATCCCTGTATCCGGTGAGGCCCAGGATATCGGTGTGTAATAGCACTTAAACACACGCAGTTATGGCTCTGGGCTATGGGATGCTGTTCTGAATTAGAAAGGGCATGAAATATTCACCTCTGAAGATATATACCTAATAAACCCTCACTATAAATAGTACTAGGGGAGCCTGTCTTGATGCTGGGCTTGGCTCTGGGCCTGAGTTCCTTCCTCCCCGGAGATTGTGACTCTTGAGAAATATGAGGCCAGAATGGAACTCACGCAATAATGATTTTCTTTCCTTTTGTCCTTACAGTTTTCTCAGGAAAAGTCTACGTGATGTCCAGTGAGGTTTTGGATCAGTTTTAAAAAATAACTTTGCTAGTAAGCATGTGGCAATGGTCACCAAACTTAGAGGCAATGTCTCTAATGTTTTTTTTGTGTTCTAGTCATTTGTAAATATTACAGGACAGGAGTGGGTCTCCAACCCTTTGTGTGTCTCCTGTTCTCCCTTCTTTTCCTCTCCCAGTGCCTCCCATTTGCTTCTTTTCCTTTCTTCAGCCATCCCTCCTCAACCATTTCTTTATATTTTCTGCCTGGATTATCTCAGTTATTCTGAGCACAACTCACCCCCACCCCCAGCACTTTGTACCTCTCTTAAGTTACTTTGCTGTTTAGTCATTTTTTCAGTGGAGTCCAATGAAGATGTGACCCCATTTGGAGTTTTCTTGAGGAAGATACTGGAGTAATTTGCCTTTTCCTTCTCCAGCTCATTTTACAGATGAGGAAACTGAGGCAAACAGGATTAAGTGACTGACCCAGGGTCACACAGCTAGTGTCTGAAGTCAGATTTGAATTCAGGAAGAAGAGTCTTCCTGACTCCAGGCCCAGCACTCTATCCACTGTACCAGCTAACCACCCCTCCCCCCCTTTTGGTTTTGTTGCTGGTCAGTTTTTTCAGCCATGTCCGACTCTTCATGACCCCATTTGGGGTTTTCTTTGCAAAGATACTGGAGTGGTTTGCCATTTCCTTCTCTAATTTTTTCAATTGTTACTATTGCATATGTAGCCCCTTCTACCTCAGAGCTATTGTCCCAACTGGCACTGATTCAGAGAGATTGGGTTCCTCCAGTGGGCTTACTGCTATTCTTTGGTTCTAGGGGAGGTAATTATGGGTAATGAACACTGTAATTCCCAAGAACACTTTAAACAATCAGTTAGTATACTCAATTAGCTTCTTTCAAAGGCTTTTACTCAAATGACATAGCAAAAACCAGTATGAAACATTTATTCCAAAATGTTGGGGTTCACTCTTCTACAAATGCACACAGCATCCATGGGCTCGAACCCAGCAGTAGTGGGCACAAAAGTGGCAAAGAGTTGGTTCCCAATTCTTGGAACTCGGGGGTCTGAAAGTCTTGTCTCTCTTCATGGAATGCTGATGCAGCTCTCTTTGGGGGAAGAGCTTTTGGTACTTCTCCTAGCATGATGGGGTCATGCTTCCTTCTTCCTTGGACTATCTTTCCATACCTGTCTGTCCTTAGCGTGTTTCTCTACTCTTCTATCTGCTTCCAATGATGAGGCTTTCTCTGCCATCAGCCAGTGCTGCTGAAGTATAGCTTGCAGACTCTACATCCGTGGACTCCCTGGATGCCATTTAGACCTCTCATGATTCATAAAGCCACCTGGAAAGTTGAGCCTCAGGATGCTTGGCCACCTAAGGTCAAAGAAGAAATGAACAGGGCAGAGGCAGAAGCGGTGGGCTCACAGCCACCTGAAGGGCAGATGAGTGACAGAAAAAGACACATCCCCTTCTCCACCAAGTCTCAGGGCCAGCTTGAAATAGTCTTTGTGCTCATATCCAAAAAGCAAGAGGACTTGCTTTTGTATAACCCTTGAATTATCAATTCTTTTGGCTTAGCAGGTTATTAGGAAATTCTTTGTTACCATAAAGGGAAAGTCCCTGTTCATTGCCAGAAGCTGGATCCTTCCCAATCCCCCTCCCCCCAACTTCCATATGGTGTATTGGAAGGAAGCAGAGAATATTTGTATATGTTCTGCATAACCCACCAGGGAGGGTAACTCTGAGCACGCTCCATGCTCCTGCCAGGGATTTTAAATTCCTTAAGGCTTGTTAAGTCACTTTTCAGTCACGTCCAACCCTCTGTGTCCCCATTTGGGGTTTTCTTGGCAAAGACATAAGTCTTACCTAGCCTTTAATTACTGAATGGGCATTGTCTCAGACAAAGTGAGACCTGAGAAAGACCTTAGCATAAAAGGTCAATGTCCTCCACTGTATCCAGGGCCATGGCCAGTCATTTGGACTCCAATGATTCTAGAGGAGAGAGTGAGTCTTGTAAATTTGCACAGCCCTGCTTCAGTTAAATCTAATTCAATTGCAAGCCAAGACATCACCCTCCTGATGTTATTGGTCCTCTTGAGAAAGAAGGACAAACAATAACGACTGGAATGGTTTGCCATTTCCTTCTCCAGCTCACTTTACAGATGAGGAAACTGAGGCAAAAAGGGTTAAGTGACTTGCCCAGGGTCACACAGCTAGTAAGTGTCTGAGGCTGGATTTGAACTTATGAAGATGACTCTTCTTGATTCCAGGTTCAGTGCTCTAACTACCTACTTGTCCTTCCCTGAGGCTAAGGACTCCCTTTTCCATTCCCCCAGTTCCAAAAGAATGCCAGTGGCTTGCCTATAGCTGTTCATATAAATATTTGCTGATTTGAGTTAAATTGAAGTCAGGTGGTGCTGGTGAAATCAACCCTCACTGCCTGCAGATCACAGAGCTATAAGCCCCTGCTATGGCAGAGCCATAATCTATCAGCAGCTCAGGGTGGGTATACACTGCATTATGAACGAGTGACCCAGGGATTGTAGTTGATACCTCTGGATCCTTAGTTCTCAAATTTTTTTCATCTCTTTAGCTTTGCATGTGTTCTGCCCCACCTCCACTAATCATGCCTGTTCAGTTGGTTAGAAGTTGATTTAGAAGTTTGATCCCCATCTTGATCAATTGACTTTGACAGTTTCATTTAGTTCAATTCTACAGTTATTAAACACTTACTGTATGTAGAATGTGGTGGTAGACCTAGGGGACTGCCTGGGGTTCCTGTCTTCATGGATCTTCCCAATACAATAAGAAAAAACAATAGATACTTGGGAGAAACACCAAGTGATGTGCTACAGGACATGTCATAGTCATAAGAATAGCAGTAATAATACCATTACTACTGTGTAGCATTTGGATAATACATTAAGGTTTCTAAAGCACTTTACATACATCATCTCATTTGATTGCATGACAGGATCATAGGATTCAGAGCTAAAAGGGCCCCTAGAGATTAGCTGTCCATTCCCTTCATTTTGTAAATAAGGAAACTGAAGCTCAGACAACCGTATTAATGGGCCAAGGTCACATAGATAAAAGGGGGGCCGATATTCTCAAGTAGTTCCCCTGCCTTCAAATCTAGTCCCTTTTCACATTATTTAAATGTGTGTCTTTGGTCTTAGCCAGTGGATGTGAAGTGGTGAGAGCAAATCACTTACACTGGAAAAACACCTCCATTTGCATAAATGGGGGTCAACCAAGGGCTTGTCTTCTCTTATGAAGGATTCCCTAGACATTTCCCACTGATAGATGTATGAGCAAATAAATAAGTAACCCTTAACGAGTAACCTCTAATAACACTTCTCAATCTTGGGGCTCTGGTTTTCCTCCTTCCCTACAACGGATAAGAAAGCCCCAAAGAAAGTGCACAGATTCTTTGTCCTGTTCATTTAACCTACAAGTTGTAGGATGGTAGCTCTAGGGCTGGAAGGGAACTTGGAAACCATTTAGTTAAAATTGCTCATTTCATAGTTATGGAAAGAAATTGAGTGACTTATCCATGGTCAGATAGGTAGTGTCAAAGGTAGACTTTGAACTCAAGTCCTCTGACTCCTGAGCTCATGTGATTTGTTTTTGTTGTCCACTTGTCCCAGTTGTCTCCAACTCTTTGTGACCCCATTTGGGGTTTTCCTGGTAGAGATACTAGACTGGTTTGCTGTTTTGTTCTCCAGTTTATTTTACAGATGAGGAAACTGAGGTAAAGCGGGTTGTGACCTGCTTGGGGTCATACAGCTAGTGCCTGAGGCTGAATTTGAACTCAGGAAGATAAGTTTTTCTTACTCCAGTCCCAGAACTCTATCCACTGTGCCACCTAACTGCCCAACCACAAAAACAACAGTTCTGATTCTCTGGGGCTCCCTTTGGATTTTTTCCCAATTCCCCAAATTCGAGTTTTAGAAATCCTGTTCTAAAATAAAACAGAGCGGAATGCTATGTAATTAAAATGACCCATCTTGGCTCCAGAGAAGAGATGAGGAAATGCCCCTCCCTCCTCTTGTTGGAAGGGTAGGGACTGGCTGTGGGATGTTTCAGGAGCTGTCAAATACAGTGGGTTGGATTTACTTAACTGTTCTTTCTTTGTATAAGAGAAGGCTGGGTGGGGGTGGGATATGTGGGACAATGACTGTGATAGAAAAACAAAAGGGATAAGTAAAATAAAAAAAAAACAACCTGCTGTAGCAGCAAGCACCCCAAGCGTCCTCAGGGTGGCTGCCCATACAGGTTCTTGGATCTGCTTTGTCAAAGGAAAGCAACTCAAAATGGGTTAACAAGCTTACTTTAATCAGTCAGACATATATCGTTTACCTGGTTCAGGGGAAAGGTCAGCACCCCAAACTTCAAAGTACACAGACAGAATTATCAAGACAGAAACAGATCTAGTAGACAGATTTCAAACTGTCCAACCATTACATCCATATCCAGTCAACATCTGGGTTTCAACATCTGGGTTTTTCAAAGCGGGAAGGGGGGGGAGGGGGGGCGCTCTGGACAATGGCTTCCCAGAATCCAGATCAATCACAGAACACTTCTCAAAGTGAGCCCCCCAAACAAAGCTACACATCAGGGCTTATATAGCCTTCTCCTGGCTCAGCGAATGTAACAACCTTATTGACTCACTGGCCAATCAAGAAGTATCTACTGAAAAACAAGCCTCCCACCCCAGGCTCCAGGTGCACTTTAGCCTAGGGGCAGGGAAGATCTTTAAATTTGCATTTCCATTATACCTGCTTTAAAGAATTCCAGCAAAAGTATGGGGAAACTATGTAGGAAATCACTTCTTAAAGATGGCTAATCTCACCAGAGTAAATCCTTCTTTTCATGTGCCCCAGGAGGTTCTTTGCACCCAAACTCTTGAATTGTCTCTAGAATTGACCAGGAGTCTTCCTTGAGCTTATTTTATGGTGTAAAATCCATTTAGAAAATGATAAATAAGAAGACTACAAGGAATTAGGGAAAGATCTATATGTAATGATGTAAAGGGAGATGAGCAGACCCAGGACTGGAGACACTTTGAATTAACTACATTGAAAGAAAAAGGATATAAGTCGTGGTTCCATCATATACTAGACATGTGAATGTGAGTATGTCATTTAATCTCTGCAAGCTTTAGTTTCCTCATCTATAAAATGGGAGCAATAATATCTGTACTTCCTCCTTCACAAGGGTGGGGGATAGAGAATGCTTTGGTAACCTTAAGGTGCTATAGAAATGTGGGTTGTGATGTTGCTGCTGACAAAGAGGTGGTCACTTAGAACTTGGCAGCCTGGAATTCATGGGCTCAAGTGACTCCAAACAGGCCTCAGCAGAATCTTTTCTTTTCTTTTTAATTTATGGAATAAAACAAGCATTTCTATAATAAAGTACAATAAAAAAGATGATTGCACATGAAACTGCCAATCTCCTGTGTACAACTTGCTATTCCTTTCAAATATACAACATAATTATCATGTAAATTTCTTTTTTTTCCTTCTCTGCAGAGAGTTTCCTATAATGGGATCATGCAGGCCTTTGCCTTTCTGGATTCTGAAGGATCTGCTTAGGATCCTCTAGATTTCTGGGTTAGTAGAGATCCAGGTAACATGTCCATCAGTACATCTGAGTGTCAGATTCTGGGAAAGCCTTGCTCCATTAAATTAATTTGATATGTCTGACTTGTCCAGTAGTTTGAAGACATTAACATTCAATTAGCCAGTCTGCTCAAGACTAATTAATTAATATTGCTTTTCTCAGTTGGGGTCATAGAGTACAAGGCTTTCAAAATGATTGTCTCAACTTCTAGGATAAATAAGTCTGTCTTTTCTTACTGAGTGAGGAATCAAGCTAGAGTCCTTCTCCATCGACCCAAAAGACCTTCTTGTTGGGAAATAGACCTTCAGGGACGGAAGGGGCCTCAGAAACCACCTCATTCAACCCTATCCTTTTATGTGTTTCATTTTATAGGTAGAGTGGAGGGGATACTTGCATCATTGAAGTAGGGGCAGTCCAGATCAGCTCGTGTGTTGCCTTTGCTATGAGCCTGGAGTCAGGAAGACCCTAGTTCCCATTTCTTACTAGCTGTGTGACTCTGGGCAGGTCTTTAATGTCTGTTTGCCTCAGTTTCCTCAACTATAAAATTGGCATAATAATAGCACTCGCCTCCCAGGGTTGTTGTGAGGGTCAGATGAGATAATTGTAAGATTCTCAGCATGGTGCAGGGCACATAGGGCACTGTACAAATTCTAGTTGCTATTAGTATAATTTTTATTAGATTGTCACCATACTGTTCAATGAAGGACAAAATCTGAGTTTTCCACCAGGTATCCAACTCAGTAGCTATCTTAATTCCTCTTTTGAGCATGTATGGAATAGTTTTCCCAAAGGTTGATGTATCTACTTTGGCCACAAAACCTAGGATACTCCTCCACTGCCCGGGCCATTGAATAGTTTAAACCCATGAGGGCTAGGTTTCAAATTTATTTAGGAGGTATGTACTATTGGTCCTTACTTCCTTTTCTTTGCTTCTTTGTTCCTTCCTTCCTTGTTTCCTTCCTTCCTCCCCTCCTCCCTTCCTTCCTCCCCTCCTCCCTCCCTTCCTCCCTTCCTTTCTTTCTTCCTTCCTTTCTTTCTTTCTTTCTTTCTTTCTTTCTTTCTTTCTTTCTTTCTTTCTTTCTTTCTTTCTTTCTTTCTTTCTTTCTTTCTTTCTTTCTTTCTTTCTTTCTTTCTTTCTT
>NW_027185764.1:29692285-29710148 GCF_028583685.1 Petaurus breviceps papuanus | reverse complement strand
CTTTCTTTCTTTCTTTCTTTCTTTCTTTCTTTCTTTCTTTCTTTCTTCCTTTCTTCCTTTCTTTCTGATCTATCTATCTGTCTGTCTGTCTGTCTGTTTCTCTTCCTCTCTATCTATCCCCCTTTAAATATATGACTCTAGAACCCCACCCTGAACCTGGATTCTCTTCCTGCAGCAAATGACTCATGAATTTAACATACTGTAGCCACATATTTCATACTGAACATAGCAAGTAGAGCCATCTATCTCCAACCATCTCTCCAGCCTTGACCTCACAGTGTGAGGGTTCTTCAGTGGACCAGATGAAATTCCAAATTATGTATACCTGAAGATCATGGAAAGTAAATAAGGGTGTGTTTGGGACCTCAGGTTGGGGTCATGGGAACTATGTCAAGGGAAGCATAGTCAGAGGTAAGTAAACATAGTAAGGGGTAAGAGAAGCAAAATCTTTCCCTTCAGCTCACCAGTCTTAGCCACAATAGGTGGTAGATTTGGTCACTCTGTTCACCTCTCTTCTCCAGTATCTGATTCACCCCTGTAATGATGGTCTCTTCAATCTCAGATCAAAGGCAGTAAAATCTTGGGCTAAGGCAGTTCATAGCGAGAGAAATGATTACTAATAACCAATTATTTGGGAAGATCCAGAGTTCATCATTTTTCTAAAGTTGTCATTTCAAAGCTCAGTCTTTGAAGGTGGAATTAACTTTCTCCTCAATCTTGGTCAGACCCCACCCAACCTTACAAGGAATTTAATTTAAGGTGGGGAATCCCATTATGCTCCACACAGGTTTAGATGGGGGTAAATTCTTTGATTGGATTGTCCAAGGCTGGGCAATTTAGATTTGTATATTGGGCAATTCAATTTGGATATTGGACAATTCAGAAGAAAATGACGTAATCAAAGTTACATCCCCCCACTCCTTTATTAGAATAGATTCACTTCTTATTTTAATATTTGTTCTCTCTCATTATTATTAAACAGTCAGAGTTGATTGCCACCTTCAGGACCACTCACTCTTCCAAGAGCATATAAACTGTGAGTCCACCAACATACCTTTGGAATTCAAGAGTGTTACTGATCTTTTTATTAATAAAATGCTAGAATTATTAATAAAATGACTAATTACCCAGAAACTATGTCTCTAGAACTTTTTAAACATCATGGTAGCAGGCATAGCTGATTGTCTCAGTCTGTTTTACTTTGTGAGATCCTGGCTATCTCATTCCCAAAACCAAATGCCACTTGCCAGGATGGTTATTAATCTGCCTGGCTCCCATGTTAATTGCCAATCATCCTAATCCCCTACACAATGAGAATTCACTAGGGTGATGGAAGGAAATATATGACAACCAGTCTTGGACTCAGGGGTCTATATCTCATCACCTCTATCCTAATTTGCAGCAACTTGCTTATTACAAATGCAGACTCCCTAAATTTCCCAGTTGGCCATTATGATTTGAGATCTTCAGACTCTCTTTCTCCCCAAATCATCATCACTCTTGGTCCAGAGACATACAGACTCAGAGATATATCTATATCTATATCTATATATAATATGAAAGAGATATAAGATCATGGTGTGGGCATAGGTTACATTTATTTGAGTAAACTGAGTCTAAGGGAGGGGAAGTTCTCAAAGTCACAATTGGCAGACCAAGAAAACCCAGATCTTATGACTTGAAGTCTAAAGTCTGTTATCTTTCCACCTGCTATCATTAATTCTGATTATTCTTGAAATACTTTGCTATTGACAATAGGCAGCCTCTATGATTTACCACAATATGATCCAATATGTATTTATGAAGGATTGGCTTTATGCCCTGCTCCTATCAATGGTGTCCTGTACCTTTTGAGAACAGATACTAATTTGTCTTTTGAATCAGCTTGAGCTGACAAAATATCAAATAGAAGACCAATGCTTTGGCCCAGGAAGACTATGAAGCATATAGCAATGCAGTGATTGTAGGGCCTACCATACTGCCTGAGGAGAGGCAAACTCTCCTGGGTTGGAAATAGAGCAAGTCAAAGCTCATATTCTTCTATGCCAGTCAGTAGTGGGATTGAGCTTTGATATTTCCAGTTTAGAGGAGATAGGAAGAGGAAGAAGAGGAAGAGGAGGAGGAGGAAGATGAAGGAGGAGGAGGAAGAAGAAGGAGGAGGAGGAAGAAGAGGGGGAGGAGGAAGATGAAGGAGGAGGAGGAAGAAGAAGGAGGAGGAGGAGGAAGAGGGGGAGGAGGAAGAAGAAGAAGGAGGAGGAGGGGGGAGGGGAAGAGGAGGGAAGAAGAGGTGGAAGAGAAGAAGGAGAGGGAGGGTAAAAGGAAGAAGAGGAGAAGGAGTAAGAGGGAAGAGAAGGTGGAAGAGGAAGAAGGGAGAGAGGGTGGTGAGGAAAAGGAGGAGGGAAGGAGAAGGAGAAGGGAAGGGGAGGAGAAGAAGGGGACAGAAAGAAGATGAGAAGAGGATGAAGAGGGTGAGGAGGAGGAGAGGTGAGGGGGGAAGAGAAAAAGGAGAAGAAAAAGGAAGATGAGAAGGAGGAGGAAGAAGAAGAGAAAAGAAAATGTTAGGTGTTATCTTTCTTGGAAGGCTACCATATACCACTGTCCAGAGGCAGGAGGCTAGACTAGTTAACTTCTTTATAAGCCTAGTGATTCTATAGTCAGAATTCTCATCCAGGTTCATATTGGACTAAATGGCCTCTGAGGTCCCTTCTAACCCTGAGATTCTGTGATTCTGAGTCTTTTAAAATAAACATTCTTTTTCATGCCAACATGAAGCTAAGCTCTCGGCTCCAGTCAAGGCCTTAAAGGGGCCTGAGGCAGGGCAGACTCATAGGCATCCAGCTAATCTTCTGGTGGGATCACTTGACATTTTTTTGCTGAGCAATGAGTTGATAAATGAGGAGGGTTGGCCCTTGTCAGGGTTATTAATGAGAAAAACAAGCTCATGATGATAATGCATTTCAATGAAGGAAAAAGAAATCGCCACCGGGAGAAATCTATAATTGCATGGTTGCTGCCAGATTATGGCCCCTGTGTTTTCCTGGTCTGGTGTCAAAGAGGGAACGATGAGACAGGAGCTTGAATAAACACTGTGCAATGATGATCCCCAAAGCCAACTTTTCTGATATTCTGGCCTGAGGGTGAGAAATATGTGGGAGCCAATGCAGTGACATCTCTCTCTCCCTGTCAACCTTTTGGAATTAATCCAGCATAAAACAAAATGTACAGAACAAACTCCCAAACCCCATATGGCCAGCATCTAAAGGTTTCAGTAAGAAAACATGCATGTCTCTATCTCCCATTTGAATTAGCTGTATCTGGCGGCAAGAAGTATCCTGGTACGAGAAGAGCCAACTAAATGCTTGGTGGACCTGAACACAGCTGTGGGTGTCTGCAAAAATGGCTAAAGAAAGATGTCTAACAAATTGGGCAACTTTTCTCAATAACTTACTATTCTTAATTGCAATAGAACCTGGAACTGGGATTTCACCGGCATAGGGAGTGTTTAGGAAAGAAAATTCCTTCCATTACTTTAGTACCTTTTCTGAAACTTATTTTTTTAGTGACTGGCCAGGGACACAGATAGTTTAGGTGACTTGCCCAGAATAGCACAGCAAGTAAATGTCTGCTTCCAGATTCTGAATTCTGAGGTCAGCTTTCTATCCATGGCGCCATACTGCCCCCTTGATTATTGCTATTAATAGCTCATGTCTATAGATTTTTGAAACCTAAAAATGTAAAGGTTTGCCCAGTTCTATATCTAATTTGATCCTTAAAACAACTTTGTGAGGTAGGTATTATTTTTGTCCCATTTTTAAAGATAAGGTAATGGGGCATCACAGAGATTAATGACTTACCCAAGGTCACATAGCTAGTAAATGTCTGAGGTCTGATTTAAAGCCGGGTCTCCTAGACCGCAAGTCTAACCCCCCTTTTACTAGACTAAAATGCCTTTCCTAGGGACAGAAAATAAGAATCCTTTCAGTTGAGTGAACACACATGCCAGAGTGGGGCAAATTAGGCCTCGGGGCTCCTCTGGTAGTTCATCTCCCTCCTCAAGGAAGCTTCTAAAAAAAAGTTCTCTCTCTTGATCACTTTCTTCAGGGAAGACATGGGAGTGGTTCATTTCAGTCCTTAAGGGATGGAACTTTTGGCGGCTGCTTGTCAAGAGCCTAGAATAGTCTCAAAGACTGGTCCTATAAAAGGAAAGATTGTGGTGTGCTTGGGTTGCCTTCCTCTGATAGGCTCTGAAAACTCAGAACATTTGAGCATTTGGGCATTATGGTATCCCCTGACTGCCAAAGGTTGTTATATCCACATCACTCCCATGCGTCTCCCTCCTCTCCTTTCTCCCTCCCTCCTTCCTTCCCCCACTGCTTATGTCAGCTTCATTCTGGGAAGCTGCCTAAGAAACAACTGAGCCTTGGGGTAAATAATATGCTGAACTATGTAGGACAGAACTCATATGAGCCATGTGGGAAAGACCCCAGACCAAAACAACAACTACCCCAACAAAAAACAAAATCCATTTACTGATCTATTTCTTAGGGGAGGAAGGAAAAGCAAAGGTTCATTATTCTTGCCCAGTCCAGGAACATCATGAACTTAGGAAACTGATAATACTTTTAGATGGGAACTCTTCTTTTTTAGAAATAGATTTTCTAGCTACTTTAAAAACAGCTTATCCAGACACAGAATAAATTGATGGAAAGTAGTTTTGCGTGCCAAATATACAGGAGAGACAAGCTCTTTTAGCATTTACCAAGGGTAAAGAGGTCATTGGCATGAAATCTCACTATTTTATAGTCTAAGCACTCAGACATAGATCTTGCCCTGCACTGGTCAATGACTTTGGATCTTGGACCATAAGGTCAGGACAATTTACAATTGTTATTTAATTCTGTGCATATGACTGACTTCTGTTTTACGTGCAGGCAGTATTGAACCTCCCCACCAATGATCTCATGGAATCCCTCACTCCTTTCATAGGCTTGTGATCTAGGATTAGACAATCCTACACCTTGAGCAAGGAGGGACCCTAAAGATTACCTAATCCACCCACATCATTTACAGATGAGCCAACTGAGGTCCAGAGAGATTATGCGACTTGTTGGAAGTCACACAGATACAGAATTTGAATTCAGGTCTATTGACTTCTAATTTAGGGGGCATTATAGCATTTATATCATGCTATCTCAAAAGCTACCACCTCTTAATGAGGCTTTTCCTGATTCTCCCAGCTCCCCAACCCTGATATCACTTTCAATCACTTTGTATGTCATATATTTTTATTTAACGGTGTGCATGTAGTATCCCCCCAGCAAAATTTTAGGTCTTAGAGTGAAGGTGGCATGCTTTAAGCTTTCAGTTTTGTCTTTGTATCTCTAGTGCTGAGTATGATGCCTTGCACATAGTAGACATTTGATAAATTCTTATTGAATTGATTTGAGTTTAATTCCAAAGTAAAGACATTAGTTCTTTGTAAAACACGAAGGTTTTATTGGATGATCTCTAAGGTTCCTTCAAGTGTCTAAGAATCCCTGAAAGACAATGTGGTTAAGCAAGCAGGAGGTGGTTTTTCTTTTCTGTGGAGTCTGAATTGACCTTGAGAAACCATAACCACCATAGCTAAACACATTGGATAAGGCTATATTAGTGAACTAAGTCAATCATAATGTTGCTGTCCTGACCAGTTTCATGGCACCCTAGTATCCCGTCTCAAATATCTAATTGCCCATTGGACGTCTCAAGCTGGAGGATGTCCCATGGACATCTTAAATTCAACACATCCAGCTAAATTCATTTTCTTTCCTCTTAGACTTTCCTCTCTTCCTGGCTTCCATACTACTGTCCTGCCTGGGAACCACAACCTTGCTAGTCACCCGGGCTCCCAAGCTAGGTGTCATTCTTGACTCCTCTCTCTCTTGCTGCACCCCTCCCCCCAATAATCCAATATGTTGCAAGTCCTTTAAACTATGTATTTGTAATGATCCTTTCTTTCCTTTGACTCTGCTACTGCCCTGGTACCAGCCCTCATTGCCTCATGCATAGATTTTCTTTTTTAAAATGTTTTAATTATATTTTTTCTCCCAATTACATGTAAAAACAATTTTTACCTTTGTTGTTTGCCCCCCCCCCCCAGTATTGAATCCCAGGTTCTATCCCTCCTTCCCTCCCCTCCCCTTTCCCTGAGATGGTAAGTGATCTGATACAGGTTATACATGAACAATCATGTAAAACATTTCCACATAAGTCATCTTGATGCCTAGATTCTTACAATAGCCTGCTGGTTGAACTCCCTGTCTCAATTGTCTTCCCATTCAAGTCCATCTTTTACTCAGTTATAAGCTATCTTCCTATAGGGCAGATTTAACCCTGTTGCCCCACCTGCTCAATAAACTCCAGCTGGTCCCTATTACTTCCAGGACCCAATACAAAATCTTCTGTTTAGGGGTGGCTAGGTGGTGCAGTGAATAGAGCAGTGGTTCTGGAGTCAGGAGGACCTGAGTTCAAATCCAGCCTCAGGCACTTAACACAAAAACTAGCCATGTGACCTTGGGCAAGTCACTTAACTGCAATTGCCCTCCAGAAAAAAAAAGCCAAAATCTTCTGTTTGACTTTTAAATCCTTTCTGACCTGTCCTGTTCCTGACTTTCAAGGCTTCTCATACCTTACTACCCTTCATGCAATCTATTGTACCAGTTACTCTGCTAGTCTTTGGATCAGATGCTCTGTCTCCAGGTCCTGGGCAGGGTCACTGGAAATCCTTATGTCTGGAGTCCTCTCGCTCCTCATCTCTGTCTCCCAGCTCTCCAAACTTCCTTTAACTCTTTGCTATAATTTATACTCTATATTTAACTTAGAAATTTATAATTAGTTCTATATTAATTTAGAATTTGAATAGATCTTCAAGTTCTTAATGGCTTCATTTTACAGATGAGAAAACTGAAGTTTAGGAAGGTTAAATGATTTGTTCAAGGTCGTACAGCTGGCAAGTATCTGAGGTAGGGTTCAAAGTCTCTACCAGGGAACAAAGAGAGTGAGTACATCTGGTCCCCAGCAGCTGGCCAGGCAGGGTGAGCAGCAGAAAGGTTGCAGAAGGTCCCATGAAGCTGCTAGAGTAAGGTCTGCTTTCTGCACATCTAATCACTCTTGGGTTCTAGGTTATAGACTCCAAAAGAGTCTCCATTGCCTTAACCCTTTAACCATGGGAGCTGAATGCTAAACTTGCTATTAGCTTGTCTAATTGGCCTAAAGTGGGGCTATATGGAAAGAAAATTAGTTATGTTTCCTATGAAATAATCAACCTGACCTCAAACCTGGTACATATTGGATTCTGATATTCCTGAGTACTAAAAGCAGCTTAAATTTGAAGACCATGCACAAGTACTGAGGACAAACTAATCAGTCAGCTTGGGTGGGGTGTGGTACTAAAAGTACCAACAGAAAGAGGAAGTGCTTTGTAAAGGCTCTCCATAATATATACACTTACGGGGAGGTTCTATTTTTCAGTGTTCCTTAGAACCCTGCCCTATATCTATCTACCTTTCCATTAATCAACAGTCAATAAAGCCTACTTTGTTCCAAGCATTGCAATAAGTAATAATCCTTATTTTCACATCTAGATCTATGGGGGATAGGGGGGAAAGAGGGGAAGGGAGAGGGAAGGTTCATTGAATTGAGATTGTGCTTTAAAAAAACCTTTTATTTTTATTGCTATATTTTGATTTTACATTTTTGAGTATATTGTTCTCTACCCAGTTCCATATATTATCTGACAATACATACAATATTCCATTTCCCTAGTTTCCCACTTTTGAAAAGAGGGGAAGGAAGTGTGTTTTCTAACTCTTCTCCAAGGTCAAGATAGGTAAATATCGGTCTTAGTTTAAGCACAGCCTCAAGATCTGTTCAATCAAGATAATGGCAATTATTGTAAATGAATATAATTATTTCATTTATTTTTCTTTTGCATTGTTTTATATATATATACATATATAAAATTCTCCTGCTTCTGCTTACTTATTCTGCATCAGTTCAGATATCTTCCTATGCTTCTTTGAATTTGTCATGTTCATGATTTCTCATGGCACAACACTATTCCATTCCATTCATTGTCTTTAAAAAAAAAATCCTCCCAGTAATCACAGGCTTAGTGTACTTCCTGTTATACCTGGTCACCTTTTGAATGACAACAGAAATACTCCTGTTAAGGAATATTAAGAGATTATATTTTCATACTTTAGAGATTATATGTTCATATATGTTCATAGATGTTATATGTATGAGAAAACAGAGGCCCATGAAAATTGAGTGATTTGTTCCGAGTCAATAGAATGTGATCTCAATGGAGATATTTTTGACTGTTTCATTTTTGTCTTTGTATTGCCAATGCTTAGCACAGCACCTGACACTTAAAGAGGCTATAATAAATACTTTTTGATTGATTGTAGTTTGGGGCTGTGTAATGGGAATGCAAATTTGGAAGATCTTCCCTGCCCCTAGGCTAAAGTGCACCAGAAGCCTGGGGAGGGAGGCTTGTTTTTCAGTAGATACTTTTTGATTGGCCAGTGGGTCAATAAGGTTGTTATATTCTCTGAGCCAGGAGAAGGCTATATAAGCCCTGATGTGTAGCTTTGTTTTGGGACTCACTTTGAGAAGTATTCTGTGATTTGATCTGAATTCTGGGAAGCCTTGTTGAGAGTCCCCCGGCTTTGAAAAACCCAGAATGTGGAAACCCAGATGTTGACTGGGTATGGATGTAATGGTTGGACAGTTTGGAAATCTGTCTACTTGATGTTTCTGTCTTGATAATTATGCCTGTATACTTTGAGGTTCAGGGTGCTGACCTTTTCTCCTGAACAAGGTAAACGATATATGTCTGACTGATTAAAGTAAGCTTGTTAACCCATTTTGAGTTGCTTTCCTTTAACAAAGCAGATCCAAGAACCTGTGTGAGCAGGCACCCTGGGGATACTGGGGTGCTTGCTGCTACAGGCTGCTAGGTGGCCCATAGTGCACAGAACTCTAGGACTGACAAGAGTCAGGAAGACATATCTTCCTGAGTTCAAATCTGACCTTGGACACTTACTAACAGTGTGACCCTGGTCAAGTCACTTTACCCTGTTTGCCTAAGTTTCCTCATCTGCAAAATGAGCTGGAGAAGGAAATGGAAAACCCCATCCAGTATCTTTGCTAAAACAGCCCCTAAATGGGGGCACTGAGATAAAACTTGTATAAAACTGAACAACAACAACAAATCTATAGTGCTTGGAACACAAGAGGTACTTAATTAACACTTTTTGATTGATTGTAGTTAGTGGCAGAAGCAGGGCTAGAAATCGAATTTCCTGATGCCCATGTCTGGCGCTCTTTCTCCTCTGTACCACACTCCCTTTCATAGCCCAGGCTTAAGTGCCTATGTAAGAATAGCAGAGTTAGAATGGAAATCTTATTATTTTTTAAATGACCAAATTAAATAGGGTGAACTAGGCTTCCTGAATACAGAATTCCTTCACTTTTATAATGAAAGTTTAGGCAAATTATAAATTAAACCACTTGGGAAAATAAGATCTGAGTCAATATGATTAAGGTATTATTTTCTCCTCATCTCTAAGGCCCCTCCCGGTGTGTTGAGCCACAGAGTCTGGCCTTGAAGCACAAAGCTGGGTACTGTGGTTCTGCATTCACTTTCTACTTTCTGCTGCTCACTTATCTGTCATTAGGAAAGCTACAGTCTTCTTTCCCAAGTCTGGCTTCCATGTGACAAGTTGTTTCCATCAGAAGAGGAAGCATCTTCAATGACATTTCCCAAGTGTAGCTGCTGAGGCATCACGAAAAGGAGAATAAAATCGATTGTTTTTGTATAGTGCTTTGTCAGGTTGTTCTGTCATTTTTTCAGTCCTGTCCAACTCTTTGCAGCCCCATTTGGGGTTTTCTTGGCAAAGGCACTTGGAATGGGTGTGGGGTACAACAGGGGGTGTCAGGGATGGCCTCCTCTTCCTAGATTGTTGCATCACTGTATCCAGCACCTAATAGGGGTTGGGGGAGAAGAATAAATGAGATGGAGGGAAATAAGAGAAATCACATCTGGGTATGAACTTGGAAGAGGCAGCTTGGTTCTTTAGCGGATAGCTATTCACTGAATGGGTATTGCTCACTCAAAGTGAGACCATGAAAAGACATTAGCATTAAAGGGCCGGGGTCACTTATTGCATCCTGGGCCATCTCCAATTGTCCTGATCAGGCCACTGGACCCAGATGGCTCTGGAGTGAGCCTGGTGACTTTGCACAACCCTCCCTCATTCAAAGTCAACTGCAAGTCATGTCATCATTTTCTGATGTCATGGCCCTCTTCAAGAATCAAGAACAAACATGACAAGCTGTGTGACTCTAGGCAAGTCACTTAACCTCTATTTGCCTTAATCCATTGGAGAAGGAAATGGCAAACCACTCTAGTATCTTTGCCAAGAAAATCTACATGGGGTCATGAAGAATAGGACACGATTGAACAACCATAACAATGAACTTGGAAGGTATTTAATGGATAAAATTGTGAAAATCAACTTGCAAAGAGTCTATATTTGGGGATGCATTACATTTCCTGGCATGGTATAATAGATAGAATTTGAGTCAGGAAAACTGATATTAAAATACCACCTCTGATATTTTCTAGTCATGTGACCTTGATTGTTATTTTACCAACCTTTCTGAGACTCAGTTTTCTCATGAATAAAATGGAGATAAGAATAATAATTAATGATGATGAAGATAAAATGGCATCTGCCTCAAAGGATTGCTGTGAATATCAAATGAGAAAAGGTAGTAACAGCAACATTGTTCGATGACCAACTTTGATAGACTTAGTTCTTCTCAGCAATGCAAGGATCTAAGAAAACTCCAAAAGACTCATGATGGAAAATGCAATCGACATCCAGAGAGCAAGTATGGAGTCTGAATGCAGATTGAAGCATACCGTTTTCTTTTTTTTTCTTTCTTGTGGTTTTCCCCTTTTGTTCTAGTTCCTCTTTCAAAACAAGACTAATGTCAAAATATGTTTAATATGATTGTACATGTATAGCCTATGTCAGATTGCATGTCATCTTGGGGAAGGGGGCAGGGAGTGAGAGGGAAAAATTTAGAACTCAAAATCTTATAAAAGTGAATATTGAAAACTATAAATAAGTGAATCAATTTAATTTTAAAAAATAAGATTAATAAAAGAGAAAATGTAGATAAAGTGCTATGCAAATGGAAAGCTCTATGATGTGCTAGATAAAGAGGCAGACAGGAACATATTGGTTGTGTGACCCTGGGTGAGTCACTCCATCTCTCAGCATTCCAGGTGACTCTCCAAAGTTATATGCTACAGACAAAGTGCCAGCCTGCATCGATGGAAAGAATTCTCTCATTAAGGGGTTCCCTATACCTGCTTTATAAGGCAGCATGACAACCATAAATTTTGGTTTTTATTATTCAGCAATGATGATACCTTACATTTATAGAGAAATTTATGCTTTCATTTGTGGAGTCTAAGATAGGCAGCATGGAAGAGGACTTTGGGCTTGAAACTAAAGGCCAGGGTTCAGGTCCTGGCTCTGCCATTTTGGAGATGTAAGACCTTGGGCAAGTCACTTGACTGAATGAATTAAAGCCATTTTAAAAGTGCCAAGCACTGTGCTAAATGCTGGAGATACAAATAAAATCAGCAAAACAGTCCCTACTTCCAAGGAGCACATATTCTAATGGGGGAAAGCATTTCTAAAGGACCAATAACTGGGATGTCACAGTTGTGGGGAGTTGAACAATACCATAGTCCACTGACATATCTTTTTCAGAGGCAATGGTTGCATTGACTCAATTGCAGGCCTACAGCAAGAGGCAGAAAAGGAATGGGTCGATAAACATTTATTTATACTAAGTTTTTCGGGAGTTAATAGTTCTCTCTCCTTATAAGGAGAATGATATTTAGAAACAATCTTTTTTTTTTTAGGAACACAAATTTTTTTTTTTTAAGGAACAGTAACTCTGGGACAGCTAGGTGGCGCAGTGAATAGAGCACTGGCCCTGGAGTCAAGAGGACCTGAGTTCAAATCCAGCCTCAGATACTTAACACAAAAACTAGCCATGTGACCTTGGGCAACTCACTTAACCCCAATTGCCCCCCAAAAAGCAAAAAAAAAAAAACCAAAAAGAAAGCAGCAACTCTTGGGGCAGCTAGGTGGTGCAGTAAATAGAGCACTGGCACTGGAGTCAGGAGGACCTGAGTTCAAATCCGGTTTTAGACATTTAACATTTACTAACTGTGTGACCTTGGGCAAGTCAACCCCAATTATCCTACCTTCCCTCCTCCAAAAAGAAACCAAATAGCAACTCTGTGACTTAAGTAGTTAAAAATTATTATCCCCATTTTACAGATGAAGAAATTGAAAACCTAGAGATTAAAGTGCCTTACTTGCCTAAGATTACAGAGCTGGTAAGTGACAAAACTTGAGCCCAAGCTTTACATCTCTAAGTCCTTACCATCATGATACCATGAGGTTTACTTTTGGTTTTTTGTTTATTTCCATTAAATGTTCTTTCTCTCTCTGTATATATATATATATAAGATGGAGGAAGAAAATCTTCTTTGGAGAGCTACTGGTCTAAATAGGCAAGTTGCCATCCATTGAAGAGCGGAGTGGATGTTTAATGAGATATTATTGTTGTTGTTCTGTTGTATCTGACTGTTCATGACCCCATTTGGGGTTTTCCTGGAAAAGATATTGGAGTGGTTTGCCATTTCCTTCTTGAGCTCATTTTACAGAAGAAAGAACGGAGGTAAACAGGGTGAAGTGACTGTAATAGTAATGTAATTTGAAGATTCCCTTGTATTGGCAAGCACTTAGCTCCTTGTTCCAAGTGTGATTGTATGAAGTATTACTATGCAGAACTTGTGAATCCCACAGTGGGAGGAACTTCCTGTTGTAATAGGAAGGGATGAAATAGGGAGAAACTAATACATTATATAAGGAAAAACCCACACTGAGAGAGGCCAGAATTTCTCTCAGTTAGCATTTGGAGGCTGGGCTGCTACTGCTGGACTGAGGAATGACCTGAGAATTGAGAAGAACTGGGAAGAGAAATGAGAACTGAGTACTGAGACAGAACTTCTTTGAGTAAGCCACATGGAGGCTGAGGAGGAGAGGCTCAGGCTGGAGAAAGTGATTTTGATTTTGAGAACAGAACTTGTGGTGGCGGAGCTTCTTCTGAGAGACAGCTGGAACTTCTGCTGAGGAGCTATGGTGAGTGAGAGAGGAGGATCCCTGAGTGAGGGAACCTGTTATGTTGTGAAGGCTTGGGAATGTGGTCGTTTACAACATGAACCATGTGTACCAACTTCACGGTTACTGTAATGACTTTGACTTTCTGGTTCTGGGACTCAGTTTCCTGGTATTTGAATAAAGACTTGAGGTGGACTAGACCCTGTGAGCTTCAATATGGAACAGGAACTGCACAGAGAGCTGGACAAGGAACTGGGAGCTATCTGCCTTTGAACTCGGGTGGCAGTTGGTTAGATTCAGGCAGTAGCTGGGACCATGAAAGAGGGACCATGGAAGCTGAGAGCCTGCCTCAAGTCAAGATGAAAAGACCTCTCCTTGGGCATTTAATGCTGACAGATAAGATTGTAACTTACTTGTGACCTAGGGGTGGATGGCCTCTGTACTTTCCAATACCCCTTAAAAGGGTACTGAGTAGTGACTGATGATATTGTAACTTAATTGTATTCCATGGGTGGAGGACTTTGACTTTTGTACTTTGTGATTGAATTAAGGACTTTGTGATTGACTAAATGAATGTACTTTGCTTAAAACTATGTGACCACTTTGGTGAAAACTATATGGCTATTTTAATGATAAGTTGTAACATTGTGAATGCTGTACCTTGATTTTCTTTGAATGTTTTGTCTGTTTGTTACTGAATAGAGAGTTTACTATACTGTGTAATCAGAATCTTGAAAGCTGTTCACAGCAGCAGCATTCCTCTGGAAAGCTGCTAGTGCTTGGCTTTACAAGTGACTTGCCCAGGGTCACACATCTAGGAAGTGTATGAGGCCAGATTTGAAGTTAGGGAGATAAATCTTCCTAGCTGACCCATTTAATGAGACACATTTGGTTAATGGGGAAAATTGTGTTTAGTCTTTTCTGGGGTTGTGGTTTCATTCTTCTTGGCTTCTGCCTGGAACCCCACTTCACTTCTTTCCTTCTAGCAAAGGACTTCAATCATTTGTCCAGGGGCTTGTTCTAACATATATTTGCTATATATTTTAATTTAGCTAATCATGTCAAGTTAAAGCAGAGAAGGACTCTGCTTCTGTAAAAAACTAGCCATTATCCTCTCTATTTCTTGTGTTTTTTTATGTGCTATAATGATAAGAAATCTAGGAATTCACTTAAACAAAATTTAGTCATTTGTCTATTGAGCCATAAGCCCCCAAGCAAATTATTCTCCCATTTCTTTCTTCTCTCCCATTATTCTCTGAAGGCCTGGGGCTTAATTCTGGGGAGGCTTTGTTAAACATACACTGTATGCAAAATGAATTTGGTTTGAGATGAGCTTCCTGTAGGAGAGAATTCAGATGATTGCACTGGGTCTCCCAATGCCCTAGAATCCATAAATCTGACAGAGAACTGATCCAGTTTCCTGTCACTCTCCTGCCAAGTTCAAAGGTGATGCGATGATAGACTCCAGCTCCCATGGAGCACCTATGTCTTTGTGTTCTGGTTTATTGGAGGTCAATTTGCATCCATCTTTATTCATCTTAAAAAAAAAATCACTGCTCATAATCCTTTGAAAACAAAGGAAGGTGAGTCTCCCTTCCCCCCTCCCCTTTTCCCCTTCCTTGAAAACAAAGCAGACTTCTGGCCCTTTGTTTCTAATTTTAAGTAGACTTGGGAGGGTCTCTTTTTCATTAGCTCTCCTGTGCCCTTGTTGCAAATCTTAGTGCTTATGAAAGGATGTTTGTGGTTTTTCTCCCCTCCCAGCCATCCTTTCTCATGGTTTTTAATTGCAATCTAAAGGATTTCATTTTAACATCCAGTCCCTCATTTTCATTCTGGCTCAAGTCTGTGACAAATTTAACTTTTTTCTTCAAATTTTGATCCAGGGACTATTAGTGAATAGGTTTACTGGCCCTTCTACTTTCCCAATCTGCTATATTACATCTCCTAGTTCTATGTGTTATGTCCCATCCTCTACATGCTTCTGTTGTAAGGGGCTCAGGACACTAAGGGAAAGAACAGGGATGAGAAAAATCCATATGGTTACTCCAAAGGAAGCAATATTAACACTTCTAGTTAAACAATGGTGCCAAAATTATGTGGTAGCTAATGATTATGAACATTCAATGCAACTATACTTCTAACCCTCTTAATATTCTGTGCACTTGGATGTGATCTCCAGAAAACCCTTGGTAGGGGAGCCAAGATGCAAGTTAAGCAGGGTAGGTACATAATTCTTCTCCTGGTGATTTCTCCCATCTGCAGAATGTCCCTTTCATTTTATTGAAAGATGGACCTTGGATTTTAGTTATCAAAACTGAGAGTAATGGTCAAGAAAAGGGTATTGACAATGCATTATTTTTTTCTTCTTTTCTTTCTTCATTAGTTAATGTTTTTTTTTTTTGCCTTTTGGAGGGGGGAAGGCAGGGCAATTGGGGTTAAGTGACTTGCCCAAGGTCACATGGCTAGTTTTTGTGTTAAGTGTCTGAGGCTGGATTTGAACTCAGGTACTCCTGACTCCAGGGCCAGTGCTCTATTCACTGTGCCACCTAGCTGCCCCAATTAATTTATTTTTAAACATTCATTTGTTTATTTTGAATTTTAAATTATTTCCTCTCCTCCAATGCCTCTCCCACTCATTGAGAAGAAAAGCAATGTGATAGATAACCTAACAATATATTATAAACAGTCTGACATCTGAGAAGGGTAAAGGAGGTGGCAGGAAAGGTGGGACAGAATTAGCAGTTAGGTTGGACTCACAAAGCATATGTAGGAATAATAGCAATTTGGGTTCATGCTCACCCAAAATCTTGTTATTCTCTAGGAATGCAAGATAAAGGTCACCAACTCTAACCCTGCTAATGAAGTGAAGCCCCAGGCAGGGTGATTTTCATAGGTGTTAGCTGTAGGGCATGATGGGAGTTGAAAGAAACTTACCTCAACACAAACATCATGCAGGTCTGGGGGTGTTGTCTTTGAAGGGGAACTAAAGTGGTTCAAAAGGTTTATTTGACCTAAGAAACTTTTGCTATGCTGGCTCAGTGCAAGTTTTGTGTATGAATCACAAAACAGCAATAATGCTCTATGCTGTGCTCACAAAAGTGCTGTAAGCACTTCAGTACAGAGGAGAGACAGCATTATAGCTGTAGTTCAGTGATAATCAGGAAGATGGAAACAACATGGAAGTGTAGCCCAACATTAATGTCTCATTGTGGAAACAGGAAGAAGGAGGCATAAAGGCATTCCAAGTGGACATAGCCCTAAGAACATAAGATTTCTGAGCTAGAGGGCATTCTCTCTCCTATTGGTGGCATGGACATTCGTGGGAGATTGTTAGCCTACATTTAAATGTGTGTATTTTCCTTGTTATTTCTGGCCATTGCACTTATTTTTGAGTTAATGAACAAATGCTTTTACTTTGACTTAATGAATTCTTTAGTATGAATTGGTAAAAATCAGCTTCAGATTAGGGCTTGTGGTGGCTAGGTGGTATAGTGAAGTACTCCACTTGACTTTCAGGTCAGAAAGACCTGAATTCAAGCACTGCCTCAGACACTTGTTTGTGTGGCCCTGGACAAGTCATTGATCCTCTTAGCCTTAATTTTCTAATCTTTAAAATCGGGCTAATAATAATAAGATCAAATAAGATGATGTATGTACAGATCTTTGCAAATTTCAAAGCACTGATGATAATAATTTGTATCTTCCAAAGATGCTGACTCAGTTGGTCATTGAACCTGAGTATATCCATGTTGTATAGGGTGGATAGCAGGCTTTGCCAATTCTTTTGCTACCTGGTTACTTAGTAGTGTTTCCAGGAACAGAAGTTCATTATCAAGTTTCTTTCTTTCTTCTTCCATCAATCAAAATTCAGGTTATTCCATAGTTCCCTGAAAAAGTTCCCTAATCCCCTATGGTGATTAGGGGAATCTTTACCTTAGTTCACTTGTACCTAGGGTGCAAAAAGGATTCTTTTCCCATTCACTCCTGATAATATTTAGGGTCAAGCTCAAGTCCATTACATAGTGATGCTGATCTGATGCTTTATGGATGACAAGGGGAAGATAGTCGTTTCCTTTTCTGGCACAACTGTACTAGGATGCTCAGAATATAGAACATATTTATACTCTCTCTTCCTTTTGTACAACCAAGCTTGAAAAAGCTGCATTCAGATACTCCATCTCTCCTCATTTGGTTGGGGGGGGGCAAATAATCAAGTGCTCTCTGGGGATGAGAGAAGAGAAAACATATAGAAGAGATAGGAAGAGACAAGAAATGAGAGACAGAGAGATACAGAGGAACACAGATTTAAAGAGAAAGAAAGAGATAGAAGAGAGATATAGAAGAGAAGTAGGTATAGATATGGGGATGTAGAGACAAAGAGAGATACAATGGAAGTAGATAGGGAGAAGAAATTACAGATAGGAGAGAGAGAGAGCTAGAAAAGAAGAGATAGCTTGGTAGGAGACAAAGAGACATAGGACCAAGGGGTAGACACAGAGACACTGAGATAGAATGAAAGGAGAGAGAAAGAGGAGAGACACATAAAAAAGAGAGACAATGGAGATAAAGAGAAGAGGGGAGAGAGAGAGAGACAGAGAGAGAGA
>NW_027185764.1:29662625-29691885 GCF_028583685.1 Petaurus breviceps papuanus | reverse complement strand
GAGAGAGAGAGAGAGAGAGAGAGAGAGAGAAGGATAGAGTTTGAGAAATCTGAGATCTTGCCACTTCTTGTGTTCCAGCAGAACAGAGATATTAAAAAAATGGCAGTGGAGATAGGAAGATGATCAAATCTTGGAAAATTTTTCTAAATGCTTGTAAAAATTCTTTCCCAGAGCCTTTGGTGTAAAGTCACATTAAAAGGATGGAGTTGGAGTCCAGATCCCAGCAGGGGGTGCTATACTGCTGCTGTGGTTTGGTCAGTAGATGGCTGATGCTCTCTGTATCACAAAGGATGAATCCAAGGTGAGAGGGTCTTTTGATGATGGCACAGTTTTGAGAAGAATGACTTCTGCTGATTTCTTGATCCTGATACTGGCTTTGTTCTGAATACTAGCACTCTTCCTTAAGTAGTATATTGGGATATCTTGGTTTACCATGATGAAGACAGTTATTATTAGTATCATCACTCTTTTTCTTTAATAAACTCTCTACAAAAATCTTAGTAAAAAGGTCAAGATCCCCACTGCATCCAGGGCCATCTCCAGGCATCCTGATCTATGTTTTGCCACTGAACCCAGATAGCTCTGGAGGAGAAAGTGAGGCTGGTGTCTTTGCACAGTCCTCCCTCACTTAAATCCAATTCACTTGCATATCATGACATCACCTCCCTGGTGTCATGGTCCTCTTTGAGAATGAAGGACAAATGACATTGGGGCACCTTGGTTTATCATGATGAAGGCAGTTATTATTAGCATTATCATTCCTTTCTCCAGTAAATTCTCTGGAAAGGTCTTCAGCTACTTTGCATTTGTCATTATAAGGGACACTTCTGTCTACAGAACTCTCCCAGGTTTCACTGTCATGCAACCAGATGCTTCCTCCAGAGTGCCCAGATTTAGAATTATATTTCCTTAGGTGGAGAAACATTAGGTGTAGTGGAGAAAGAAGGATGGTAACTAGTATATAATATAATATAGCAAATGTGTGGCAAGATTTTGGTAGTGGTGCTAGAGAAATGGGAAGAGATACAAAATTTAATAATTAACCGGAAAGCATTTACTAATGGAATACTATATGCTAGGCACTATTAGCTGCTGGTGATAGAGACAAAAATGAAACAAACAGTCCCTGACCTCAAGGAGCTTACATTCTAGCTAGAAGAGACCACTTGTACATGTACAGGTAGATAGAAAATAGATATGGGTGTGCCTCATTTTATGGCACTTTGACTTCTTGTGCTTCACATATACTGTGTTTTTTTTTTTTTAACAAATTGAAAGCTGGTGGCAACCCTGCATTGGCCCCATTTTTGCAACAGCATTTGATCACATCATTTTTCTATGTTAGATTTTGGCTATTCTTGGAATATTTCAAACTTTTAAATCACTATTATATTGGTTATGGTGATGGGAAACAATCCAAAAATGTTGTGCATTCTCACTTCTCCATCCACCAGCCCTTGCTACCTTTTTCCCTCTCCCATTGGCCTCTCTATTCCCTGAGAGACAAAAATATTGAAATTAGGACAATTAATAACACTACAATGACCTCTAAGTGTCCAAGTAAAAGGAAGAGTCAATTGTTGTGGTAAACATCATTGATGTCTTATTTTAGGAAATTGCCATAGCCACCCCAGCCTTCAGAAACCACCACCCTGCTCAGTCAGCAGCCATCAATACTGAGGCCAGACTCTCCACCAGTAGAAATATCATGACTCCCTGAAGACTCAGATAATGGTTAGCATTTTTCTAAGCAATAAAGTATTTTGTTGTTGTTTTTTTTTTTGAGTGGCAATTGGGGTTAAGTGACTGCTCAAAGTTACACAGCCAGTTATTTTGTGTGGGTGTTAGGTATCTGATCAGGGAACCAAACCCAGGTCTCCCGACTCTGGGGCTGGTGCTTTACTCACTGTGCCACCTAGCCACCCCATAATAAAGTATTTTTAATTAAGGTATGTACATTGGTCTTCTTAGACATAATACTATTGTGCTCTCAATAGGCTACAGTATGGTATAAACATAGGTTTTATATGCACTGGGAGACCAAAAAATTTATGTGACTGACTTTATTGTGATATTCACTTTGTTGTGGTGGTCTGGAACTAAACCTGCAATATCTCTGAGGTATGTCCACACAAGATAATTTTGAAGGAAGGCACTAGCAACTGGGGAAGATAAGCAAAGGTTTTTTGTAGAACTATCATGCTAAAAACCTTCATAATACTAATCTTCTTAGCTAACCTTTATATAGTGCTAACGATTTGTCAGGTACTGGGCTCAGAGCTTTACAAGTATTAACTAATTTGATCCTCACAACAGCTCTAGGAGGTAGGTATTATATTATCCCCATTTTACAGATGAGGAAACTGGGGCAAAGAGAAGCTTAGTGATTTGCCCAGGTGATGAGGTAGAAAACAGGTTTTGAGGAGTTGGAGCCAGCAAGACTCAGGATAAGAGATAAGACCAGGACTTGACCAGTCAGAAAAGTGATCAAAGAAGCCAATGACCTTCACCCTTTCTCTGAAAGATTTCTCCTGCCTAGTGGGTGAGTGGGGAAATGATTCAGATACAAACAGTGCCCTAAGGGTTAAAAATAATGCTAAGGGTTGATTTTTCAATTCTTTGTGAAGCCCTGTAGCTTATTCTGTAACTTGAAGGAGTCCTGAAATCCTTTTCCCCTTATCTTTAAACTGTACCAAAAAATTGCTTTTGTCTCCCTTATCCTGTGTTCCCAGGGTCCTTTAATTTTCAAACTGTATCCTCCTGTCCTGTCCTTAAATCCTTAAACTTATTCCCTTTGTCTCTCTCATCCCATGTCATCCTGTCTTGTTTTTAATCTTTTTTTTTTATCGTTGGGGGAAGGCAGGGCAATTGGGGTTAAGTAACTTGCCCAAGGTCACACAGCTAGTAAGTGTTAAGTGTCTGAAGTCACATTTGAACTCAGGTGCTTCTGACTCCAGGGCCAGTGCTCTATTCACTGCACCACCTAGCTACCCCTTGTTTTTAATTTTCAACCTCCATTAAAAAGCTCTAAAACTATATCATCGTTCTGGAACTGTATATAAGCATAACTCCCCCAAATATTCGAGTGTCACTTAGGTTTTTTTCTAGGAGACTTGTGATGCTTTCTGTAATAAAGCTCCTAATGGCTACAGAGAAGGTCTAAGCGAATTCTTTCACACCTGAACCAGCTCTCCCAACTCTAAACCTCAAAACAGGGTCACACAGGTATTAAATATCTGAGGAAAGGTTTGAAATCAAGTCTTCCTGATCTGAGATTCACCAATTCTATCCACTGTCCCACATAGCTGCCTCTTAAAGGAAACTAGGGATATATGAGGTGGAAGAAAGAAGTAAGTGCCTTTAAGGAACTGGGGCAGTTTAATTAAGATTGAATCCCTGTCTCCAGAGAGCTTATAAATACATATATGTGTATAACTGTGGTTATAATATAAAATATGAATATATAATAATAATAAAAATAAATATATATTAAATAAATAAAAATAAAAAAACAAAAATAAAATAATAACATAATATATAACTGTGACTGCACCAGTAAATGGCTGGATGGAGAGTTGGGGAAGAATTGGGGTGTGGATGAAGGAGAAAACACTCCTCCCAACCACTAATTCCTACTGGCACCCTGCTACATCTGTCAAGTATACAGAAACATGGACTTTGAAAAAAAAAATGGTAAACACTGGCCTGGAGAATCTTGTTCCTTCTTACCCTTTGTGACTTCATCTTAAAAATGGATGTTAGGGTGAATGTGTTATTAATGTGAACTTGCCAGATGGTGAGGCCTCTTGGGGTGAGGGCCTAAAGGTTCTTGATGATTCTTAAATGGATTATCCCCTTGGTGGATTATCTATGGTGACCTGAGGCCTGATCCTTACAACCTGGGTTTCTAGTAGTGAAGAACTGAGAAGCCAATTGGACAAAGAAAGGCCAGTTAGACTGTATTCCAAAGTTCAATCAAAATCACTCCTTTGAAATGTATTGTTTTGTATTGTCCTTTTCTCAGGGTCAAAAGTTGAATGTAAATTCTTACTTGATAAATTTTAATGAATGATAAAAGCATTTATTAAGTGCTTACTGCATGCTAAACACTGCTGTTAGGAATAGAAGGTAAGATATTCCCAGCTTTTAAGGGGCTTCCATTGTAATGGGGGGGGGGGTTAATACAAATAGGTGGTTTCAATTGCAAGTCTGATGGAAAGGTCCCATGGTTCTTAGGATGCAGACACAAAACAGATGGTATGTTGTTCACACATTTCATCATGCCTGACTCTTCATGACTCCCTTCTTTCATGCCATTTCCACTGATGAAAACATACGTTTCCGTAGAACCATATGATAGTGCCAAAGACTTTGGTGGCAAGAACTTTTTTTCCAGGTGTTCAGGAATTATGGTTGTAGCCCTTGAAGGAACAGCTACCAGGATGCAGCAACTCAGGGCTTGCTTCCCAAGTGAGGGCACTGGACTGGAAGCGTTGCTATGACCAAGGCTCTTGGATTCAGAGTCCTAGGCTGTCTCCATTAGGGTTTGCGGGGTCTTAGAGTCAAGGTGGTGGTGGTGGTGGTGCCCATTCCAGACTGCCTCCCGTCTAGCCCTCCCAGAATGCTTTGCTGTGTCAAATGGACTGGCTTGCCTTCCCTTGATGTGTCGATTGGCAGGGATGGCTGCTTCACAGGAGTTGCCTCTCCACATGATGACTGGTCCGGAAGCAGGACTGGTGGTCTGGAGGGTACTGATCCTCTCATTGGCAGTTGGTTAGCGGTTATTGTGGGTGATGAGGAAGGTGAACCCCTTCTCCACAATGACTTCTCCCCTCAATGATGGTTGTGACTGACTCCTGTTATAGAGGCAAGTCTGGTTGTTTGGGTGATGGTGCTTCTCCCACTGGGCTGTCTCTATCCGGATTTGAGGAGAGATGGGAGTCAAGGTGGTGCTGGTGGCTTAATCTGCCAGACACAAGCTGCCTCCTCTCTCCAGGAGAGGAAATTTGAGAGAGACAGAGGGAAAGAAAGAAAAAAAGGTAAGAAAAAAGTGGGAGAGAGAAAAAGAGGAAAGAGAGGAGAGGGTGGGAGAGAGAAATATGGGTAAGGGGAGAATAGGGAAAAAGAGAGAAAGTAAGAGTGAGAAGAAAAGGACTGGGTGATTTATAGAGCAGACCTCTCATGGTGGGATCCTGGTGCTATATAAATCTAATTTAAAAAATAATTTATTATTTTTAGTTTTCCACACTTGCTTTTATAGATTTTGAGTCCTAAATTTTCTCCCTTCCATCCCCCAAAAGGGCATGCCATCTGATATAGGGTAAAGTATGACTTTTTTTTCCCTGAGTATCCCGGCAAACTAAAATGTGTCAAGACTGCTCTCCCATCAGAGCCCATCCCTCCATCTCCTTTCCAAGTTCGGGGTTCTGACATCCTCAAGTTGCAGGAGGTGAGAGTGAGAGACATTTCCAGGGCTTGAGTGCTGGCATCGGGGTGGTGAGGAAGAGATTGTGTGTGCCTGGAGGGTTCTGTCACTCTGGGTTTGGGGAAACTAACATGAACCAGGGACCTAGGATGGCAGTGCCAGGAGGGTCTCCCTGGGTGAGCCTCAAGCAGCTCAGGTCATTTGCATTTTCACAGCCACGGGACTGCTAACAAGATGTTTACAGAAGCTCCTTAAGCGGCTTGATTCCTGAGGATCCCTACTGGAAGCCTGGCCACCCCCTCTCCCATATGGTAACTCTAATCAGCTTAAACTTCTGTGCTTGGGCCCTTCTTAAAGAGGAGGTGGTCATTACTGGGGGGACAGGAGGAGGTTGTCTCTCAAATAAATTCTAACAACGAATTATATTTGTCTAATTCTTATTATTAAAGAGTTTCCCCCAAGAGCAGAGAAATACATCAGAAATCAGGAAAAATGACAGGCTTTCACCCTGGATGAGCTTTTGACATTGGTCTCCCCCAACTACGGGGTAAGGAGACAGCTTTTGCACATGATGGACAGTCTCTTAGAAGAATGAGGCTTTTAGTAGTCAAGTAATGCACTGGGCAGGGTCACTCTGTAAATAATTCACTGACTTCTGGCTGGATCAGGGCAAAATCCCTTGTGAACCCAGACTGATGATATGCATGTATTTCCTTTAGATGCAGGGCAGGGATGAGTACTGGGAAACCAAAGCTGCCACAAGTAGACAGCCCAGATCTACTGCTCTCAGTGGAGGAGGGAACTTAGAAACTCCCTCCATTTCTTTCTTATATATGCATGGGGGAAAAAAAGAATTGATCTTTTTAGATTTCCTTTATTTCCAAATAGATCCCTAGTCCCCCCTCCCCCCATTGTTTTTATTTCCTTCCTCTTGCTGATAAAATTTTGCTTCCAAATCATAGAACCCTGGAATATTCAGGGGGGCCTTAGAGACAATAATCTAGGTCAACCTCCTCGTTTTATAGACAAGGAAGTAAATGAAGGCCCAGAGCTGTAAAATGACTTGCCTTAAGTCACACTGTAAGTTAGTGGCAGAGTCAAGGTTAAAACTGAGGTCTCCTGATTCTCAGTGCTCCTGCAATAGCAGCATTCCTTAGCTGCAATGCAGCAGTGTTTGGAGATGAGGGGCTTTCCCAAAGCAATATTGCTAATGACTGTGCAAAGTCACGGTCTTTAGCTCTGGCACCAGACATTTGGAATTATCTGATCCTCTTCACTTGATAACTCACAATTTTGGCAAAAATAGACTGTGACCCCACCCGTACCCCTCCCCTCACCAAGGAGCTCCTTAGAGGTGGTTCATTCCCTTTGGTATGATCTCAGATTTCAGAAATTAAAGTAGAGAATGTCATGCTTTAGGATAGAAAGGCATGAAGGCTGACTAGGACCATCAGAAGTGAGGCATTTAAAAAAAATATCTGCCAATCAGTTTGCTGCCCAGTTTCCTTCTGTTTGCTTTTGAGGTTTGCATTCTATGCTGACTGCATCTGCTCACCCCTTGCATGCCTCATGTTACAGGGTTAAGTCAGTTTTCTGATACCAAACCAGGACAGACTCTGCAGTCTTTATTTATGCTATAATTGATTTTAATGCTTCTTCATTGTCAGGAAACTTGAAATTGACCTTCCTCCTCCAAATCCAGAACCAGAGCTGCCCCCACAGGTTACTAGTGCTGGCTGTCAAGTTTAAGCTGTCTCTTGTATGATGTTTTCTGTGTGTTAAGGGCTCTGACTTAGGGTTAGAAAGTTCAAGTAACTCCTCCCTTAATTTCCAATTGCTAAATGGCTCTTAATCAGCTCTAGTTAGAAACTATTCTTCTAGTAATCTGCCAAAGTTGGTGGGTCTTTTTTGGAGGGGGGAAACGAGGACAATTGGGGTTAAGTGACTTGCCCAAGGTCACATAGCTAGTAAGTGCATCAAGTATCTGAGGCCAAATTTGAACTCAGGTCCTCTTGACTTCAGGGCCAGTGCTCTATTCAATGTTCCACCGAGCTGCTTCATGCCAAAGTTTTTTAGGGTTCAAGATGTCCCCCACCAATTTCCTAATTCCAAAAATCCATTAAATGTCCCATGCAAATGAATATGGGAGGAAAGAAGGCAAATGAGCAAAACTAAGTGGGGGGGGGGACAGAGTCATTGTTTCTATCTTCCTATTCTTGTCCTTCTATCTCTTGTCTCTCTCTGTCTCTGTTTCTCTCTGCGTGTCCACATACACACAGACACATATATGTATGCATATATGTGTATTTGAATATATAAATGGACTGGTTACTGGTGCTATAGCTCATGTTCCTAGCCTCTGGGACATTTGTTTGCTAACCTGTTTAACCTGGGACTCATTTTTTGATTGTAAACAAATAACCAGCTCAAGTTGGTTGCCCTTTCCCCATCACCACCCCCAAAGACAACTCTTCAGTCCTTGACTGTCTTTGTAAAACTAGAGGTAGTTTGATCTTCCCCAAGGGCACAACTAACCAGGTGATCCTGATTTGGGGGGGTTCTGATTTTCTAGGCATTTGGGGCCCCTAAAGCAGTTAGAGAGGGGCATAATCAGTCACACCTGAAGGTCAACTCACTTTCCCCAGCTGTAGTCAATTGTAAAGCTTCCCAATTACCTGAACTTCCTCCTTTCTTATGTCTCAAATTTTTTTTTCCTGTACCATCTGGGTTCCTGGCTTTTCTGCAGTGTCAGAGTGACCCATTTTATTAACAGCCATATGCATCACTGTTAATAAAGTGAAAAAACAAGCTTATACTTTGCCTCTGTTTCATTTTACTTGCCACAACACACAAAACACAGTCTTCAAACCTTTCTAGACGTTGAACACATCCTGCTTCCTCTGTCTTGTGCCCTACTCCTCTCTAGGGAAGGCTAAATGATCATTTATTTATTTGTGTTGTTTAGAATATCAGTCCCTTAGTGAGTGTCTTCTTTTTCTATTTGTATCTCTAATGCTTAGCACATAGTAAATGATTAATAAATGCTTTTTCATCCATTCACCTATAGTAGAGTGAACATATCCCTGGCACAGCAGTCAAATCCCTACTCTAATGTGTTTATCTGTGCTTATCTTGAGTGAGTCCCTTAGCTTCCTAGGGCCTCCCGATGCTCATCTATAAAATGAGGGTGTTGGGTTAATCAACCTCTGAAATTCCTTTTAGCTCCAGATCTATGTTTCTACAAGCTTCCTATTCACAAGAAGTTGTGTTAGGCCTGGGGATAGAGAGATCAGGTAGATAGATTCCCTGCCCTTAAAAAGCTCAGGGTATATTAATAGAAGGATAAGAACTATCCATATGTAATTTAAAAAAAAACCACGTTTATTGGAAATAAGAGCTCACAACTGTATAGTTCTTGACAATTTCTTTTTTTTTTTACAAATATATTTGTAGAAGAAGTACCAATATAGTGGTGTGAAAAATCAGAGAAGGGGAAATCAAATGGAGCTGGGGACTTTGGGGAAGGCTTCATGTAGGTACCTGAACTGGACTTGGAAAGAAGGAAATCTTTGCAACAGGGAAAAGAGGAAATGGGTGAAAGTAACAATTCCAGGCATGGGTGTCAGGGACTATGTAGAGCCTTCTAGACTGAATGTAGAGTGAAACCTGGCAGGAGCACACAGTAGATGACTGTATCTTCAGAACTAATTGAAAATGAGTAATGTACATGGAGAAATAATTTAATGATACAGGATCTTCAGTCTCTTCCTCTGGCTCTTTCTGTACTCCGTTCTATCATCCTCTTTAAGCAAATAACCCCTTCCTTTCCTCCCCCCAGCAATTTACATTAAATGAGAGCAAAGTGGTCTCCCCCAGGCTAAGAATACATCCACCCCCTTTCCTGGGCTTTGTGCCTGGGAGGTGAGGAAACTGACTCATCGATCTCTGACTTTTTGCAAAGTTGAATACATGAATAAGACACTGGGTTAATGGTGAAAAATGAAACAGTCGTATTTTTAGCATGTGAGAGGCATGAGTGTGTTGCTGGAATGTCTTAAAGGATGGAAGTTTTTAAAAAACCCAAAAGCTTTAAAAGAACTCTTCTTGTTTACTTTTAATATGATCTATATAGAGTTAGCTCTGAGCTGCAAAGGACTCTCTGAGAGAAGGATGCTGGGTAATAATAGCTAGCATTTATATAGATCTTTAAGGTTAGAAAAAGTGCTTTAGAAATATTATCTCCTTTGATCCTCACAACAACCCTGGGAGGCAGGTGCTATTTTCATCCCCATTTTACAGATGAAGAAACAGGCAGGCAGAGGTTAAGTGAATTGCCCAGGGTCACAAAACTAGTAAGTGTCTGAGGCTGGAATTGAATTCAGGTTTTCTTGATTCTGGGTCCAGTGCAGGCACCATCTAGCTGCCTCTGAGTAATCAGAAAGGATTATTGTCAAACAATAATCAATAACCAGTCGAACAATAATATGCAGGTCGACCCTTCCAGGGGTGCCAGTGAAGGGGAAACAGCACTGATTTTCTGCTAAAATCATAAGTTAGCATTTGATCATCAAGTTACATCTATACTATTAAAGGGGAATAGGAAGTTGGAAGTCATCACTTCATCTCCATTGGGGGAAAAAAAGCTATGAGGCAGAGTCAAGGGCTCCATTAAGACTGGACTGAGCTACTGGTATGTCTCCATTTCTAGCAATGTACCAACAACAGCTTTCCTGAAGGATCCAGAGCTCTTACTGCTGATCTTGAAAAAATCTTGACTTAAAAATCTCCATCCCTGTTTAGTTAGAATCCCTCTTAAAGACAATGTGGTCCCTGATATCTGGACTACTGGATTTGACTCATGGACTCAGTATCATAGACTGATAGGTTTGGAAGGGGTTTTAGAGATGATCAAATCCAGAGGTTGTTGGGCAGCTAGGTGTCTCAGTGGATAGAGCACCTGGCCTGGAGTAAAGAAGAATTGAGTTCAAATCCTGCCTCAGACACTAGCTGTGTGAACTTGGGTAAGTTCCTAACCCTGCTTGCCTCAGTTTCCTTTATCTGTAAAATGAGCTGGAGAAGGAAATGGCAAACCACTCCAGTATCCTTGCCAAGAAAACCCCAAATGGATTCACAAAGTGTTGGACATGACTGAAAAATGACTTAAATGCCCCCTCTAAGTAGAAGTTACTGAGATTAATAAACTGTCAATATTTGACTCACTATTGAAGGAGCTTGACTGTTCTTGTTTAAGAACTTCAACTTTGAAGAACCCTTGCAGTGAAATCTTGAAAATTATTTTCTCTAGTCCTTACTACTAATAGCACCAAATGATGTAAGGCTGAACAAAACAACATATTTTCAAATCAATTTTATGCAGATGTTAACAATTTACCAACCACTTATTTAGTGAGAAGGGTATGATTGTTTGCTATCAATAATAAGTGTTTTGTAATTAGGAACAATATTGGATTCAATAGCTCACATTTGTTAAGATAATGGGTTTATCATTTAGAGCTAGAAAGAAACTAAGAGATAATTTATTCCTGGGGTTTTTAACCTTTTTATGTCACAGATCCCTCTGACAGAATGATTAAACCTATGGGTCCCTTCTCAGAATAATGTTTTTAAATAATTGAAGGAAAAGCTAAATTTCAGTTAGAGGTTAATGAAGATAAAGATGTAATTTTTTTCCCATCCAAGATTATGGATTCCTTGAAATCCATCCATGGACCCCAAGTTAAGACCCCCGATCCTGTCCAAGGCCATCATTTCACAAATAAGGAAACTGAGGCCCAGAGAGGTGAATCAATTTACTGAAGATGATACAATTGAACAATTAATTAATCAGCACACATTTATTAGGTGCCTTTTATGTGTCATAAACCATGGTAAGCATTGGGGATTCAAAGACAAAAGTGAAAGAATCTCTACCCTCAGGGATCTATGTTCTAATGGGGGAAAACATATACAACATAATATGAATTCAAGGTAATTGGGGGGTACTAGGAGCTGGGGCTGGGGAGCAGTCCTGGAGAGCTTCATGCATTAGATGGCACTTGAGCTGAGTTTTGAAGGAAACCTGTGATTCCAAGAGTTGGAGATATAGAGGAAGAGTGTTCTAAACACTGAGGACAAAGGAATTGGAGATGGAACATCGTATATGAAAAATAGCAAATAGGCCACTATGGCTGGACCACAGAGTATGTGTTAGGGAGTAATGCACAAGAAGACCATATGAAGAGGAAGGGGATAGGTTGTAAATATCTTTAAATGCCAGATGGAGGAGTTTATATTTAATCCTAGAGGTAATAGAGAGCCATAGGAGTTTATTGAGTGTGTGTGTGGGAGGGAGAGGGGGGAGTTTGGAAGGGGGAAAGGAAACATAGTCAGATCTATTCTTTGGGGAAATAACTTGAGAGGCTGTGTGGTAGATGGATTGTAGAGGCAGGGAAACAACTTAGGAGGGTTTGACAATAGTCCATGTAAGAGGTGATGAAACACTGAATTAGGGAAGTGACTGAGCTTAGAGGAAGGGGACATATTGTATATATTATATATACAAAAGATGGTGTAGATAAATGACAAGATTTAATCACTGATTGGAAATGTGGGGAACTGAGAATTAGGAATCAATGACACCAAGGTTTAAAACCTTGGTGACCTGAATGGTGGTACCCTGACTATAATAGGAAAGTTCAGAAAAAGGGTGGATTTTGATGAAAGACAGTGGGTTCTGTTTTGGACCTCTTGATTTTGAAATGTCTACAGGACAACCAGTTTGAAATGCATAGTGGGAAGCTAATTATATAGGACTGGAGTTTGAGAGAAAGACTAGGCCTAGGTATACAGATCTGGGAAGCATCTGTATAAAGATGATAATTGAATCCATGGGACCTGATGGGTTTTGAATTCAAGGTCAATAGAGAGAAAAGAAATGAGGACTCAGGACAGAACCTTGAAATCCTCTCAAAGTTAGTGGGTACTAAATGGATAATAATATATTAGAAGGAACTGAGGGGAGGTTGGATAAGTGGGAGAACCATGAGAAAGATGTATCACTGAAACTCAGAGAGGAGAAAATACGATGAAGAGAAGGTGATCAACAGTGCTAAATACTATAGAGAACCAGATGAGAACTGAGAAGAGGTCAGTAGTTCTGGCAATCAAGAGTTCATTAGTAACTCTGAAACTTTAGTTGAATGATGAGGTTAGAAGCTAAATTGCAGAGGGTTTGGGAGACAGTGAAAAAAGAGTACATAGAAACATTGAGCATGAATGATATTTTCAAGGAGAAAGAGAGGAGAGATATAAGATGACAGAGGAAATGGCTGAATGTAGTAAATATTTGTTAAGAATGGGAAGACTTGATGTGTTTGTAGGCATCAGGAAAGGAATTGCAGATAGTAGATATGGAGGGCCTGAAGATGAGAGAGAGGGGGGGGATAGGGGAGATGTTGGGAATTTTTTCCTGGAGAAGATAGGGGATTCAGGATCAAGGCACAGGTAGTAGGATTGGCTTAGATATGGAGAAGACCCATCTCATCATTAGGGGATTAGAATAAAGGAGGAAATAGAAGGGATTATGTCAAACTGTTGTAGGATGAAGAAGGCTTGTGAAATGAAAAGAAGAGAGAGCTCATGGCAAATAGTTTCATTTTCTTGACAAAGTATGAGATGAGGTCCTCAGATAAGAGGTTGGAGAGATTGGGTTCTATGGGTTTTTGAAGAGAGAAGAAAAAATTTAGCATAGTTACTATGGTGAGTTGGATAGGGAATAGAGAGCAGTAAAGAAATTGCTTTGCTATAGTGAGCCCTGTTCAGTGTCTTGTAGACTTTTTCTTTTCTTCTAACCTAATCTCCTGCAGAAAGCCTAAAGTGGAAGATAGTTTTGCTTACTGGGACAATTGCTTTAACTGTGAAAGCTCATTAATCTTTCCTAGTGTTCTAAATGTTTTGGCTACAGTACTTAGAAGTTTTTCTGTTTGGCTGACTTTTAAATCTTTCAAGGTAATAAAATCTATAAACAACCACAAACATGATACAGATGTTTTGCATCTCATAAAGGCAGAAGCACAAACAAAATGAAAATACAGATACAAACAGAAACAGGTAGTTTTAACAGAGTACACAGTTACAATCCATACACAGGCATGTAGATGTAAAGGCATGCAGTTTCAACTTTGCAGAGACATGCAGTTTAAAAAACAACAGAGGCATGCAGAGGGATCAATCAATAGGGGTGTTCAGTTTAAGAAAGGATATCCTTACCAGAGTGATCTGAGATGGATTGGGTCACTGGAGGGACCCTGGAGTTTTACTCACAAAGAATAGCAAACTCAACCAAGGAGGAAGCGAAGACATTGGAGCAGGAAGAAGGGCAGAGGACTCACCAGATTGGTGTGTGTGTGTGTGTGTGTGTGTGTGTGTGTGTGTGTGTGTGACTCTGAAGAAATAAATCTCTGGGGGTATCTAGTCCATTCTCACTAGTACCAGAGTCCAATGGCCCTGTTCTGTGCCCAGTCCCACTTCTGACACCAATTAATGTCAACCGAACTGAACTGACCCCCTAATCTGTGGGTGTCCAGAGCCAAACAGAACAGGATAGAAACAGGAGAGTCAGGAAACAAACAGAAGTTTAATTTCAAAGTGAAGGAAAAAGCTTATAAGCAAGGAGTCAGATTAGACACATGTGCCCTGCCCCTGCCTCTAGTGTGTGTGTGTGGGGTTCCTCAGCAATTCGAGGAGATCTCAATACTTATACCAATGAGTATAGAACTACACAGTAAGGTGTAGCCCTGACAAGGAGGGGTAACAGCAAAAATGAGACAAGTTTGATTCATAGTAGGACTTCATGGACCATAGGTACTTGTCCAAGCTCAGAGAATATCTAGTGTTTGTCAAAGCAATACAATAATTATATAATTTTACCAGATGATGAGATCATCCAGAGGGTGAATGCAAAGGATTGTTGTTATACTAAACTCAGGGAACAGCTTGCTTCCTGGGCCTCAGCTCTGAAAAACAGGGTGTCTCCTAATATATTAACAATATATAATGAACCTACTCAGCAAGGTTGCAAGGCATCCTCTAATTTCACTTAGTAGAATATGAGTAGTCCTGGAGGAGTTGGATGTTGAGAATAGTCTAAAATTGGAGTGTGTCAAGTCAAGAATGGCTATAGAACAAAGGAGAAAGGGGGTATAATAGTGTTGAGTTGAACAAAAATGGTCAAAATGAGAAGGGAGAAGAATGTAGCCATAGTAGCATTGGTGGTCTTGGAAAGTAATGAGGACATGTATAAATTGGTGGTTCCAGGGAGGATGAATAAGTTTAGGAGGAGTTAAGCATAGGGAAACATGGATTGATAGAATATTATGATAAAAAAAGAATTTTCAGAGTTCTTGAAAATGGAAGAGGAATGAAACTGTGTTCTATGGCAAGATCAAGGGTGTGAAAATGCCTGCTTATAGCTGAGCTGGAGTGGAGGAGTAGACTATTAGGGAATTAAGTTAGATTGAGAGTTTAGATTGAGAAATGAGAGGCTAGGGGATTAGAGTAGACAGCAATGTGTATATTGAAGTCCACTAGTATAGGTGCAGGGGTTAGGGTGGAGAGGAAAATTGTGGTTCAGTCATTGAAGACATTGAAAAAGAAGTATGAATATCCTGGTAGATAAAAGCCACCAAGGATCTGTATGGCAAATTTGGATAGAGTAATCCTTAAAGGAGTAGAGGTTGCTGAGTAATGGTGGTAAAAGGAGAGTCTCAAAGTAGCAATGGGGTATTCTGACTCCTTCACTGGGGTCTGTGAATTGGGCAGAGGTTGAGACTGGCATGTGTGAGGAGGTATAACCAGTACAGGAAAAGGTGGTAAGGCATGTAGTAGTATGGGAGGGAAAGAGGTATAGGTAATCAGTTCCAAAGATCATATTAGAATCCAAGTCTTCTGACTCCAAATCTAGTTTTCTTTCCATAATACCACAGTTTTGCTTTAAAATTTTAAGAATTTTGTTTCCTGATGTCTTCGTAATTTTCTTGGAACCATAGAACTCTTTTAAACAAAAAATACAGTAGCATAACTATCATTGTGTACCAGGATAACTAGAAGGAAAGACAAATTAAAGAAAACCATTCTGGGGGGCGGAGTCAAGATGGCAGAATAGAAACAGGACTTCCATGGGGCTCTGGCTTCCACCCCCCCAATTCATGTAAAAGGTGACTCTGAAGAAACTTTGGAGCTACAGAACCCACAAAATGACACAGAGAAGCTAACCTCCCTCTGAGGACAGGCCTTCAGGAAGTGGCCAGTGCAGTGCTCTGGGAGCTGAGACGAGCCCTGAGCAAGCCTGAGGTTTTAGCCTCAGGGCTGCCTGACCAGCCACCAGCTGGAGGGACTTCAGATCACCAGATCTGAAATAAATTTTCAGAATTATCAACACATAGAGGCTAAGGACAAAGTGAGAGGTCAGTGCAGTGTGGATTTGGGATCTGGTAGTTTGGGACTGTGGTCCAGCCTTTATCCCCTGGAGAGAGAAGGCATGTGGCTGCTTCAGCTCCTGGCCTGCAGACTGTAGGGGGACCAAGCAACCAGTCTTAGAGGTAATCACTCTTGCTTTAACCTGCTTGGATCTGGATTGTGGTTTAGGGTGGAGGTTCTGGGGTGTGTGACCAATTTGCCAGAGAGTGTGGAGGCTTCAAAGAGGGCACCCAACTAATACCTTAAGCAGCTGAGAAAACCCCAGAATTTGGGACGAAGCTCCCCTGTCTGGTAGCAGAGTCCTACTGTGGCAAAAAGCTCAAAAGCCAAGTAATTGAATGGCAACAGGAGCAGGCAAAGGAAGCAAAGTAAGCAGAGCAACTCAACTTTACACTCCCATTTTGGGGACAAAAAGCATCAAAGCATAGAACAGGAGGAAGACAGCGAAATCAGAACTCCTGCACCAAAAGCTTCAAGGAAAGATACAAGCTGGTTACAGGCCACCGAGGACCTTAAGAAGGATTTTGAAAACCAGATAAGAGAAGTGGAGGAAAAATTGGGAAGAGAAACCAGAACGATGCAAGAAAATTATGAAATGAGAGTCAACAACCTAAATGTAGAAAATAACACCTTAAAAAATAGACTAACTCAAATGGCAAAAGAAGCTCAAAAAGGCAATGAGGAGAAGAATGCCTTAAAAAGCCAAATTCTCCAGATGGAAAAAGAATCTCAAAAGCTCACTGAACAGAATCATTCCTTCAGAATTAGATTGGAACAAATGGAAGTTAGTGACTTTATGAGAAATGAAGATACTATTAAACAGATCCAAACAAATGAAGAAATAGAAGGTAATGTGAAATATCTCATTGGGAAAGCCACTGACCTGGAAAATAGATCCAGGAGAGATAATTTAAAAATTATTGGACTGCCTGAAATCCATGATCAAAAAAAGAAGCTAGAAATCATCCTTCAAGAATTTCTCAAGGAAAATTGCCCTAATGTTTTAGAACCAGAGGGGAAAAGAGGTTGAAAGAATCCACTGATCACCTCCTGAAAAAGATCCCCAAAAGAAAACTCCTATGAATATTATAGCCAGGTTCTGGAATTCCCAGATCAAGGAGAAAATATAACAAGCAGCCAGGAAGAAACAATTTGAATACTGTGGAAACACAATCAGGATAACACCAGATCTGGCAGCTTCTACACTGAGGGATTGAAGGACTTGGAATATGATATTCCAGAGGTCAAAGGAGCTGGGATTAAAACCAAGCATCACCTACCCAGCGACACTGAGTATCATGTTTCAGGGGAAAATACGGTCATTCAGTGGAATAGAGGACTTTCAAGCATTCTTGATGAAAAAACCAGAGTTGAATAGAAAATTTGACATTCAGACACAAGAAGCAATAGAAGTTTGAGAAGGTAAACAGGGAAAAGAAATCATAAGGAACTTATCAAAGTTGAGCTATTTACATTCCTACATGGAAAAACAATAACTGTAACTTATGAAACTTTTCTCAGTATGAGAATAGTTGCAGGGAATAGAAATACATATATATATATATGCTTATATAGGAGGGTATATGGGGATATGAATACATATGTGAGTGTGTGTATATATGTGTACAGGTATACATAGATAGAGGGCACAGGACCAATTTAATAGGAAGTGATGATACTTAAAAGGTGAAATTAAGAGATGAGAGAAGAATTTAATGAGAGGAGATGGGAAGAGACAGAATGGGGCAAACTATCATATAGAAGAAGCAAGGAAAAAATGGTTACAATGGAGTGGAAGAACAGGAAGGCAAAAGGGAATAGGTCAACATTGTTCTCATTGACTTTGGCTTAGGGAGGGAATGACATACATACTAAATAGGGTATCTCACCCTACAGGAGAGTAGGGGGGAAGGGGATGAGAGGGAGGCTGATGGAAGGGAGAGCAGGCTGGGGGAGAGGGAAGTTGGAAGCACCCACTTTTGAAAAGGGACAGGATCAAAGTAGAGAACAGAGCAAGTGGGAGGTGGGATAGGAGGGAGGGAAATATAGTCAGTCTTTTACAATATATCCACTATGGAAATGTTTTGCATAGCTACACATGTACAGCCTGTACTGAATTGCTTATCTTCCCAGTGAGGGTGGGTGACAAGGGAGGAAGGGAACAACTCTGGAATTCAAAGTTTTAAAATGAAATGTTTAAAAATATGTATACATATATACTATTATTAATATTATTTTTCATGTAACTAGGAAACAAGATATACAGGCACCGGGGCATAGAGATCCACCATGACCTATTGGAAATTTGGAGGGGGTATGGGAGAAGATATGGGAGAGAGCAGACTGGAGGAACGGATATCCAGTGGGATCCCTATTTTGGGTGGTGGGTAGGGGAAAAATGGGGAGAAAATTTGTAACTCAAAATCTTGCAGAAATGAATGATGTAAACTGAAACTTAATAAAGCATTTGATAAAAAAAAAGCCATTCTAATATTTGGCATTCTTCTATAGTTTTGGTTTGGTTCTTAAACTAAATTAATGGATCTTTTTTTTTTTTTTAATCTTTGGAGTCTTCGTCTTTTGTCTTGCTTGTCCCTTCTAGCTTTCCCACTGCACCTTAATATTCATAATAGATGTTTGAATAAAACATTGTGTATAGAAAAAACCCACACCAAACAACTAATAATATTAAAGACTGCCAATTATTTTACAGGAACTCTGCCAAAATGATGGAAAATTGATCATCTTACATGTTATTGGGAGCATTCATAAATTCGAATTTCTTCTAGACCAATAAGAATTCACTCTTTTGATTACTTGATAGATTTCATCCAGGCTCTGATGGCTCTTTGTATCTGCTGAACACACATCTTTTTTTGTGTGCACAGCCAGAATAGGCATACAAAGGAGATGGATCTCCTGAGTATGCTTGTCCACCATTACTGTCCTTTCCTTCCCTTGGTAGGACGCCTGGGATTGCTTCATGAAACCTCAAGCTACTTAGAACATAGTCTGAAAAACATTCATTGCATCCAACTCCCATTTTTATTTATTTATTTTAAAAAATGTATTTATTTACTTTTATTTTACAACACTCAGTTCTACAATCCCTTGAGTTTCAAATTTTCTCCCCCTCTCTCTCCTCTCCTCACCATGGCGGCATGCAATCAAATATAAGTTCTACAAATACCTTCACATTAAACATTAGTCAAGTTGTAAAGAAGGGTTATAACCAATGGAGTGAACAATGAGAAAGAAGGAACAAAACAAAACAACAAAGAAAGACAGAACAAGTAGTTTGCTTCAATCTGCATTCAGACTCCGTTAATCTTTCTCTGGATGGGGATAGCCTTTTCCATCAAGAGTCTTTTATAGTTGTCTTCTAACCTTGTATTGCTGAGAGGAGCCCAGTCTATCCGCGTTACCAACTCCCATTTTTACAGATGAACCAGGTAAGTCTGACAAACGGGAAGCAACTTGGCCAAAGTTACGTGCTTAGTAAATGATAGAATCAAGATTCAAAGCTGGCTCTTCTGACCCTGCCTGAGTAGTACAGAATCCCAGGTTCAAAAGGAATCTTAGAGGTCACCTAACCCAACCCATACCTGAACCAGCATTCCTCTAGAACATGCTTGATGACTGAGCATCCAGTTTTTGTTCATTTGAAAACCTCCTTTGAAGAGAAATCAACAACTTCTCCATGCAGCCAGTTAGATCCTTCTAATTGTTAGGAATTTATTCTTTACAGCAAACCAAAATAGGTCTCTCTCAGATTTCTCCTCATTGTTCTTTGTTTTGCCCTCTGGGGCCAAGAAGAATCAAGTCCAATCCCTTTTCCCCATGACAGCTCTTTAAATAATTGCAAATAACTCTCCTACCACCCCCATCTCCTCTTCTCCAGGCTAAACATCCCCAGCCACCCTCAAAAATACATTACTCATTTTGTTTGAAGGATACTTAAAATAATAAAATCCCAGCAGTTCTTGTGCAAATACAAGGTCTTCTGAAAGGTTGGTTATGTGTGCTTGCTGGCATTTTACTATCACAGAAGGTTGCTATGTACACAACTATTGCATCGGTTGGACAGAGGGATTTCTTACTGTCCTGAAAAATTTCAAACAGTTCCTTCATTGCCTAGTAACTACTATTTAAGAATTCTTAAAAGGCAATTGAATTCTAAAGTTTACTAATCTTCATTATATTTAACTCTTATCATGTGACCAAGAAGTGGGGGAATGTGCTGGTAAATGTTTAAAAACTGGCTCTCATGTACACAACCTTCAAGTTTAATCTCCATTTTAAGTTTAATCTCCATTTTTTAACATTTTCTCTACCACTTTCTTAAGTCTAGAGACAATAGACAAAGCAATAAAACCAGGCCTGTTTTGTAGTGTTTGCAGATTTTTGATTTGCACATTCTCACACTGAGAATTTAACCAGCTCTCTCAGAAACTACAACAGGCTTGGGCACAGCACCATAAAAAGAGGCAATTTGGTGTAATGGTTAAACCGCCAAGAACAACTGGGTTCAAACCCTACCTTTGCTACATAGTGTCTCTATGACCCCAGGCAAATCATTTAACCTTTCACTATTCTTATAGAGAAAGTAGGGACCGGGATTGACAGAAGTTCCAATTACAGTGACATAAGAGGCCAGTTGCTTTATAGAACTATTGTGCATGCCAGCACAGGAAGGAAAAAACAAAGAAGGAGGAAATCTGCAAAAAGATGTAAAGTGGTCATCAGCATGCAACCTTCTGGGTTTTAATGATGATTATACGGGACCATGTGGCAGTCACTATGCTGTTCCTTCAATAAGGACACATGTCACCAAGGCTTCCTTGAAGTCCCAGCTGCTCTACCCAGTGAGTATCAACATAGATCTGGAGGATATAGCAGGATATTCTTACGGTCCTGCCAATGCCAACTGCTATGGACTTATCCAGTGTCTGCTTTGTCTTGGCGCTCTGCCTGGTGTCAGTAATATGGCTAGTGGAGAACTTGTCTGCAGGAGATAATTGAAAACACAATTTAGAAGGGGTATAAGTAAATTTCAACTTCCACCATGCTGGAAGGTAGAACCTCAAAAACGACTCTGAACTCTTGCAAATAGGTATTTAGTAGTCCTGGAGAAAGTGAAAGCTGTATTATTAATTGAATTTGTGTGGCTCTGCCAGTAGGATCCTAATTTTCTGATGAAATAAACCATCAATCCAATTCTATGTCCTTCTGCCCCTTTTTCTCTCCCTCTTATCCTGCTTCCCTCCCTAGTGAGGAGAGATGTTTGTTAAGAGAGCCTATAAGGACAGTCTCTGAGGGGTTACAAAGCTTTGGGAGCTCCTTATTGCTTACTGAGTCTAAAAACTTCTGCATGGCTTTCAAGGCCTTCCATAGGCTGGTCTCCCCTCTAATCCCCAGAAAAAGCATCTTATTTTCTTCAAATATGGCAATCTTGTTCCCACTTCCTTATCTTTGCTCATGGCATTCCCCATATCTAGAATTTTCTCCCCTTTCCTGTCCTTTCCACTGATAGAAATCCAGCCCAGCCTTAAAGGCTCAACTCATGCCAAACTTCCACCATGGAACCATCTTTGATAACTGTAGCTGGGTGGTATGGTAGATAGACTGCTGGACTCAGGAAGACCTTCTAGCCTGAGACACTTACTAGGTGCCTGTGACCCTGGGCAAGTTTCTTGATTTCTCTGTGACTTGGTTTCCTTATTTGTCAAATGAAGGTAATAACACCACTTCCCTCCAATTAGATTGAATGAGTATTCGTTCAATGCTTAGCCCAGTTCCTGGCACATAGTAGACACTTGATAAATGCTTGTTCCTTTCCCTTGGGAGGGCAAAATGGGATATTTATTAAATACTTTTTGAACCTGAAAGCACTATGGAAATGCTCATCTTGATTATTATTCACTGCAGCCCTCGTGAATCTTTTCCTCTTATATCCTACTGTCCTGATCTCTCTGCTAGTGCCCTCCCTCCATAACTATCTCATGTCCATTCTGTATATAAGTGTTTGTGAGATCATATGTGCAAAGCACTTTGCAAATTGTAAAGGGCTGTACAAATGAAACTATAATAATTAAAAAAAATTTTTTAGAGGGGAAGGCAGGGCAATTGGGGTTAAGTGACTTGCCCAAAGTCACACAGCTAGTAAGTGTGTCAAGTCTCTGAGGTCGTATTTGAATTCAGGTTGGTGTTCTATTTACTGTGCCACCTAGCTGCCCTTATAATAATAATTATTAACCAATGGATTGATTGATGACACTATGTCTTTTGCTTTGCTGAAGACATGAGAGTGTCCCCGTTGGACATGTTGGGTCCCATGATAAAATAAAAGCTCCCTGAAAAAAGGGATTGTTTCAGTTTTTGTCTTAATACTTCTAACATTTAGTACAATGCTTGCCAGGCTGTAGGTACTTAGTAAATGCATGCTCGTCACAGAATTGCAGCTTTAGAACTGGAAGGCAATTTAGAGGCCATCTAGTCTAGCTCCTCTCATTTTACAGAGCAAGAAACTGGGCTTGTAGAGGAGGGAATGACTTGACTAAGGTGACACAAGCAGTAAGTAGCAGTTTGGGATTAGAACTCAGTTTTTCTGACTCTAAATTCAGTGGTTTTCCCCCCAGCCATTTCCCACATGATGAACAGGTCTTGAGTTGTTCATCATTCTTTTGCATGTACTTGACTTATCTTTCCAATTAGTCTACAAGCCCTTTAAGTACAGTCTTACACCCTTCTCTTTCTCCCACTCGATCCCATGTGGCATTGAACACCTAGCAAAGATTGGTAGAGACAGTATGTTATTGTAGTGTAGCACCCTTGACTTAGAGTAAGGAAGACTTGAGTTCAAATCCCACCCCACCTACTTAATAGCTCTGTGATCCTGGGCAAGTCACTTAAATTCTTCAAGTGTTATCTTCATCTGCTATAAAGTGGGGATGATGATATATCTACCTCACTGGGTTATGAAGATCAAATGAGATAGTGTGCAAAGCATTTTGCAAACCTTAAGGTGCTAAACAAATGGAAACTATTACTATGATTATTAATTATTAATCAATGGATTGATTGAAGATAACATTTTTCTTGGTTTGCTGAGGACATGCTCACTTACAGACATGACCAGGACTATTAAGATGACTATTAATATGTGCAAATGGTTTTGGGGCATGAGGGCCTTGGGGAAGGAGCAAAAACAGATTGTAAGTGGCTTCCCCCTTTGTCCTGACCTTTTCATCTGGACTCCCATAGCACTGTTATTTGTACTTCTCCAGTCAAATCAACAAAGATACATTAGGAGTTTATATGTGCTAGTCACCTTATGGAAAGGACAGACCCTGTCCTTAAGCGGCTTATATTCTGATGGGGAAATACACACAAAAGAAAGCTGAGAGGGGGGGGGGGGGGATATGAAGGTACTAAACTAGGGGGCATGTTAGATGAAATCCAGAAAGCAGTCTGCAGAGGAGTGAAGACATGGCTGGCCCAGGCACTCTTCTTCCATGGAAATTCTGGGAGGAACCATCCAATCAGAGGAAGGGGACAAAGTGGGTGAGGGTGCTTCCATTGTGTGAATTCCAGGGCTGGTGACCCCCTCAGAACGTCACATTGTGTATTATAGTCACCTGTATGTCTTTTCCCTTTTATTACATTGTAAAGTCTATGGTTCAGGGGCCATGTCTTACCAAAACTTCATTCCTCCCTGGCACCTAGCCTGAGGCTCTCTGTGCACAGTAAGCATTCGGTAATATTTGTTGAATAAATGAATGGTCTTAGCATATTCCTTGTGAGTTAGCAGCTAGGAAGGCTTCACAACAGAAAATTAGCACTAAATTGGAATCTGACAGTTTGTTTATTTTTATATTCCAGTAACAGAAAAATGAGCCTTCATTTTTAAAGATAGAACTGAATTTAGGTCATAGTCCCATTTTATCATTTTGATAGATTCATTTAGGGGAAATTTGGAATTTAATGATAAAAAGTTTTAGCTGTAAGGACAGAGAACCAGTTGTAGTCCCAGGAATGGTTGTCAGCTCTGGTGTTGCCTCTTTAGAATTTATTATAATTTAAGGTTGTTTTTCTGGCCCTAGTGCTAGATGTCATGTACATGGTGAAAGTTGTAAGGAATTTACTCAACCAATATACACATCAGGAAGGCTTGGGAAAACTGTCTTTGAAGGGGAAACAAAAGTGTTTCAGAGGATAGAATTCCCATTGAAGGGGACTGTGGTTAGAAGAAAAAGTTCTTTGACCAGAGGGACTCATCTATGTGCTGGCTGTGTGTGTGGTTGTGGGACTGAATAATAAAGATGCTGAAGTATGTTGGTTAGCCTAAGGTTCGGACAGTGTCACAAAAAAAACCATAACACTACTTCTGAAGGAGAAAAAACTCCAACAGAAGAAAGCTATAGCAGATGGAAGGAACTCAGTGGGGAAGATCAAGCTTAGTAGCAGATGGTAGGAACATCTGGGTAGAGAAGCAGGAAATGAAAGCTTTGGAGGCAGTGAAGAAAGGCAGTTAAAGAGGTGGTATGGAACAGCAATTAGACTCTCATAAGGACTTTTATAGGACCTTCTGCTTGCTTTCTGACCCATTTCATAGATTCAAGAAATCCCAATTTATGAAATACTCTACCAAACATCTTTGAGTGAATGCTAACCTATTTACTGCACTTAGAACAGCTTTGGAATCTGGAGAATGTTCTGGGATTTTTAAAAAGAGGAAGCAGAAATTCAGGCCGTGAACAAACTTAAAAATCCTCCCCCAATTTAAGTCATTAAGTCTTTTATGGGCAGCTAGATGGTGCTGCAGCAGACTGGAGTTGGGAAGATTCATCTTCCTGAGTTCAAATCTGTCTTCAGACACTTACTTGCTGTGTGACCCTAGGCAAATCACTTAACCCTGTTTGCTTCTGCTTCTTCAGCTGTAAAATGAGCTGGAGAAGGAAATGGCAAACCACTCCAGTATCTTTGCCAAGAAAACCCGAAATGAGAAGTGACTCAACAATAGCAGCATGTTTCATATTACATCCTAGAGGAAATAGGATTTTTTAGTGGGAGGTGGGTTTCTGTGTGCTGGTATACGTGTTTGTGTGTGACATGGCCACATCTGTGTCCTAAGTATATCAATTTGGCATCTGAGTGGAGAATGAATTGGAGAGAGGAAAGACTGGAAGGAAGGGGAGGGATAGACCAGTCAGGATGATATTGCAAACCATATTTGTATAACTGATTACCCAAAGCAACTCAAACTGAATCTGGGGGAGGGAGGGAAACAACTCATGCTATAAACATAGTTTTATAAATCAAAGTTATTTTAAATGAACCAGGAGGAATCTTGTCTTGAATCATTTTCTAAAAAGAACAATGTCTGTTTATTAATATTATGTGCAATTAGGATTTTCACTCATTTGACTTTTTTGAAGAAGACACTTGCAACAATGAAAACCACACTGTTCCCACACAAATGCCTTCCCACTTTCCATACAAAAAATGATAGAAATTGAGCCTATATGTAAATGTGGCTAAAAGAAAAGAAAAATTGTGTAACCAAAATAGTGTAATCAAATCATTGTTTTACAAAGAAGTCCATAAATATGTATTTCTTAACAGATGTGAAAGTGTAAGTAAAGAATTTGGACAAATTGGAAATTGACATATTGCTTATTTTCATGTGCCAGCAACAGAAAAATAACCTTCCATTTAGAAGGATGGAGCTGAATTTAGATTCTAGCCCAGTTTTTAAAAAAAGTCATTTTGACAGGTTCAGATGTGGGAGAGTTGACATTTATTGCAGAAAATGTTTCTCCAGGCTTACCTAACATATGGCCTGTGGATATTAGGAGGGTTTTTCAGTACAATAAGAAGGTGGCTTGTAAGTTTGATAGATGATGGTTATATCACAAGCCACTTTCATCCTATGGGGCCCACTAAAGCTACCAGGACATGTTTGATTTTCACTTGTAACCTCACAGAGTACTCTGTTTTGTTTCTGCAAAGTCCTTATCATATAGAATTGTTCATGAGAGTCAGCCCAGTACTAAATTATAAGACTCCTGATTGTGTCATATCTAAACTTTGTATCTCTATCAGCACCTAGAAAGTGCTCTGCATATAGTAAAAGGTTAATAAACATTTCTTGAATGAAAGAATGATTTTGTTTTTTTTTTCTAGTCTGTGATAGTGAAGACTTACCTCCAAGAATCTGAGAGCCCAGAATTCCTCCTTAGAATAAATGTACCATCACAAAGTTCTATTCTGAAGTCCCATAGTAGCATATAAAAGACACTGTACCAATGGAACGTGAGTTCTGGTACATTCTGCCATTCTGTATTGGCTTTGAGCATGGTCTTATCAACTGAACAAGTCTGCTTTCTCAAGTTTAATTTAAGTTAAGAAGTTTAGTTTAAGTAAGAAGAGAGAGACTTGTCATTCATCTGGGCCCTTAGTGATGAATCTTTTGTACATGGCAACCCATGAAACAAACACTTGGCTATTGGTACTCTAAATATGAGGTTCTTGTCTACTGACCAACAAGTGACTGTTCTTGATTTTCTAGCTAGGAATAAAACCAGAAACAAAAGGAAATTATAGCTAAATTGAAGATTGGCTTACAGGTTCTCAATCAAAAGAATTGGTGGAGTTTGTTTTTCTCATGGACTCATAGGCAACAAGAATATCATCTCATATTACAATGACCACTATTTGTATTTGCAGAAAGACCACCATGCAAATCCTTGCTGTTTATGCGGTAATGTCTGCTGCAGAAGATGAAGTAGTAGAGAAATTTTACAAAGATCTTGATAAGACACTACTAATTAAAGCACCATATACTTTGATATTTGTTGACTTCAATGTAAAGGTGGGAATGGGTGAGGATGGCAAAAAATATTTTTGGAAAATGTGGATCAATGAAAAAATAACGAGCAAAGCCAAAGGCTTTAATACTGACAGAAGGTTCATGCCTGTATATTATGAATACTTTCTTTGAGAAAAGAATTACTAGGCACTGGGCATCACAAATATAAAATACCATTACAAAAATGAAATTAACTATGTTATATTTTATTATTATTATTATATTACTATGTATTATTATATATAATATATTTTTATTTCTGCATTAGCTATATCATGAAAATAGAAGCAAGAAAAAAGAAAAAAATATGATTTAATTTGCAGTCTGAGCCCATTTCTTCTATATCTGGAGGTGGATAGCATTTTTCTCTCTGAATCCTTTGGAGTCACGGAGAATCATTGTGTCGATGAGAATTGTTAAGTTTTTCACCACTGATTACATTACAACATTGCTGGTTACTTTGTATAATGTTCTCCTAGTTCTTCTCACTTCACTTTGCATCAGTTAATGCAAATCTTCCCAGGTTTTCTGAACCATCCCCTTCATCATTTCTTATAACACAATGGCATTCCAACATGTTCATATGCCATGTTTAATCATTCCCCAAATGGTGGGTATCTCCTTAGTTTCCAATTCTTCACCACCATGAAAAGAGTCGCTATAAATATTTTAGTACATGTAAGTCCTTTTCTTTTGATTCTCTAGGTGTTTAGAGATAGTAGTGGGAATAATGAGTCAAAGGGAATGCACAGTTTTATAGCTCCTTGGGAGTCATTCCAAATTGTTATAGTTAGTTATACTAGAATAGTTACACTAGTTCACAGCTCTAGCAACAGTGCTTCAGTGTACATGCTTCCCCACAATCCTTCCCAGCAATAGCTGGACAATTTATTGAGTTTATCCATCATCATGTAAATCTGAGACAGATAGAATACATTGACAAAGTGGTAGTCCCAGACTCAAACATGAAGAAGAGAGCAGGTTGGAGAACCCTCAGGAAATTGCAACGCTCTTTTAGTAACCCCAAGCTTTGCCAGGGAAGTGAAAGTCCATCTTTTTAATACTAATATTCTACTGCCATGCCTGTAAGGCTGTGAATAAAGGAGAGCTATGGCATCTGAAGAGTTTAAAATGAAATCACACAGAAGGCAGTGGTGACAAATAGGTTGGGTGTGAGCAGGCAGCAATATATAACAAGTGAGGAACTATGAAGAACTCGGTTAAAGGACATCATGAAGGAAATGTAAGATTGAAATTGAAGATAGGCTGGTCAAGTGATGAGAGTGAGGGAGAACAGGTAGACAGCTACTGATGACTTCATTTGGAAAGAAAGTGAGAAAGGCCCCTCCCCACAGTGTGCTGGGTAGATCCTCTGTGGTAAATGTAGAGAACACGTATAAAGCAGCACAGGACAGGCAGGCATGGTTGGGTTAAGATCTGCACTTCTGGGGTGTCTAGGTGTAGCAGTGAATAGAGCACTGGCCCTGGAGTCAGGAGGACCTGAGTTCAAATCCAGCCTCAGACACTTGACACACTAGCTGTGTGACTTTGGGCAAGTCACTTAACCCCAATTGCCCCTCCAAAAAGGCAAAAAATAAATAAAAATTAAAAAAAAAGATCTGCTCTTCTGTATCTTTGGAGGGAGCAGTCAAATGAATGAGATCATAGGACCATTTGAGTATTCAAGTAAGGTGTGTTTGATAGCCATTATCTTTCCAATTGGGGAGGTTAACTAACTTTAATTAGTTAAACTTTGTTCTTGTTTCTGTTCAGTTGTGGCAGACTCTTTTTGGCAGAGATACCAGAGTGGTTTGCCATTCATTTCCATCTCCAGATCATTTTACAGATGAGGAAACTGAGGCAAACAGTATTAAGTGACTGGCCCAGGATCACACAGCTAGTACACATCTGAGGCTGGATTTGAACCTTTCAGACTCTGGCACTCTATCCACTATGCCCCTTACCTGCCCAACTTCAGGTTTTGACAAAGTAAAGTAAGGAAAATCCCCATCTTTTTAGATATTTGGGCTGCTCCACTTGGAATCATGAACAGTTAGAAGCAAAAGGGGTCTCAGGAATCATTATGTCCAGTTTCCTTATTTTGCAGGTGAAGTAAGAGATACACAGAGGTTGTGTGTGCACAGCAATCTAATGGCAAAGCAGGTCTGCCCCTCCCCCAGGCTGGCTCCCCCTGGAAGTCAGCACCCAAGGCAAGCTCTTTGGAGCTAGAATTCCTATAGTTTCCTAACTTCCTTCTTTTTCTCCTGGAACTACAGTTTCTCTATAACCTTGAAGGCTTTGTTTGTTTGTTTTAATAGAAACTCAGACTTTCAGGCACAGAGAGAGGAAGAAGGGTAGTTGTTTTAATGGATAGCTCAGTTGTAGCTTGGACCCTGCCCCAGTGGAAGTTACTCCCATTATTATTTCCACTGAAAAACTGAGGGTCTGAAGCAGTTGGGGGTGGGGGGAAGGGGGTAGGTGAGTATCTT
>NW_027185764.1:29648864-29662225 GCF_028583685.1 Petaurus breviceps papuanus | reverse complement strand
TCCCCAGGGTGCCTGCTCACACAGGTTCTTGGATCTGCTTTGTTAAAGGAAAGCAACTCAAAATGGGTTAACAAGCTTACTTTAATCAGTCAGACATATATCGTTTACCTTGTTCAGGAGAAAAGGTCAGCACCCTGAACCTCAAAGTATACAGGCATAATTATCAAGACAGAAACATCAAGTAGACAGATTTCCAAACTGTCCAACCATTACATCCATACCCAGTCAACATCTGGGTTTCCACATTCTGGGTTTTTCAAAGCCGGGGGACTCTCAACAACGGCTTCCCAGAATTCAGATCAAATCACAGAATACTTCTCAAGGTGAGTCCCAAAACAAAGCTACACATCAGGGCTTATATAGCCTTCTCCTGGCTCAGAGAATGTAACAACCTTATTGACTCACTGGCCAATCAAGAAGTATCTACTGAAAAACAAGCCTCCCACCCCAGGCTTCAGGGGCACATTAGCCTAGGGGCAGGGAAGATCTTCAAAATTTACATTCTTATTACACCCTGCCACAAAAAGTTATTGTCTTGAGAGCAGAAACTTAAAATTTTTTTTATTTGCATAGTGCCTTTTATATAGTCAGCATATAGGAAATACCTTCTGAATTCTATTGAATCTAGGTAGTAGGACTATCATTCTTCCAATGTTACAGATGAGATAGATGACTTGCTCAGGCAGCCCAGCCACTGAAGGCCATTGTTCTTTGCTGGTTCCATTCAGAGGGGCTGAGTGACTTAGTGTGAAGTATTAGACTGGGAAGCAGAAAACCAAGGCATCAGGGCCAGCTGGGAGAAGTTGGCTGTGCATTGGAGTGGGGCTCGAAAGGCTGTGTAGTGTTCAGTGATCCTTGGAAGACAGCATCTCTGCTGCTGCAGGTCTGCAGATGTCCCTCTGGTTCTGTCTCCTCTCCTGGGATTCTGAGATTCTCAGTCTGACTGCTGTACTGTGAGATTTAAGACTGTGCCATGGATTTAGTGGGCCAGGACTTGTCTCTAACTTAATGCCTTTGAGTTTGGGGTTCCATGCTCAGAAATGCCTGATCTGGAGTGGAATGTGGGAACAAAGGTCAAACTAAGGGATATTTCTTTACTTCAAGTATAAAAATATCATAGATTTAGTGCTAGGAGGAGTTGTGGAGATTACCCAGTCCAACCCCTCACTTTACATAGGAGAAAACTGAGGCCTAGAGAAGTCAAATTAAATATCCACAATCACAGAGTCAGGATTTGAACTCAGGTCTTCTGTCTGACTCCAGGTCCTTTAACACACTGTCCCAGAAACCCTGAGGGTCTTCCCCTTCCAGATTGATTTTGTTTTTTTCACTAGGTAACAGATGCCTTTCTGCCTCATTTCTTTACCTAGCCTTAATCACTGAACCGGCATTGCCTCAGTCATACTGAGACCTGGGAAAGCCTTTAGCTTAACAAAGGCATCCTGGTTCATCTCCAGTTGTCACTGGACCCATATGGCTCTGGAGGAGAGAGTGAGGCTGGTGACTTTGCACAGTCCTTCCTCACTTAAATCCAATTCACTTGTATGTCATGATGTGACCTCCCTGATGTCACGACCCTCTTGGAGAACAAAGGAAAACAATAAATCTTTGCATTGTTGATTTCTTTCCCTTCTAACCTAACTTAAGCCTTTACAATAGCATATACAATAGAAAGAAGAAAAACAAAGTGAGGGGAGCATCAGGAAGGATGACAAGGACCATTAAAAATCTTAGCCCCACCTGCCAAAGATGCCCATACCTCAGTCTGAAGGAGACTGAATTAGGACCATATGCAGGTCTGCCATGTGCCAGTGTTAGAAAATCTGCTCCCCCACTGGGAGCTCCAGGAAGCAGCTTCAATTCCTTTTTTCCACCATTCATTTGAGAGCGATGCTTCAGCAGGGTGTTAGACAGCACTGTGTACTGGGATTGCTCTCTAGTGACTTCCTTGTAAAACCAAAGGTCTTTATTTCTTCTGGTCCTTGAAGATTTTAGGACCCTCCATAGTAGGGGATTAGTAAATGTTTGTTGACTAATTCCTGTGAAAGGGCCACCAGGCGGTCTGTAGCATCTTTGAGTGCCCACTCTATGCCACTTGGTACAGTGCTCCGAAGAAATATCAGACATGAGTGGGGCCAGACGAAATGGCTCAATCTCTCCCAGTTCTGTCTAGAATTTTTGCCCTTGAAGAACTTAGTAAAGTGAAGACTTTGAAAGGCCTTGCACTTGGCTCCCTTCCTCAGGGACAGGCCTTTTCCTTAAGCAGAAACACTTGTTCACTGGTATGTATGTGTGTGTGTGTGTGTGTGTGTGTGTGTGTGTGTGTGATGCAGCCAAGGAAAAGCATCAGCATAAGTGAAGAGGTGGCAGGACACCCACATAAAATATTAAACCCCAAATCTCCCCTTTCCCCCCTTTACTTTTTGATAAAACCTCAGTTAAGGTAATTCTCTAAGATGTTACAGGAACTCTATAGGTACCTGGGGGAAGGACTGCAGGGGCTCCCTAAAATGGGAGAAGTCACTTTCTTGATTTTCTGCAGGTTCAGATGTATCATTTTTGGGCACTTTACCATTTGAATAAAACCTTCCCTTGAAGACTTGTGAGCCTGAGTGCTTATGAGAGGAACTGGTGGGACCATGGAGGGAATGTCAGAAACAGAAGTTCCTAGTTCCCTTTGGGTAGAGTGGCAATCCAGAAAGGTGAGAGTCCCTCCAAGCTGCTCAGGTCTTTCATAGTAAGGAGAAGTCCCTGCTACTTCGTTTAGAAGTCTAAAGGTAACTAGGTGGTATGGTGGATAGAACAGTGCTTCTGAAGTTAGAAAGATCTGAGTTCAAATCCTATCTCAGAGACTTACTAGCAGCTCGACCCTGGGCTATTTTGCTTAACCTCTGTCTGCCTCAGTTTTCTGAACTGTAAAATGGGGTTCACAATAGTACTTACCTCCCAGGATTTTTATTTATTTATTTTTTTGGAGGGGGGAAGGTAGGGCAATTGGGGTTAAGTGACTTGCCCAAGGTCACATGGCTAGTTTTTTGTGTTAAGTGTCTGAGGTCGGATTTGAACTCAGGTCCTCCTGACTCTAGGGCTGGTGCTCTATTCACTGCGCCACCTAGCTCCCCCCCCCCCCAGGATTTTTATGAAGATCAAATGAGAAAACAATTGTAAAGTGCTTGTACTTCATAGAATTGTTGTGAGGGTAAAATGAGATATTTATCAAGTATTTAGCACAAGGCCTGGTGCATATGAGATGCTTAATAAAAAGCTTATTCCCTCCCTTCCCCTGATACAAAGGTTACTTTAGTATTCAATGTGAAACAAAATTTATAAGGTCATATATAATAGAAGCACATCAGTGCTTTTGAAATTGTTATTAAAGCAAAGGCTTTCAGAAAAAGATGAAGGGGAAATTTGAGGAAGAGTCCAAAGAATCATCGCTAAAATTTCAATGCTTAAAAAAAAATTATCAAAAGGGAAATCACCAAAACTTATTGTAGATTTACTGTTAGGTCTTGATTAGTGCAAATAATGAGTCCTGTAAAGTGGTCACATCCTTAGAATTCACAATAAATATTTCCATTGAGCTGGAACCACTCACCATAATTTACATAATCATAACTTCAAATAGTGTGAATTCGAATTTGTATGACCACTTCAGGGGATTTATTATTTGCCCTAATTGGGTCCTGTGGACACGCTCTCACTGTACTGTGAAACAAGGTTTGGGTGTCCCAAGTGTAGTAGGGACATATAGATGGGGGAGCTAGGTGGTGGAATGGATAGAGTGCCAGCCCTCGAGTCAGGAAGATCTGAGGTCAAAGCCAGCCTCAGGAACTTACTAACTGTATGACCCTGTGCAAATCACTGAACTGCTGTTTGCCTCAGTTTCCTCACCTGTAAAATGGGGATAATAATAGCACCCCCCTCCCAGGATTTTCATGAAGATCAAATTATATAATAATTGTAAAGTGCTTAGCACAGTATCTGCAACATATTAAGAACTAGATAAATGTTAGCTCTGATTGTTAGCTGTTATAAGGAGAGGTTTTATTCTGTCTTTGAAGAGGCTGAATTTCCATTTTTAGGGTGAGTAGGAGAATGGCTATGACTGGCTGATCACTCTCTAGCTCATACCTTTCAGAAGGGTACTGGGTATGGAATTATATCTGTCTCTTATAATCAGATATTTGAAGCCTATAGGTATGATTTTTTTTTAAGGATTAAGGATAAAAAACACTTTCTTTGCCTCTTTCTCTGTCTCTCTGTCTCTCTCTCCCTTCTTCTCTCTCTCTCTCTCTCCTCACCCAATCAACAGTCATATATCCCTGGCCACATGTGGTATCCCAGGACTGTCCTTAAGAGGACTACAAAGCTTTCTTGGGAGTACATATAAAATATTAATTACAGCTATGAAGAAATAAGTATGTCCATAATGTCCCCAAATCAGCAGCAAGTTAATAAATTTTGCCTATGTTCTATGATTTTTCTTAAGCTAACCATTAATTTGTTTGAATGATGGTTGCTCTTTCCATGAATATTATTGGCACATCAAAAGGGTGTATTCTGAACTAGGTAAAATGACAAACTGTGCTTGTGCTTACCTTCTGGCTGTTGAGGTTTGTTGTTGAGTTGTTTTGTAAACAATGTTGATATGTTTGGAAGAAAGAGACTAACAGTGACATAACAATCCCACAAAACTGGTATGGACAGTTTTTCTCTCACATACTTTAGCTCATTTGATTTTATCAACTCTCCAGTGACTGGTTGGAGTGATCAGAGTGCTTGTAGTTGGATGGAATTCATCTCTAAAGCTTCATTGGTAAAATGATTCTAAAGCAGGAGAAGGAAGGGGGGGGTGCTTTATCACAGACGGAGTAGAAAGACCTTCTAAGCAGGGGAAAGCCAGCACTGCTTTAATACAGAAATGGATAAAGTGTGTGTGAGGGCCACAGATCTTTATTAAAACATTAAGACTTAGTATGAGAGCAGAGTTGGGTGGATCCAGGTAGGAAGTGAATAGGAAAGGACAACGATTCACTGTTAGGATACACAAAGGGGTTCCTTCCTCTTTTCAGCCACCCATAATCAGCCTTCCTCCACTTATAGACCCTGGTCCTACCTCCTGAGCATGAAGAATTAGAATATATGCTTGTGTTAGGTCGTGCAAATTAAGCATGGTAGTATTTTTGAGGTAGTTAGGTGGTACAGTTGATGGAGTGTTGGACCTGGAGTCAGGAAGACCTAAGTGCAAATCTACCCTTAGATACTTGCTAGCTGTGTGACCTTGGACAAGTCACTTAACTTCTGTCTGCCTCAGTTTCCTCATATGTAAATGAAGATAATAATAGCTCGTATCTCCTAAAGTTATTTCAAGGATCAAATGAGGTAATATTTATAAGGCAGTAGCACAGGGCCTGGCACATTGCAGCTACTTAATAAATGTTTGTTTTAAATATTTTTGCACCTATTTCACAGAGCTGTTTTGAGGATCAAATGAAATAATATTTGTAAAATGCTTAGCACAGTGCATGTGTGGGTATAATGATCAGTGCCAGAACAAACCAGAACCAAAACCAAACCCAAACACCAAATTTAGGAACCAAAGATGGTTTAGCCAGCAAGGGAGCCCCTCCCTGAAGGAACAAAAGAACAAATGGTCATATAGGTTTCAATTAAGGCAGGAAGTGAGTTGGGTTTAGGGTGCCTTAGGATTGGATAGGGAATGTAACTGGGGTATTGCAGGGTAGGAATAGGGGGTGTGGTGTCTCCTGATCAGACAGAGCCTGCTGCTGGGCTATTAGCAGGAAAAGCTCTGCTTCAGATTAGGTGTCTCTTGTAACCCGGACCCAATAGGTCCTTGCTGGTTCAGCAGAAAGGAAGGTTGAAGACAGGTTGGGGATTGTAATACAAATAGGGTCAGGGGCAAGATGGAGGAGCTGCAGACAAAATGGAGTTGCTTTAGTTTTCTTAGCCACCCACAGCTGACAGGTAGTAGAAATTTAATCAATGCTTCCTCCCTCCCTCCCTCCCTCCCTCCCTCCCTCCCTCCCTTCCTTCCTTCCTTCCTTCCTTCCTTCCTTCCTTCCTTCCTTCCTTCCTTCCTTCCTTCCTTCCTTCCTTCCTTCCTTCCTTCCTTCCTTCCTTCCTTCCTTCTTTCCTTCCTTCCTTTAGAAGAAGAAATCCCCTTTAGACCACTAGAAGATAAAGCTTCCCTGCAAAAACACGGTTCTTGGACAACTGTCCTTATTGCAAAACTCCTTGTGTATCCATCCCAAGAGCTTTTTACCCAGGTTTCTCAGTCGGGATTTCCTCTCTGGTTGCCTTGCCCTCCTTGGCTTCCTCATCTTGGTCTACACTGTGGCTGGCTTGTTTTGTACCTGGTTTCCTCTTTTTTTTTTTTAAATGAGCAATTGGGGTTAAGTAACTTGCTCAAGGTTACACGGCCAGGTGTTTCTGGGTGGGTGCTAAGTGTCGGAGTTTGGATTCAATCCCCAGGTCATCCCAACACTGGAGTGGGTGCTCTTACTCGATGAGCCACCTGGCCGCCCCTACCTGGTTTCCTTTTGTGTCTCTTCCCTTGGATCTGATATCTGGGCTTCCTCAGCTCCTTGGTCATTCCTCCTGACATCCCATTGACACTTGGCTCACGACAGCAGAGAAGGAACTCTAATACAGGCCTGGCTTTTACCAAGGCTCATGGCTGTTAACCCCTTTCCTCTTACCAGCAATGGGCTAGGATCTGACACCTATGAGAAATTCAACTTCCAAATTCTGCTGACGGTGAGAAATTTAGAATGAGAAAATAACATAGTCAGCAGTATCAGCTTCACATACAAAAGGCTGTGATATATTGTACAGCCACCTCTCAAATTTCTGGGCTGATAGGAGAGAGGATAAGTGAAGATGAATGAAATCCACAGCCTAGTCATTAATTTCAACCTCTTTCCCTAGGAGACCCGCTGCAAGTTTCAGAATTAACTGGCTTGGGTTTCATCTCCTTCCTCTCCCTTCCCCAACTCTATAGAAATGAAATTTCAGGAGGCTGGAGAGAAGGAAGAGACCTTAAGCCTAATGGCAGGCACGTATAGGGCACTTTACATACATTATCTCCTGGATTATGACAAGAACCCTGAGGGGTAAGTGCCATGGTTATGATTTATCCCCATTTTACAGAAATGAGGCACAGAAAGGTTAAAGATACTTGACAAGATCATGATGAGTGTTGGGAGACAGATTTGAAACCAGATTTCTCCTGCCTTGGTTACAATTGGAAAGCTGGCATTAGACAATAACTGGGCTTAAGAAATGCTTTTGCACTTGACTCCAAACCATAATGTGGATGGGAATTCGGGCTTTTCCCTGCTGTCTGTCTGAATTCCTTCGTCTGCTCTAGCAGATGTAAACAGTTGCTTTTTTTTTTTTTTTTTGGTTTTCTCTCTCTCTCTCTTTTCTGGCTCTAAAATCCCCCAGGATTCAGAGAACTTTTCCTGCCAGGGCCCAGGCAAGGGCCAATTCAAATTCAAAGTAGGTTTCTCTTTGGGTCCTGAATGCAGACTCCTTTTTGGACAGGAGGGCAAGACAGGAAAACCATGGCTTTAAAAAATCCCCTTCCTGTCCCTGAACCTTTCTCACAACCCTCCCCCCCCCCACCCCGCCACACACAAACACACACACACTGCCAGCTGGCTGCAGTGTGGAGGAAGAACCAGCTGCTTTTAAGGAAGGCTATGGAGGGAAGCTTGAGTCAGGATCATGTTAGTATTAGAAATAACCTCTCTCCATTATGAGATGTTTTTCTTAAACCCCGACAAAGCAAGTCCCTTCCTCTGAACTCCCCTAATTACTTTCCTCTAGCCAGAGGGACCATTTCTCTGTCTGTCTGCATCCTCCAGGTCCCCACCTCTGCTCAAACCGGGATGCAGGCTATCCATAATTCATAAAAGAAATGAAAGATTGATGAGGGGCTTTGCTGGACTGCTGGCAGGGTTTGGGCAGGTTCTGATTGGAAGCTAATTTAATTTAATTCTGTTTATTTAATCAGCTCCAAGATATGTGTCCTTAGGCAAGAATTAACTGTCAGACTAAGGTTCTGTCCTAGTTTGGTGCTGGGAGGGAGCCTGTGACATTCCTGAAAGGCTTTTAAGTTCCATGTTCCATGACAGGGCCTTCATCCTCCTCCTCCTCAGCCCCAAATCATCGCTCAGCCAATCATTGGGGACCAAGGCCTTGTACCCAGCCATCTCCTGAGTACCTTTTTCTACTTCTGTTTTTTTTACATAACTTTTATAGATACTTTTTTTTTTACATTACCTGTGTCCCTTTGTTTCCAACCCCTCCCCCCACCATTGAGAGCCATTCCTCATAATAAAGAATGAAAAGGGGGAATAAAAATTGAGCAAACCTAAGTACAATTTTGAAAAAAAAAGTCAGAGGTAGGCAACGTTCCACACCCATTGTTCTGTACCTGTGCAAAGTAGCGGGTGTGTTGGGGGAGGGGGGGAAGCTCGTATCTCTTCTTTGCTACTAAGGGTGGCCATTATAATTTCACAGCATTAAGTTTCGATGGTTTTATGGCCATTTCTTTTATTTATATTGCTGTAGTCATTGTATATATTGCTTTCCTGATTCAGCTTATTTTACTCTGCCTTGGTTCATATGCATTTTCTCAGGCTTCCCCATGTTCATCACATTCATCATTTCTTAGTGCACAGTAATATTCCATTATATTCATGTACTACAACTTGTTTATCCATTCTCCAATAAGTGGATATCTACTTTATTTCCAGCTCTGTGCTACTACAAGTGCTGCTATAAATATTTTTGGTATCTATGTGTCTTTATTTTTGTCATTGACCTCCTTGGGGTAGATGCCTAGCAATTCTCTCTTTGGTTCCAAGGGTATGGACATTTTCATCACTCTTTATTACATAATTGCAAATGGCTTTCCAAAATGAGGCAGCAAAGCATAGAGACTGGGGCACTGGGAAAAATTTAGATTTAATTAGTTTCTAGGATCTTCCCAGAAAGAAAATGTAGATTGAATAAAATAGATTAGGCATGGGACTAACTATTTAATGATTCCTCTATACTAGGGGTTAGAAAACTATTTGACTCAATACCTGTTTTTCTAGATCCTGGGGGTTAAGAATGTGTTTTTTTAATGCAAACTTTATAATACAACTTTGAAAAAATGCAAATTGATCTATTAGTATGCCTCCAATGGTGGACCATATCTTTTTAAAGAATATTGTTTGATCACCTATATTCAGAGAAGGAATACAAAACGCAAGAGACAGGTAAGGGTCTGAGACAGGATCAGATTTGCCTAGGCAGGTATAATGGCAAGCAAATGAATACTTAGCACTTTGTTTCAGTTATTTATTTAGCACCTTGTTTCAGTTCAAGTGTCTTTGAGCCTTTCCCTGATTACATCAAGTCTTTGTTAAGAAACAAAACCTGTGAATCCCACAGAGAGAGGGACTTGCCAAAGACAGGAACAGGAAGGACAGAAGTAGTGGGTGGAACATGGAGGAGCTAATGACAGATAAAAAGTTTGAGCACAGCGGGGGACAGAGCAGAACTGAGAAGGGAACACTTGTGGTGGATGGCACTCTGTGTTGATTTATGTTTGTGATACTTTATACAGAAGCCCTGGGACCTTACTAGAAGCCCTGAAAGAGAATTTTCTTGTCTCTTTACAGAAATCCTGGAGGAGGGTTTCAGAGGACCTGGGACTATGCTGATGTTTGTGTTGACTTTTCAGACGTTGTTTGTGGGTCTGTGTTGATTTCACAGGCAGATAGTGAATTGATGATGGTGCCAGCAATGTGCATGAATATTGTTTTGGCTCTGTGAACAGGAGCTGGATGAAGAACTGGATGGGGAGCAGGACGAGGATCTGAGAGCTGCCTGCCTGTGAATCTAGGTGACGGCTGGTTGAATTCAGGCAAAATGGACCAAAATTCAGACCATGGAAGAGGAACCATGGAATCTGGGAGCCAGCCCCTAGCAAAGGTGAAAAGACCTCTCATTGGGTACTTAGTGCTGACTGACAAGATCATGATTTACTGTGATCTAGGGGTGGGAGAACTTTGTGCTTTGTATCTTATACCCCTTAAGGATGATTGAGTTAAGGATGATTGGAGTCTAATCTCCAATCAAGAAGAAAGAAGACTTTTTGACTGAGAGATTAAGACAATGTGACCTAGGGGTGGGAGACCTTTGTACTTTGTATCTCTTAAGGAGGATTGCTTCTTAAGGAGGACTGAGTTAAGGGACTTACTGAATGATATCCTTTGTTTAAAACTGTATGGCCACTGTAGTGATAGATTATGTTATGTTATTGTGAATGCTGTACTTTTGGTTTCTGTGAATGTTTTGCTTTAGTTTACTGCTGAATAAATATAGAGTTTGCTATTCTATGTGATCAGAACTTAGAGGTATTCACAACAGCATTCCTCTGGAGAGCTGCTCATGCTTGGCTTTACAGTAGGTCATGTTCCTACTGCCATGGACTCTCAGCCTTCCTGCTGCTGGGATCCTTCCTCATCCTTGCAGGAAGTCCAAAATTATGTGGCATCACACTTTTTCATTGCGTCTAGGAGAAAGAGAGGCAGAATGAAGTAATTTCTTTTGAATTCTACTTAGAAGGCTGCTCATCCTGGTTCAGTGACCACGCCCTTCTCCCACAGCTTTGGCACAGAGGTCTGGGGGTTGGGGATGGAGAAGGAAGAGGGGCTACCAGATTTTGCTGCACCATGCCAAAGAACCAAGTCTTTCATCCCTGAGATCAAGGCCAAGGATGGGCATTAAATGAGAAATGCCCCAGTCAGAGCAGGTGTCACCAGAAGAGGTCAGAACCTAGATCTATGACCAGCTTTGCTCCATTACTCAAATTTTTATTGTCATTTTGTAGAAAGGAAGATAAACTATGGAAGAAGCTTGTCATAACAGTGATTTATAGGATTATATGGCCGTTGGGTGATCTAATATGTGGAGTACTTGGTCTGGAGTCAGGAGGAACTGAGACCCAGCCTCAGACATTTATAAATTGTGTAACCCTGAGCAAGCTACTTGACCTGCATCTGTCTCAGGTTCCTCAGTGCAAAATTGGGATAATAAGAGGGTAGCCTTACCTTACAGGGCTATTATAAGGATCAAGTGGAATGATATTTGTAAGGCCAGCACAGTATCTGGCACATAGTAGGCACTTAATAAATGCTTGTTCTCTTTCCCTTCCCCCCTTATAGACTGGAGCAGAAAGAAACCTCCGTGGTCATTGAGTTCAGTTTTGTCACTCAGGGAAACTGTGGCCCAGAAAATACATTTGTTCCAAAGATAAGTAACCCGTATGAGAATACCTAAGTATAGATTTTCTTTTACTTATGAGAAAATATTAATTAAATCATGGCTGTTCATTACATACATACTATGTTTTTTAGTAACAACAAAGGCAGGAATAACAAACAAAAATTTCTACATTAGCTTCTCTGGTTTGCTCACTGGCTCCTCAACATGTCCCGTACACTTCTACCTCTTAGCTCTATGAAAGTAGAGACTACATGTTATGCCGTATGCTCCCCAGGGCAGCCAGGTCAGTGTCTTACCCACTGTAGACGCTAAATAGATGTTGTTGGGTTGATTGATTGACCCACTGGAATTTTAAATGTTTAATAACACTTGAAAGGCTAAGCTGGGACTGCCTATTCTAATGGAAGCAAATGAGTTAACATAAATCAAAGACATTTCCCCAGGTGTCTCAATATTGTGGCGTTTGCTTCTGGGTTGGGTTGGCTCTCTGGGAGTTTTCTCTCTGTCCATTTGGGGCAAATGGGAAAAGGGAAGATAAGGAGAGAGGAAGTAGCAGATATAGGAAGGAGAGATGATTTGGGGAAGAGGAGAGATTAAGAAAGAGGAGTCATCTAAAGGGAAAACATGTCTCTGGGAAAGTGGTAAGTAAGCAAGAGTGTGGTGGTGGGAGTTAAAAAGAATATCCTGCTAAAAGCAGGTGATCCTAGATGAGAAAACAACTGAGTGGGAAATGGCCCCTGACCCCATTCTTCACTAGGATGGCCTCAGACACTTACTCGCTGTATGACCCTGGACAAGTCACTTAATCTGTTTGCTTTAATCTACTGGAGATGGAAATGGAAAACCACTCCAGTATCTCTGCCAAATAAACTCCATGGACAGTATTGGTGTTCTATGTTCCACGGAGTCATGAAGAGTTGGATATGACTCAACAACAACTCAGGTTTGAGTGGACATGGGCTATAGAATCAGAAACCCACCCTCTTCTTCCCAGGCTGGGCTAAATGGGTGAGTACCCCGGCCCTGCCTAGGGTGCCTCATGGTGAAGCAGATTTATATGTGTCATTACTCTGGATCACAGTTTCCTCACATTTCAGAAGGCTGCTACCTGAAATCCTATTTATCCTCTCTTTTATGTCCCTGTCATTCTATCCACCCTCCCTTGTATCCTTAAAGTCCTCACTGTTTGGGAGATATGACTGTTCTACTTGATTTCCCTAGTTCTGAGAGATGGAAGAAAAGATCTTGGCTGTCCCCTCACGCCTGGGACTCTCTCCTTTTTTACTTCTGTCTCCTGGTTTCTCTGGCCCCCTTCCAGTCTCAGCTTATTTCTTCTCTTTTGCAAAAGCCTTTCCCTGTCTTCTCATCTTAGCTGTTTTTCTCCAAGATCACCTCCAATTTATCCTATAACTTTGTTTGGGTTTAGTTGTTTGTATCTTGTCTTCCTCATTAGACTGGGAGCTTCTTGGGAGAAGGGACTGTTGTTTGCCTTTCTCTGTATCCCCAGAGCACAGTACAATGTGTGGCACATGGTAGGTGTTTAATAAATGCTTGTTAACTTTACATTTACATGGTATATTATCAGGGAGGCTGAAGAATTTTATCTTCAGCAGTTGTATGGTCATTAGCTATACCTCCTTTTTGTAGCTGTTACATAGTTAAATGTTTAGCAAACACCTCTAGGAGCCATGCCCCCTCCAAATCAAACTAATAACTATTGGTTACCACAGAGTGTGATGACTTCCCTCAGGTTCTAGGTTGTGAATCTACATGTCACTTTCTCTTTCTTTCTTTCTTTCTTTCTTTCTTTCTTTCTTTCTTTCTTTCTTTCTTTCTTTCTTTCTTTCTTTCTTTCTTTCTTTCTTTCTTTCTTCCTTCCTTCCTTCCTTTCTTTCCTTCTTTCTTTCTTTCTTTCTTTCTTTCTTTCTTTCTTTCTTTCTTTCTTTCTTTCTTTCTTTCTTTCTTTCTTTCTTTCCTTCCTTCCTTCCTTCCTTCCTTCCTTCCTTCCTTCTTTCTTTCTTTCTTTCTTTCTTTCTTTCTTTCTTTCTTTC
>NW_027185764.1:29620677-29648464 GCF_028583685.1 Petaurus breviceps papuanus | reverse complement strand
TTCTTCTTCTTCTTCTTCTTCTTCTTCTTCTTCTTCTTCTTCTTCTTCTTCTTCTTCTTCTTCTTCTTCTTCTTCTCCTCCTCCTCCTCCTCTTCCTCCTCTTCCTCCTCTTCTTTCTCCTCCTCCTTCTCCTTCTTCTCCTCCTCCTCCTCCTTCATCTCTTGATATCTTTTGCCTTTATATCACCTACATTTCCCAATGTATCCCTTTCCCTCCCTGAGGGAACATCCCCATAGTAAAGAACTTTTTAAAAAGGGAAAAAGTTTAGCATAACTAAGTAATACATATTTTAAAAGGCTGGTGCTATATGTGGTATCCTATGCCAATGATGTGTAAAGAAGTAGAGGGTGGGGCAAGGGAGTTACCTTCTCATCTCTTCTATTGGAGCCAAGTTTGGTCATTATAATTTTAGAGCATTTAGTTTTGACTCTTATGTACTTCTTCTTGTTCATACTGCTGAAGTCATGGTGCACAGTGCTGCCCATGTAACATATGTATACCAACATGGGTTTTGTTAATACAGAATTAGGATTAGAGAGACATGAATAGATATTTCTGGAATCTTGTCCATTGCTTTCCAGTAGAGAATTTAATTTCTGCCCGAAAAGTAGCAAGAGAAGAGGTCCTGAGACTGGTCACTCTATTGTTCTCTGAGAGGGAATACCAGACTAGAATTACATTTATCTCCTCCCCTAAATATTGCTGGTCAAGGGGTATGGGTTTTGTTTGTTTAAACCATTTTCCTGGCCATTATTTCTTAAAAGGAAGGCTTTAATACAAGCTTATACCCACTGACTTGGGCCCTTCCCTTCAAATGCTTTTTACCCTAAAGACAGTCCTAAGTAGAGAATAGCAAGAAACCAATTTATCCAAATAGGCAGCAAACAGAAATTGAAGTCCCCTAGATTAGAATGTATCAGAAAATATACAAGTGAATGAGTTTTTTCATTGGGAGGGAGGTGAGTTTAGGAAGATCAGAGTTCAAATCTGATCTCAGACATGAGTTAGCTGTGTGATCCTGGGCAAGTTATTTTACCTCTGTGTCCAACTCTGTTTCTTCAACTGTCTAATCTGGATAATAATTGCACCTGCTTCCCAAGGTTGTCATGAGGGTCAAATGAGATACATGCTTAGCATCAGCACAAATTAGGTGCTTAATAAATGCTTGGTTTTTTTTTACTTCAATCAGAAGAAAGATTCCAATGTCAACCCCAGGGGGGACTCCCTTCACGTCTCTAAAGAGGCAAGCTGGAAATTCCCCTACATGTCTGTCTTCCAAAATCTGTCTCGCTCTCCCTTCACGTGCTTGGAGTTGGATCTCAAGAGATTCCTGTCCTTTGCCAAAGAAGTAATCAATAATGTTTCTGTTTTCCAAAGCTCTATTACCTGCCCTGCTCCTCACATAAGAACAATGCCTCCAGGCAGGATTCTCTCTACCAATTGGGGAAGTCAAATGCAAAATGTTCATGTAGCTTGGAACCAAGTTACATAGTCTTTCCTGTTTCTTTTTACTTTGCATCAATTCATATAAATCTTTCCAAGATTCCCTATATTCATTACATTCATAATTTCTTACAGTTCAATAATGTTCTATTACATTCATGTAGCACAACTTGTTTATCCATTCCCCAGTAAGCAAACATCTGTTTTGTTTCTAGTTCTTTGCTACCTCAAAAAACAAAAAGTGTTGCTGTAAATATTTTGGTATAAATATGGTTATTAGTTTTGCCATTAACCTCCTTGGGGTATATGTTTAGCAGTGCAACCTCTGGGTCCAAGGATATGGACATTTCTCCACTTTTTGCACATAATTAAAAATGTCTTTCTAAACTGAGGCAGCATGTCATAGTGCCTAGGGCACTAGAGGTGGAGTCAGGAAGACCTCAATTCAAATACTGCCTCAGCCACTTGAACTGAACTGTATTGTACTCATTTGTAAAACAAAAGAGCTGAAGATTACATGGTTCCTTAAGATTCCTTTCAGCTCTAAATCTATGCTCTTAGGATACTAAAGGCTGGACCAATTCACAGCTCCCCAACGTATGTTAGTGCACCTGTTGTCATTTCACAGCTCCTTTAACCTATTTTCGTCTTTTGTGATCTTTGCCAATTTGTTGAGTATGAGGTAAAACCTCAGAGTTGTTTTCATTTGCATTTTTCTTATTAGTGATTTGGGACATTTATTCATAGGCTTGTCAATAGTTTATATTCCTTTTTTTTTTTCTTAAAAGAAAAACCTGCTTATGTCCTTTGGCCGCTAATTTATTGGAAACTAGCTTTTAATCATATATTTCTCTTAGCTGTCGAGATAGCCTGAATAGCTGACCTTTATCAGATGTATTTGATACAATTTTTTCCTTAGTGGTCCTACTTCCTCTTTTGTCCAAATTGCATTGATTTTGTTCTTACAAAATCTTTTAAATTTCATTTAATTGAAATCATCTGTTTCATTTCTTATAATCACCTCTTTCCTTTGTTTGGTTAAGAATATGCCTCCTGACTTGACTAATGTTTAATTGAAGGTGTATATGGAACTTATATCGGATTGCATGCTGCCATAGGGGGAGGGTGGAGAAAATTTGGAACTCAAAAACTTGTGTGGAGCTGAATGTTGTAAACTAATAGCAAAAAAGAAGGAGGAGGAGGAGAAGAAGAAGAAGAAGAAGAAGAAGAAGGAGGAGGAGGAGGAGGAGGAGGAGGAGGAGGAGGAGAAGAAGAAGAAGAAGCTACCCCTTGTTCATAGCTTGAAAGATACAAGGCTTCTCTTCTCATTTTTTTTTTCATGTCATGATCATTCATATTCAGGTCATATATCCATTTGGAATTTATTGCGGTAAGATGTTGGTCTAAACCTAATTTCTGCCAGACTGCTTCCCAGTTTTTCTTGCAGTTCTTATCAAATAGGGAGTTATTTCCCAGGTAATTTGTGTTGGGTATTTATTGAATACTGGGTTATTGACTTCGATTATTTCTGGTTCTTCCATGTCTTGTATGTTCTATTGATTTACTTTTCTATTCTTTAATCAGTAATAAATCATTGTGATGATTACTGCTTCATAATATAGTTTGAAGAGTAAAAATACTATACCCTCTTCATTCCTACCTTTATCATGCTTTCCCTTGATATTTCGAATAGTTTATTCTTACAAATGAATTCAGTTATTATTTTGTATAGTTCTATAAAGTATCCCTTTGGTAATATGATTCTGTAAATTAATTTCAGAAGATTTTCATTTTTATTATTTTGCTGTGGCTCAGTCTTGAGGACTGAATATCCCTACAGGTATTTATGTTGTTTTTTTCTATTTCTTTAAGTAGCATTTTGTATCTTTATTACAAGCATTGAGTATGCTTTGACAAATTGATTCCCAGATATTTTATGCTTTGTAGTTATATTGAAAGGAACTTACCATTCCATGATTACTTCCCAAAGTTTGTTGTTGCTTTATAGAAATGCTGTTGATTTTTGTGAATTGATTTTGTAGCTGCTACTTTACTGAAGTGATTGTTTAGTTGATTAGATTTTTTTTTGGTTTGTTGTTTCCCGATGATGTTTCAAGTAGGTCATCATCAAATAAGGATAGTTTTGTCTACTCTTTGCCTATATACACATAATTTCTTTTTCTTATTGCTATTGATTGTTAGCATTTGTTGAATTATGTCAAATAACAGTGGGGGAAAGGACATTCTTGGATTAGTTCTATATTTATTTGGAAAGCTTCTAGTATTTCCCCATTGACTATAATGCCAGAATTTTGTTTTAGATGGGAATTTTTTTTATCATAATAAAAATAGATCTTTCTATGCCTATACTTTGGGTCTTTACTATATGTGAGTGTTGTATTAAGTCAAAATCTTTTTCTGTATCTATTGATATAATCATGGTTTTGAATGCTTTATTCTACTTATTTCCCTAATTTTGAACCATCCTTGCATCTCAGTATATATCCAAAGGGTTCTCACTCCTAAAACGATTGCCCACAAACTCCCCTGGTATTTAAGAGTAAGCTCATAGATGCAGCTTAAAGCAAAGACATTTACAAAGATGACATAGGAAGAAAAGTTGCCATAAAACATTTTCCCAGAACCTGGGGCACACTATCCCATGAGCACATGGTGCTGGCGGGAAGAGAGGTCACAGACTTAAGGGTATATATTGGTAGTGAAAAAAACACGTAGGAAATACAGATGGCCAAGGTGACTCATGCCTCCAGTCCTGCAGGACCTTGATGGTCTGTCCTTTCTCTGTTCCCCTATGGGCAAAGCATCTCTTCTGCTCAGAGTACTCTTCTAGGCTCCCTGGAGCTACTCCTCTTTTCTGACTACCTGTTGCCTGTCAGGGATAATTTGTTCTTGCACCTACAGCTAGCTTTCTTCTTTCTTGTTGGGTTACACTTCCGACCTTCCCCCACTGACTCTCTGTCTCTGTCCCTCTCTTCTCTTTTTCTCTCCCTTTCCCCATCTCCTTTTATCCTCTCTATCTCTCTGAGGCTCTCTCCCTGTTGGATATGGGGTCTCTTACTAGTTCTCTACAAGATACCTTCACAAAGTGATAACGTGGCATAGACACATTTTTGAATTTTATTGAACACATTAAAATCTTTTCTCTATTACTTGATTCTTGTTTTCTGTGGTTGGATCAACTAGATTGGGGGGGGGGAATCAATTGGTCAGAGACGAGTCCCTCTCTCTTTCCCTCCCCAAATATAAATGATGGTGTCTATCAATGGTAATAGGGAGAAAAACAAGGGGTAAAATGTTGGAAAATCTTTCCCGCCCCAGGAAATAGAGATAATTAGAGTTACAAGAGAACAGCAGGGATGAGTCAGAGAAAAAAAACATAGGGATTAAATTAATAAAGACTAGAAACAGGAAGAAGAGAGTAGGGAGAGTAAAATAGCTTGTGAAGTTCTAGTTTAGGAAGATTTCTGAATATTGGGATAAGGGAGAAATTACAGCACTCAGAGTGTTAGGATGCTGCCTGGAGGGGCTACTCAGCCAGCCAGGGCTTTGTGCCTGTTAAGGAAACCAGAAAGGGCCTGGCCTGCTCAGGCTTTGGCTCAGGGTAGAGGCAGTGCGTTGAAAAAGAGCAAACAGACTCTTAAGGTAACCAAATAAGAAAAAAGACCAGGGAAGGGTTAGGATCTGAAACTATGTCTGATATCCACAATTTGTCTGTCTATTCATAACTTGTTCTCAGAGACTTGACTGAGGGTGACATTGCAATCTACCAGGAAAGGGACATGGATGTCCCCAGAACCACCCTTCTCATGAAGGTGGCAGAGACCCTTGGGGGATGGCTGTAGAAATGACCAGTAACAAATCAGGCAACATCCTGTTTGCCATTTCCCTGGAGTTTCAGCACAGAAGAGAAGGTATAACTGAGAGTAGTTGGAGAAATAGGAAAGGGTCAGCAGCACCTAGAGATCAGTGATCTTTTTTTTTGTTGCTTTTTGGAGGGGCAATTGTGGTTAAGTGACTTGCCCAAGGTCACATGGCTAGTTTTTGTGTTAGGTGTTTGAGGACAGATTTGAACTCAGGTCCTCCTGACTCCAGGGCTGGTGCTCTGTCCACTGTGCCACCTAGCTGCCTCCTGAGATCAGTGATCTCAATGTGCTAATGGGGTATATTTGTGTGCAAGTTGGATTTGTTTTTCTAGACCTATGAATTCACTGAGTAGGAACTCAGGTCAAGGAAACCCCCTCCCCCAGTGCAACCATCTTGCAGTTCAGAGTCTCCAAGGGTTTTCTTGTGTCTTGCCTAGGGTCGCATAGCTAGTATGTGTCAGAAATGGGACTTGAGCACTGTTCACTATATAATCCTTTCTCTAGGGACAGGAAACTAAGAGTAAACTCAAATGGTATAACTCAGAGGCTGGGCTTGATCACAGCTTTCATCATCATATTCATTTGCTTGTCTTATTTTCTTCTAGTCATCTTTTAAGTCAGGGAGATGCCTCTAAGCCCTCCCAACTTGTGGCCCCTGACCCACCTATACCCCACCCCTTTGTTTCTCTATCTGAGAGTCCAAGCCTTTTCTTTTGTATCAAGAGATACAAAGCTTTCTTTTGGCTTTTTTACTGGCCCAGATCATACCTGGCTGTGTTCTAAGGGCACAACCAAGCTACTTGGCTGTTATGTCTCTTGTCAGTCTGCAGAGAAGGGGGTGAGAGTGCTGACTTGTCAATGGGCAGGGAGTCCCCCTGGGAAGCTCCCCTGATGCCAGGCATGTGGGAAACAGCTGGATCAAATGAGAGCTGAAGGTAATAGTAACACTCATTAATAATAACCCACTCTAAACTATGATGTGAAAGTAAAAAAAATTCACCTTTATGTCAAGTATGATATAAGGTTCTTATATAACAATCTCATATTTCTTGAAAAGTTATTTTATTTATAGTTTATCAGCTATTTCCTTCAACACTCTGAAAACAGTCATGTGGTCAATCAGTCAATAAACATTTGTTAAGCACCTGCCAAGTGTCAGGCATCATGCTAAGCACTGGAGATACAAAAAGAGGCAAAAGACAGCCCCTGTCCTCAAGGAGCTTACAAGCTAATGGGGGAGAAAACAAAAAAATATGTGCAAATAAGTTGCCTACAAGATCAATAGGAAATAACTAAAAGATCAAAGGCACTAGAATTAAGAGGGATTGGAAAAGGTTTCCAGTAGAAGATGGGGTTTTAGTTTGGAATTAAAGGAAGCCAGGGAAGCCAGTATGCAGAAAAGAGGAAGGAGAGTGTAAGGGAATGAGCTGTTGGACCTTCATGTAATGCATTCATCCTTTTTCTCATTCGGAGCTCTATTTTCAAATAGGTCCACACAATACATTTTCTTTGGGACGATTTTCTCTCAGGTCCTCAGAACAGTCTCCCCTTAAACATTTTTATCTGAGGCATTCTGTTTGTTCTCAAGCTGATTTTTTTATTAATGTTCCTTATACAAATGTTCTTTTTCTGCCCCTTTCAAGTAATCAAAATGTCAACATAACAAAAGAGTAGTACCTTCCAAAAGTGCAGAAAGACTATTCCTGACCTCAAGGAACCTAAGTTCATTCTGATAAGGGAAGAGAGCCTGTATAAGAAGTGATATTCAGGGAGGGGTGATTTGGTTTGGGACTGGAGTAGGGAAGTCACTGGGATGGTAAATGCAGCCTTAGATAATAGGTTGACTCATCTTTTCCAGAAATCATGGTGTGAACTTGATTGGCGGTGGGGACAGGAGGGAGGTGAACATGGACTGCATGTTATGAAGGTGGTCAGAAAGCAGCAGGTGTTATGGTGGATCTGGGTCAAAACTTTTCAGGAGCAAACAGGCTTGGGTTTGGGGCTGGGTCTGGGAGCTGTAGCACTAGGTAGCTGGTTAGTGGGCATGACAGGAAGCCTGGTGCAGCTTAGCTGATCTCTGCCCAACCTCATTCTACTCCCTCATACTTCAAGTTCCCCTTACCACCCTTGGTTTGAGCTAAGATTTATCAAGTTTTTTTTCCCCCCATTTTCCAGCCTCTCTAAGCACTCTGGAAGAAGTGCTGGTACCATCAGCTGTCATTTGATCCAGCTGTTTCCCACATTCCTTCCATCAGGGGAGCTTCCCAGGGTGACTCCTTGTCCACTGACAAGCTAGCACCCTCACCCCCTTCCCTGCAGACCGACAAGAGACATAACATCCAAGTAGCTTGGTTGTGCCCTTAGAACACAGCCCGGTACGATCTGGGTCAGCAAAAAGCCAAATGAAAGCTTTGTATTTCCATCAGAGCTTAGACTCTCAGATACAGAAACAAAGGGGTGGGGTGAGGCTGGGTTGGGAGCCACAAGTTGGGAGGGCTTAGAGGCGTCTCCGGGGTTCACAGAGGAAGGATAAAGGAGCAGAAGGACCACAGCAAGTAGGAGTCCTTTGGAGAAAGGGATGAGAAAAATGAGAAAGGAGAAAGCCTGGTTCACGGCTGGAGAGAAATATTCATTGGCCAAAAGGAAGCTGCTATCGGACCAGAGAGGACCCAGGCTGTTGCTATGGGTGATCATCCATTTGGATTACTTTAGAATGCTATGGAGAAATTGTTTAGTCCCAGATATCACTGGGCACACACTTCCTCCTTCTCCTCCTCTTTCTCCTCCTCCTTCTCTTCCTCCTCTTTCTCTCCCTCCTCCTCTTCCTCCCCCCTCCTCCTCTTCCTCCCCCCTCCTCCTCTTCCTCCTCTTCTTCCTCCTCCAGTTCAGTCCTGACAGTCCTCCTTCCCTAGGCCCTTGGCATAAGTCTTTTATTCTTATCTTGATCACGTTCTTTCCCGAAAAAAGGTAATTGATGACCAATTTGTTTAATTATTCAGAGCAGGTAGTTAATGATTTTTGCCTCCCATTCCTTTGCCTTAGGAGAAATAGGACAGGTTGTATTCAGTAGAGTATGCTGGTTGGTAAGAACTCTGTCCCCTTCCTCTGCCAACTCCTGCCCCTCCCCTCCTTGGATAACAGTTTAAATGAAAACAAGCATTCCCGAGCTACTGTTCATTCCAACCAGGACACCTACATTTTTAAAGTAACCTTGGAAGGGGACAATGTCTCATTGATCCTTGTTTATCCATCTATGGGATTTTTTCTCCCCTAGCTACCATCCACATCCACCACTTCCTCCTGCAAAGTTTTTCAAAACTATTTTGGACACAGACTCTTCCCCATCACAAGTGGAGATTCGATCCAGGTTGGGGGCTCACTGTTTCCAGTGTCATTCAGTGGTTCTTATCAGTGAGTTCTTATCCCAGAAGTTTGGGGGTCTTTGGGCTTATCAAACATCAGATTACTATGGTCATTTGCTACTGTGTTTTGCGTACCTAATCTCATCCACTGATTCACCATTCTATTTCTTAGCCAGTAGGAGATACTTTTGATAATTGCTACTTTATAATATAGTTTGTGATCTGGTATAGCTAGACCACCTTCTTTTGCATTTTTTGTTACTTCCTTTGATATTCCCCCCCCCCTGTTTTTGGAAGGGAAATTGGGGTTAAGTGACTAGCCCAAGGTCACACAGCTAGTTTTTTTTTTGTGTGTTAAGTGTCTGAGGTCAGATATGAACTCAGGTCCTCCTGACCCCATTCTATTCTATGCTCTATTCACTGAGCTACCTAGCCGCCCCTTTTCCCTTGATATTTTTGACCTTTTGTTCTTCCATATGAATTTTGTTATTATTTTTCTAGCTCTATAAAATAATTTTTTGGGGTGGCTAGGTGGCGCGGTGAGTAAAGCACTGGCCCTGGAGTCAGGAGGACCTGGGTTCGGATCCAGACTCAGACACTCAACACACACACACACACAAACACACACACACACAAACCTAGCAGTGTAACCTTGGGCAAGTTACTTAACCCCAATTGCCCTCCAAAAGGCAAAAAAAAAATTTTGATATGGCACTGAATAAGTAAATTAATTTAGAATTGTCATTTTTATTATGTTGACTTGGCCTACCCTTGAGCAATTGATATTTTTCCAATTGTTTAGATCTGACTTTATTTGTGTGAAAAATTCAGCTCTAATTCCAGATTAGCCACAGATGGGTAGACAACTTGCTGTGTTTATTCATTGATTCACAGAATCTTATGTAGCAAGGCATTTTATTTGCCCGTGAGTATTCAGAGATGTGACTATGGAATGGTGGAGAGAATACTGAATGTGATGTGTAACTGAGTACCTGTGTAAGGGATCAAATTGGTTCCAGAGCTTCTCTGAGGGGAAACTTAACTCTTTCCAAAAATTCTTAAGGAAAAAAGCACAACTGTAGACACATAGGAGAAACTGACTCTTCAATATGCCCCTATTTTCCAGATTGTAGAGTCTTTGCCCTTGAGTAATGTTGGGACTTCTCTCTTCCTGGAGACTCACATTCCCTCCCAAAGAATATTTGGAACCACATATGTCTCTCTCTGGTGCAGCTCTGGCCAAGAGCCCCTGTTATGCAATTACCCAGGTTGACCTTGGACTCAACATCCACTATGACAACATGAACTCATCTCCACATAAGCAGCATAACTAACTTCCCTACATAAGCAGCAACCCACAAAATGCCCTGGGTTTAGGAGAAAGCCCCATTACACACAAAGTGGTGGAATGTGGGAAATCATCAAATCCAACTCATTTTATAGACAAGGAAATAGATTCATTCAATTGTTTATTCAACCAGCATTCATGGAGTGTCACCTCCCTTGTCCATAAGACTAGGTGCTGTGGCGGGGGCAGAAGAGGTGTGTGGCCTGTGCTTTTTGGTAGTTTATGGACTATTTGGATGGTTCTCTGGTCATATGAGAGCTAAGCACCTAACTTCTTTACCAAGCCCATGAAACCAGGCTTGACTTCCTACAGAGAGATATTGGGGTCAGCTGTCACGTTTTGGTGATTGTTAGGTAGGAGTACAACTGTGTATGTGTAAGGGCTAGTTACTGTGCAGCGTGGTGAGTGGCTTGGTTAAATGGGCTGGAGGTCAAGGTTAGGGGAGTAGAGCAGGGGTCAGTATTCTTCACTGAATCAGGCAGATCAAAGAGGTGGAGGGAAGGAAAGGGGAAGGGAAAAGGCATTTATTGTCTACTATGTGCCAGGCACTGTGCTAAGTGCCTTACACATTTATCTTATCCTCACAAAAACCCTATGAAGTAGGTGCTAATATAAACACCATTTTATGGTTGAGAGAACTGAGGAAGACAGAGGTTAATTGACTTGCCCAGGGCCATACAGCTAGTAAGTGTTTGAGGCTAGATTTGAACTCAGGGTTTTTCTGACTCCAGGTCCAGTGCTCTATCCACTGCACCACCTAGCTGGTGCATAGAAAGGAGTGACAGAGCAAGAAGCAGAGATGTGGTCAAAATTAGAGAGACCAGAAGGATGATGAGGCAAGGGTTGGACCCCAGGCCTGGCACTAGAAGCAGCAGCTGAGTGCTCTCCCAGAACGGGGAGCTGTACCCTGTGCCATCTTTTTACAGGCAACTTAAGAATCCTTGTTTCTGGAAAATGCTATCTATTCTGGCCTTAGAAGAACTCAACGATTATTATAGCTTCATCTTAGACTCCCTGTGGGTATGTTGGCCAACGCTGGCTCGACCATTCTGTTGGAGTCTGAAGGTGGAGAGGCAGGAGAGGCATAACAGTGTCAGAAAGGGCAGGAGAGGCAGGGATTCAGTCTGGAGCTGAACAGTTGGCTGTGTGGCTACCAGCAAGTAGAAGTACCTGCCATAGGAGAGAAATGGCAGTAGGGAAGTTCTGACCCAGGACTTTGTGTTCTCAAGTATAGATCTCGTGAGCATACTCTTTCCTGAGAACTAGACCTCTCCCTATAGGAACCCACACCACCAACTTTCCCTCTAGCCTGGTTCTATGGATTAGGGCTCCTCCCTGCAGCAATTTAAAAGGAGCCTATTTCTGTGTGTTTTAGGACTTTTAAAATGAGGAGACTTGGCCAACTTCTCATTTAAATTAGGCCTCTAGGGGCAGCTAGGTGGTGCAGTGAATAGAACACCAGCCCTGGAGTCAGGAGGACCTGAGTTCAAATCTGACCTCAGACACTTAACACTTATTAGCTGTGTGACCTTGGGCAAGTCACTTAACCCCAATTGCCCTGCCTTCCCCGCCCCCCCCAAAAGCAAAAAAAATTAGGTCTCTGGAAATGAGTGATTATGTAGTGGGAGGGAGGAGAACAAACATTTGTTAGGTATCTACCATATGCCAGATATGCTAAGCACCGTCCACATATCATCTTCTTTGATTTTCATGACAGCCCTATGAGGTAAGTACTATTATTATTCCCATTTCACAGTTGTGGAAACTGATGCAGACTGAGGTGAAATGACTTGTCTAAAGTCTCACAGCTAGAAAGTGTCTAAGAGTAGTTTGAACTCAGTTCTTCCTGACTCTTAGTCTGTCACTTTATCCACAGAGTCACTTACCAAATCGATATGTAAACCAAATATGGAGGAAAAGGGATAAAATATCATGTATCCAAATGTGTCTGAATGAGATTTATTTAAGGATATTCTCTACAGCTAAGCTCGACTTTATGAAGGTTAGAGACAAGAGGGATATTGTAGGCCTCTAAGTCAGCATTCGATTTGGGGTAGTGGGCTGGCAGATCCAAGATGGCTTCCTTGTATTTCCTATATTTCCCTGGACAGAAGAGTCCTATCTTTAACATGGGTTAGGGATGCTCCTTTACTTTCTGCGTGTTCCAAACTGGGAAATAAGGCATTATCACTACTTTCAAATGGATACTTTGGGGTCTTCTTGAACATAGTAATTAGTTGAACTTATATTCATTTTATATCTAGGTTGTAAATCTTCATTTCTGTATACATTGTCTACCTTATAGAATGTAAGTTCATTGAGGGTAGAAACTATTTAAATTTCTGTCTTTGTCTTCCCGACACCTAGCACAATTACCAGCATATAGTAGGTATTTAATAAATGTTTGAATGAATTGAGGGGGCAAAGGAAGAAGAAAGAGAAGTGTGGAGATGAATATGTGAGTTATCCCATGATTAACTTTAGTTAACTCCATGGTTGTCATCGACATAAGGACCTCCTCTTCCTAGCTTTGGGTGGATTTATGAGAAACTCTCTCTTACACAGGAGGTTGGAACTCATTCAAAGAAAAAGTTGCCCCAGATTTTTTCCTTTGCCAAAATTTATGATTCAACACAACTCTTCTGAGTAAATCTTTGGCCTCTATAGCATGGTCTGAGTAAAGTGAACTGTACATCTACTCAGGGCCTTTTGTTTAGTACTTTGTATATTGGGTTATCTTGCTTCTAAGAAATGGGCCAGCAATGCCAGAGATATATTGGCCCTAACACATTATGTCCCTGTCCATGGTTCATGGTGCTGATCTCTCTTGGAATTCTCTTCCCTTTTTGGACACCAACATGGGACTAGGAGAAGTGATGTGCCTGAGGTCTTACAAATTACTCAAAAGTTTCATTTGAGTGATTTCCCATAAAAGTGAAAAGGAACAGAAAGGAAAGGCTGAGGATGTTTTTTTAATCCTTTGAAGTCTCTACCCGATTTTTCTCATACCCACAACCTAATTTCTTTGGATACCTTGGCTTACATGAAGGCCAATGCTTATTCCCCTGGTTGTATTCATTGTGTGGTACATTGTGACCTGCAAAAACACAAGCCAGTCAGAAAAAAAACAAGGTAGCAACAGGAAAGAACCTAAGGCCAATTAGCATTTATTTACAGTTTGTTGAATGTTCTGGAAGAAGGACCTAAGCTAGTCACCTCCTGGAATTCTTGTCCCCAGAGCATCCTAGCTTGGGATGCACTTAATGAATGCAGGTAGCAGGAGATGACGGGAGCTTGAGTCACATGTTGGGGTTGAGGCCCTGGAGGTTATTTACTCTCTCAAGTCCTTGGAGGGAATGATTTTCTGGGTTGTAGGGGGTGATTTTTTGCCTTTTCCTCTTAGACCTGGCACAGGCAGGAACACAGAAAGGAAAAATCATCTCTCTACAATACAGAGATTTAGTTTTTCTTGTCAGGTTTTATAAATCTTAGATAATTTTTTTAGAGTTATAATGTATCTTAGAATACATTGAGTTTCTAAATCACTAATAATAAGAGATACACATTAGAACAACCTGAGAGGCTCCACACCTCTCAAATTTGAAAAAAAAAATGACAGAGGATGAAAATGGCAAATTTTGAAAGTGCTTTGCAAAGTGCCTAGCACATAGTAGGCCCTTACTAAATGTTTGATTGGAAGGGCTGTAGGAAGATAGACACACTAATGCACTGTTGCTGTGAAATGGTCTGATCATTCAGACTCCTCTAAAAAAAGTCATAGAACTGTAGGTACCCTTTGACGTAATGAGACCACTAGTGGGCATAATTGCCAAGGAGGTAAAACACAGAGGGAAAAGTTCTATATGTGCAAAAGAATAGTAGCATTTTTTTGTGACAGCAAAAACAGAGACAGAGAAACCAAACCAGAAACAAAGGGAGCTCCCATTAATTGAGCTTGAATAAATTATGTTGTATGTATGTAACTAAATATTTTTGTGCAAAAGAAATGATAGATATGAAGAATTTAGAGAACTTAGGAAGACTTGTATGAGCTGATGCAGAGGGAAGGAAGCAGAACCAAGATCACAGAATGATCAAGGGATTGAAAGGAAAATCACTTTAAAGATATTAGAAAGCAGAGACCAATTATGAATTCACAAACTTATGACAAAACAAACCTCTTGCCTCTTGGTAAGGAATGCACTTTCTAATGGAAGAAACAACATACAAAATAAGACTTTTAATCTCAATTATGTATTCATTTGTTTTGCTTGATTATGCATTTTTATTACAAAAGAAGGCTTCTCCTTGGAAAGGGAGTTAAGACAAGGTGGCTTTGTTGTGGTTTCATGATGAGTTGTGGTGGCCCTGTCTTAAAGAATTAAGAGTCAGACCACCTCTAATCCATGCATAGGCATTTACTGAGGATTGACACCCCTCAGAAGCAGGCTAGGTTCCAAGAGGAACCAGTAACTTTAGAGAAAGCAAGATGGATTTTTATAGGGTAAACATGCTACTACACAACAGACATTATGAATATTGACAGGGCAGGAGGGATTTGTTAAGGCAGAAGGGAGAAGTCCCTTCTATGGTTCACTGGTCAGATACCCTGGTTGTGCTGCTCTCTGATTGCCTAGCTATTGTGGTCCTGTCTGGTCAAGATGGATAGTTAGGTATTATGGTCCTGTCTTGACCTAAATGGATGATGTGATTGCGACTGAGTGCAACCACACACCTGTTCAAATATGTGAATTGGATCTGAGGGCAGGGACTAGCTGGGGGCAGTGAGTCTGGGGGCCTGTGGTGCGGTTAAAACCAGATTATGTGGTTCCATCAGGACATGCTTGCTATTCAGTGGGGTCCATAAGGAAGTTAGAATGCTGGGGCTTGGGGCAGCTTTATTAGGATTTCATCAGGTTAATAATCTGTATTTTAAAAAGCACCAGTAAAACATTTTATTTAACTGCATAGAAGAACAAAAATGCAGGAGACCAAAACAGAATTTTTGTTACTCCTTGTTTAACTTAAAATATATTTCTTTAAAAAAAACTCTAGCAGAAGTTCATAGTTATTTTTACAACACTTTCAACCAACCAACCAATCAACCTATAAACAGCTGTTAAGTGCTTACTATATACTAGGCACCAGGCAAAATGCTAAATATACAAATAAAGTTAAAAACAACCCCCGTCCTGAGCTTTGCATATAGGGATTTTTGTATTTGTTGGTGATTGTCAAGTTCACTATTAACAGAAGAACCAGCCTTTGTCAGTTGATAACATATTTTTTTTAATTCTTAAGAGACTAGAAAATAGAGTAGGATGCATTTTTTTCAAAGTAAAATTATAATGTATTTTTTCTGTTGTTTTTTTGCATTTAAAGTACATTTGCACAGAGAAGAGAAATTATAGTAAAAGTATAAACATTTTTTTTTCATCAAATAGAAAGACTATGCCTGGTTTTTCTAGTGTTGTTATTATTATTATTTGCTTCTTGGAGGGGGAAAGGCAGGGCAATTGGGGTTAAGTGACTTGCCCCAGGTAACACAGCTAGTAAGTGTTAAGTGTCTGAGATCAAATTTGAACTCAGGTCATCCTGACTCCAGGGCCGGTGCTCTATTCACTTCACTACCTAGTCACCCCTATTATTTTTTTTTAAAGAAAATAAATCAACAATGAAGAATTTTGACCCCAGAGTAAGAACAAGTGAAACATGCCTCCATTTTCCTAGCACAGAGATGGTGGAGGTATGGAACTAGGCATTTGTTAACAGACACAACCAGTGTGGAGGCTGGTTTTGTTAAATGACTTTGGTTACAAGGGCAATGGGGCAAGTCATTGAATAGGGACAGTGGCACAAACAAAAACATTGATAAAACATTTATTGAAAATGAAAATCTTTGAGACCCACATTTTGAGATGAGGAAACTGAGACCCAGAAAAGTTAAAAGACTGACCAGTCCAAGGTTCTGTTTATTAAGTGATAAAGGTGGGAACAAGTAACTTTTGTTGGTGGCAGCACCAGGGATTGCCTTTAGGTCTTTTGACACCAAATCCAGTGCTTTTCTCATCACCTTTATGCTGCTCTGGGGAAAAGCAGTGACTGGCACTGCTCTGGTGGCTTTGTTTAATTATTTAGTACAAGGGAGAATTCAACCTGGCCTGGTGCCTATTTCCGGAAATGACTGCAATGTAAAAAAAAATTTTTTTTAAACATTGCTTGGAAATCAGAAGACCTAGGTTTGAATCTTGGCTCTGCTATTTAATACTTGTGAGACCTTGGGTTCCTGAGCTGCTCCTGTCTCAGGGCAGGCAGCCCCTAATGGAATTGCTGCAGAGCAAGAAGTTTTTTGGAAAGAGGAACCCCATGTAGCTAAGGACTCCATAGATGGACACTCGGGCTGCCCAGCCTATGGAACTGTCAATCTCAGGCCTCTGTATTCACTGCCATGAACAGGCCAGGAGCAGTTATTCTCTTGGGATTCAATTATTCCCAGGCACAATATCACACCTCTGTCTCAACACCTGCTACTGAGCCCCTGGGACAGAAACTGGGCCAGAAGTTGATTAATGATGCAGAGTGGGTGACATATTAAGGTAGGGATTCCTCGCTCTTTGTCTCCCAGGCACTAGTTGCTGAAAGATCAGTCAGGCAGTGGAGCTCCTGTAAAATGTTGGGGCTGGGAATCCTAGCTAGCCTTCCTTTTAATGCCTAACTGTGTTTGGTCAGCTTTGACTGTAGCTAAATTATTGTTAAGCTCAAGTTTCTAATCCGGAAGATGGCCAGAAGGAAATATTCTAGAACGGTATGGACAGCTTAGTCAGGCACTTAGTTAAGCAACGATGATACAAAGAGAGGCAAAGAACAGTCTAAGTTTATTTCTGCCTCCAAGGCAGTAATGCAGGCACTCTGAGATGTTTCTGGGCCCCATGTTTTCAGGCCCTACTTCTAGCCATATTTCTAGTTTATGCACTAGAGGCAAGATGGAGTAGAGGACAGAGAACTGAGGGAATCAGGAAAACCAGGGTTCTAGTTCTGCCCTGACACAGATGGACTGTGGGACCCAGGCAAGTCACCTAACCTCTCTCCATCTCTATCTCTTCCCTCCCTCCCCCACTTTCTCTCTCTCTTTCTCCCTCTCTCTTTCCCTCTCTCCCTCACTCTCTCTTTTATCCCTCATTTTCTTTCTTCCTCACTTTCTCTCTCTCCTCTCCCATCCTCTCTCTTTTTTCTCTCTAACTTTCTCTTTCTCCCCTTTCTCTTTCTTTCCTTCCCTCTTCCCCCTCTCTTTCTCCCTCTTTCTTTCCCTCTCTCCATCTTTCTTTTTTCTCCCTCATTTTCTCTTTCCCTCACTTTCTCTCTTCCTTCCTTCCTTTCTCTCCTGTTCTATCTCCCTCTCTCTTTTTCTCCCACTTTTTCTTTCTCTCCCTCATTTTCTCTCTCTTTCTTCTTCTCTCTCATTTTCTCCTATTCTCCCTTTCTGTATATACACATACATATGTATACATACACATATACATGTACCCGATATATAGCATGTATATATCTATATATAGATATGTAGATAAATATACTTGATAAATAAGCAAGTTCTCTGTTCTTCCCTGTGGCTCAACAAAACCTCTCAAACTTATGAAGCATTTTTTCTTGTGAATAGGGGCTTGACTCTATCTTTTTCTTTTTCCTTTTCTGTTATTTATTGGTTTTTAAAGTTAAACTTTTTTTTAATTGATAAGAATTTATTTTCTCTCTTCATCCCTCCATTGGAAAAAAAGAAAACACATAAAAAGGCATAAAGTTTCTCTGATAAAGGTTTTATTTCCAACATATATAAGAAACTTATTCAAATTTATAAGAATCAGAGCCATTCCCCAACTGGTAAATAGTCAAAATATGTGAATCAGCAGTACTCAAGAGAAGAAATCCAGGAGACAGGTAATATCCAACGTGACTGAAACTTGTGGTATAATATTAGAATCTTCCATCCCACAAACCTCCCTTTGGTTCTTCATTTTGAGAATGAACCATATGAAAAAAATACTACTAATAGAGAAATGCAGATTAAAGCAACTCTGAGGTTCTACCCCACACCTGTTAGAGGGAAAGTTGGCAAAAAGGGAAAATGATAAAAATTGGGGGGACTGAGTTAATTAGGCCCTTTAATGTGCAGTTGTTTTGATTCTGTCTTAAGGAGATAGAGCAGCTTCTTATCAGAAGGGTAAACCTCCTTCCTGCCTCCCTAAAGCCACAACAAAGCAGGGACCACAGGCATTAACAATTAAAGGCATAGATTCAAAGACTTTCCCAGTAGTTACTAACTTTAGGGAATGTACCCCAAACTATGTAATTATAAGCCATCTTCTGAGAAGTTTCCAGTTCAATTCAACTCAACAAACATTTATCAAGGGCCTCCTTTATATGAGGCACCAGACTAAGTTAACTGTAGTTGCAGTTACAAGTCTCTTTCCCATCTATTATCTGTGCTTTTGATCTCCACAATAATCCTGTGTAGGGTAGGCATTGTTCCCCTTATTTTACATATGGGGAACCTGAGGCAGAGACTCCCCCCTTTTATGACTTGCCCGAGGACTTTAACTTCTGACTTAATCTTAAACTAATTAATTAAACTAATTAATCTCAAACTAAACTAATCTGACTTAATCTTCTGACTTCAAGCCCCTTGCTTTTGAGGGCCTGTAGAGTGTCTAGCACCCTACTAGGTATTTGGGGAAGACATATTAAATACTAGGTCTAGTTATTGCCATTCCCAGACCATTTTCCACCTCATCACCTATTTATTCAACAAACATTTATTGAGTGCTTACTATTTGGAGGTAGAATATTGGGAGAGGGGAGAAATAGAAAAGTAGTACTCACAGATTATAGGGTAAGGTATGAGATAAGGCTAATCATATTAATTCCAAGAGATAAATAGAGTAATTACCAGAGTGAATGGTTGTAGGTTAGAGGCACCAAATATTGTCTGTCTGCCATCCTTCTATCCCTCCATTGATGGCTTGATGGGGCCTTGCGTGGTTTTGATACCAATGGTGGCCAACACAATGCAGAAGATATTTTGACCTCCAGCCTCCTCCAAGTCCACCAAAGTGACACTTGGCCTGGAAAGAAAAAAAAGGAAGTTGGAGAAAGAAATTAATTAATGCCAGAGAATTACAGAATCTTATATAGCTGAAAGGGACCTCAGAGACCATCCAGTCTAATTTCCTCATTTTAGAACGATGAGGGGAAGATTACACTAATCATAAAATTTCAAATCTAGGTTTTTTTAAGTCCAAGGCATTTAATATACATTTCTCTCCATCATGATGGTCACCATTTGGATGAGAAAAGGATGTTTGATACCAAATTCTTAGGGTTCAATATTCCTCCAGAGCAATGAAGCCTTTCTTTCTGATTTTTGTGGTCTAGGTTCAGGAGACAGGGAACATGCAAGGTGATTGAAACTTGGGGTACAACATTAGAGGTTCCCACAAATCTCCCTTTAGTTTTTGGTTTTGGGAATGAGTCCTATAGCCAATACATCTTTCCTTAGGAGTTTGGAACTCTCTTGTCCATGAGTCCTTTCAGTTGATGTTAACAAATGGACTGTATGAAGTAGAGTAATATTTGCCTCTCTCTAAGTGGATGCCCAAATCTTGCCCCCATCATCACTACATACACCTTTTACACACACACTCACATAGACACACAGACAAACCAACAGACAGACACACACACACGCACACACAAACACACTAGAAAGGAACTTTCCCATTGGCCTACCTCAATGTCTGAAAAATTTTCTGCATGAGAATTTCTGGACCTTGACAATTTTGACTTGGTTCTGTTACCTAGGATGGAAAACACATTCTTTGGGTTACACATCATTAGTGATTAGTATATTGAAGAAAAACCCCAGAACTATAATGTCACAGATCCCTTTAACATGGAACATAAATTCAAACCTATTTTGATTCTGTTCGTGGGAAGAAGGTAGAGAAAGGTCAGTTATATTAAACGATTCATCTCTTCTGAGGGCTGCAGGGAGGAGCTCTGAGCAGCCAGAGCTGAGGGTGAGGTTTGCTAACTGAGCACATGACCTTCAAATGACCAGGTGATGGTAAAATAGAGTTTAATCTGGAGTGGTAACATGGTGTAGTGCCAAGATGTTCCTGAGTTTGAGTCCTGGGTCTGACACTGAATTAGTTCTGTATAAATTCTTAGGGCCTCAGTTTCCTCATCTATAAAATACAAAAACCTAACAGAGAAATAGCAACTGCTGACCCATCTCACAGTTTTGTGAACAAAGAATGAGGCAACTGATGAAGGTGAGAGAGCTATAAGTAAGGTACCGTTGACATGAAACAATTTTGCCTCATGGAAGTCTTGGCAGGGGGGTTGGATGCCTGAATGTAACAGGTGTTTTGAATGAACTTTGCAGAAAGTTTTCCAAAATAATTTGCCGGGAAGAGCATTGAATTTGTCAGCAGAAGGCCTGGGCTCAAGATCTGCTTCCATTAATGTGTGGTTTTAGGCAAGTTATCTCCTTTAAAGGGACAGTGGATTGGACCCTGGATTTGGACATGGGTATGAATCCTACTTCCTAGCTCTGTTATTTACTACTCATATGACCTTGGGATACTCTAGATGACCTTTAAAGATCATTTAACAGTCACTTCTTAAGCACCTACTTTCCACTAGGCAATTCTACCTGTACACCTACATCTCCTCTCTGGGCCTCAGTTCATTATCAGTACAATTTATGACTACATGATCTTTGAAGTCCCAGCTTTAAAACTATGATTCTACCCTTGGTCAATGACGTTTATTCTTCTTTCCTTTTCCCTTGTTCTCTTCTTCAATCACCCCGCTTTCTTTCGCTCTCTGTGTCTCTGAGTCAAGAGAAATCAAATGGATGCTTAAAATTCCCCTACAAATACAGGTCCTCAAGAGAATCAAGGAAGCAGAGACTGGAAAGGACTGGCCTGATGGTGGATTTTTATTAATCTTCTCACTCCTCTGGTCATTAAAGGGTGGCTCTTCTGGACGAATCAAAGGTCAAATAACTCAATGCTGCCTCCTGCATAACAGCTTTGCTCCCTTGGTAAGTCATTGCTTATGTCATGTTCCTTTTGAACCTTCATTAAGCCATGGTAGCTGAAGTCTTGGTTCCAGTGACTATTCTCCCTTGAGCAGATCATGTAAATCTGCTTGTGCAGAGAGTCAGATAAAGTAATGCTATTTATCCTTCAATTGTATTGAAGTATATTCCTGAATTAACATGATTGAAGGGGGACACATAAAGTTTTTAAAATGATAACTGTAGCTTACCAAGAGTCTGCTTCTTTTGTGAATAAACTTTGTGTAGGGGATAGATAGAAAAAATCTCTGCTTCTTAGGCTCATATCAAATCAACAAACATTTATCGAGCGCTTACCAATTACAATTACAATTACAATTGCCAGCACTGTGCTAGGTTCTGGGGGTAAAAAGAAAGGCATGTTCTCTGCCCTGAAGGTTCTAATGATACATACAATATACTCGTAGTTATACACTTGCAATATACACTTACATATACACATGTGTGTATGTGTAGACACGCATATATTTATTTAATTTATATTAACATTTAACTTCACAGCAATGTCTAAGAGACAGCTTCATATATATTTTCACTCGTGTCCGACTTTTTGTGACCCCATTTGGGGTTTTCTTGGCAGAGATACTAGAGTAGTTTGCCATTTCCTTCTCCAGCTCATTTTTATAGATGAGGAAACTAAGACAAACAAAGCAAAAACAAGCAAAGCTGTTATGCAGGAGACAGCAATGAGTTATTTGACCTTTGATGCGTCCAGAACAGCTACCCATTAATGACCAGAGGAGTGAGAAGATTAATAAAAATCCACCATCAGGCCAGTCCTTTCCAGTCTCTGTTCCTGGATTCTTTTGAGACAAACAGAGTGAAGTGACTTAACCAGGGTCACCCAAGTAGTAAGTATCTGAGGCTGGATTTGAACTCAGGAAGACGAATCTTCTGCCGCCTTCATATGTATGTATATACGGCCATATATGTGTGTATATCTAATATCTATTTCATATATAAATGAACAGTTCTCTTTTTGGAAATTTCTATTTAATTAAAAGCAATTTGCCTCCAGACATTATTTTTTCTTCATGGTTCTGAACTGAGCTGTTTAAGAGATTGTTTCTTCACTGGAGAGGTCATTAGGATCTGCTCCAGGACCATAGATCCAGTCCCCAGTTTTAAGCTCTAAGAGAGACACAAGGTATTTTTCTGTCAAAGCCCTTATCTTTTTTAGGCCATAAGGGAAAAGCAATGCTGGAGACAGAGATTGCTGGTCTTTAAGTTTTGGGCCAGAGTGAGAGCATTAAAACAGCCAATATTATTACACACATATTTGTTCAGCAGGATTTCTGTTAAGTGTTTCCTGTGGTGATTATCACATCACAAACTACTGATGGATTTGATAAGTAAATAAACAATCTGTAATTCTGAGACAGCATCTTGAGTTCTCACTGGGACATGGAGAAAGAATTCAGTGAAATCAGTCTTAGAACTCCTCATTGTCTTGTGAAGGCCCCTGCTCTCTTTTGTATTATATGTGAGTGTTTATAACAGCATGAAATAATGCTTCCTGCCATATTCTCTGTCCATCTCTGTGACAGTGAGATGGACCATGGCTGTGTGTCCAGTAAATTAACTTCCTTCAAAACACAATAGAGTCCACAGCACTGTCCAAGAGACGGCTTCATTTCTTATGGGTTTTATGGCAAAATGATTGTGTATACAAATTAGATCAGTGTTCAGCCAAACAAATGCTTATTTTATGAGTGACTTGCTCTCTCTAAGGCACTGACTTTGCCCAGAGGCTTATGAATTCAAAGTGAGATGCCCAGAGCTGAGACCTGCCAAGTTTTCATCTAATTGACTTGGACATGGGATCTCTTAGTTCTTCCCATTCAATCATCACCTTATATTCCAGGATAAAAAGCTGCAATTATTTGAAGTAGTTGAAATTTGAATGACCTAGATAATTAGCTCAGTGAAGCTGGCTTAAAGTTTATTGACACAAATGCCAGTTCCATTAAAGGTTTGGTACAAAGAGAGAGTCAGTGAGACAGCTGGTTGACTACAGTGAATCGAACAGTGAATGGCACCAGATATGTAGATAGTGCAAGGGGTTTTCAGTAATTACTCTAATTTCCATAACCCACTTTGCACTGGATTATGGAAAACCAGAAAGGCTTTAGTGTTGATCAGACCTTCCTTATCCTTTATGAAGGGCATCATGCTGCACAGGAATGCAGAGTGAATGTGATTTCCCTCCTTAAAGCAGCCCTCATTAAGGTCCTGACTTTGGTCACTCTGGGGGCCACTTAGCTCATTGCCTCTTCCTCTAGTTTATGGTCACGTACAGCCCAAGTGAGAGAGCTTGTACGTAGAGTCATATAATTGTGGAGTTATAGAAATTTGTGCTGGAAAGGATTTCCCCAAGTGATGGGCACAAGAGGATGCTTTTAAAAGTGAATTTGTTATTATAAACTTAATAACCATCCAACAAAAAAGACATAAAATAAGGAAAAAGTTTTATATTAAACTCTTAGTAATTAGAAAAATGGAACCAGATGAGCTGGCAGATAACAAGAAAGCAAAGGAAATGGTTTTTTTTGTCCTAAATGACCTTCCAAATCTGTCTGAAGTTTATTACCCTGTTTGTTTTTCCTCAACAGATGATGTGATTTTCTCTGATACATTCCAATCAAAACACTTCTCTCTGACCACCACTATCCTATAGCTGTATGGAACAGGTCTTGCTTCTGAGAGCTACTCAAGACTGATCCAAGGTGACTGTTGGAGAGAGAGTAAGACTAAATGAGGTTCCAAGCCATAATTTGGAAATGGTTTCATTTTGTGATGGACCTGGCCGTGTGTGTGTGTGTGTGTGTGTGTGTGTGTGTGTGTGTGTGTGTGATTTGATGACATTAGGCTGACTCTGAACATCTGAACTTGACCAGATGATCAATTGAGCTAATTTCTTCATCTACAGTTAATTCTCAGTTAGTTAAATGATAGATTACATGACATATGTAATACATACACATATATCTATCTATATGTGTGTGTTTCATTGCTCTTTTTCACTGTTTTTAATTATGTCATTTTTGAGAATAGATAGTATTCAAAGGAGACGTGTAAGAAGTAACTCTTAAAGAGCACACTTCAATAACTCTTAGAAGTATTGCAGAGGCTAATGGTATAGGGAAGTCAAGTATTTTAAGCCCACAATGAAACAAGATCAGTTGCACTGAAGTTTGAAGGAAAGTATTATAAAGATGAAAAGCAGAACCATGAACCCACAAACTATTGCTGTGAAAAATCTTAATTAATCCTCAGGAAACAGGCAGAGACCTTCAGAGGAACCTGGCAGCTAGAGTAATTTTTTCTTCTAGACTTTTTTTTTGCCTTTTTTGGAGGGTAGTTAAGTGACTTGCCCAAGGTCAAACGGATAGTTTTTGTGTTAAGTGACTGAGGCTGGATTTGAACTCAGGGTCTCCAGACTCCAGGGCCATTCACTGTGCCACCTAGCTGCCCTGCAGATAGACTTCTTGAAGTTAGAACAGCAAGATCAGTAAAAGACTGTCTATGAAGAAAAAACATTTGTCACAACAAGGAATAGAGTACTAAAGATTGAAAAGGGTCATTTTTTTTGATGAAACTAATTACTTTTCATTCAAGGTTATTCCAAAGTGATGGCCAGACAGAATTCACATGAGCCCATAAGTTCTGGGCCTCTTTGTAAGACTGTAAAATATCCACCCATGTTTTGTAGATTTTTTTTTTACTTTTATTATTCCTTGAAGTCTTGTTTCTGTTGAGGGAGTGATGAACTCTGACAAATATATTTGAATTTGTATCTGTAGCACTTAGCACAGTGTCTAGCATACAATAAGATAAATGCTTATTGATTGATATAGTGAAGAGTCAAATTGCTTTGGAATTGCAAAAATCTCCAAAGGGAGATTAAAAATTGTACCACAACTTTGCACCATCATAAAAGGTTAAGACATTTTTTTTTCTTAAGTTTGTGTGGGAAATGACCTAACTTAAACCTCATTGGAAAATCTATTGGCCTTATTCAAGGCTAGAAGTGGAAATGTGTCCGCAGCACCACTATTGGACTACCTCCTGCATGTTCTTGGGTAAGTCACTTCCCCTGGAAAGGCCTGGAAAGGACAAGTGAGAGAACACTGGAGCTAGAGTTGATTCAGAACCAGCAGCCATTTTGCTAGGTGAGACCCCAGAGTCCAGTCCTTAGACCTTTTGTTTCCCCCCATTCCCTGGAAAGTCATCCTTCTAAAACTCTGATCCCTTTCTAAAAAATGTTTTATTTTTAATTTATGGAATAAAATAAACATTTCTATAACACAGTATAATAAAAAATGATTGCACATGAAGCTGAAAATCTACTAAGTATAACTTGCTATCTTTTTAAATATACAGCAAGGTTATCATGTAAATTTCTTTTTTTCCCTTTCCTCCTCCCTCACCCCACCCTAGATATAGCCACCATTAGAGTCCAATAGGTATCTCTATATGTAAAAAACTTGTCCAATTGCGTTCCTATTCCACTAGAAGGAGAGGTTCGGGAGGGAAGTGATTCAATCCTGCCCTTCTCCCCACTTCCCACCCACTGCAGGCAGCAACTGGAAACCCTATTTCTTTTCAATGCTTGTTTATGTCTCCATGATATTTGAAAATACTACTATTTAAAAATGTGACAGTTTGCAGTGAGAAATATAAAAGAAAACATTTTCTTCTCTGAGCCTCACTTATAAAAATGAGGGGTTGTATTACATCAACCATAATAAGCATTTATTAAGCACCTACTGTGTGCTAAGCACTGCAAATGGCACAACAGAAAAGAAACAGTCCCTGCCTTAGTGTTCATTCTGGCTCTGACATTTTGATTGGTTGAGTGCCTCACCCCACCCGCCATATTGTGCTAGCCCCAGTTATGTTTCACTTTTTAGCCCTACTACTTTCTTACCTGTCCCCAAAAGGGAGCACCCTCTTCCCCCTTTCACTCTCCACTTCCATCCTCCCCAGCTGCTTTCCCGGTCTGGAATTATAATTTTCTTCAATACTGTTACATTGTGCTCAAGGGTGGCTAGGTGGTGCAGTGAATGGGGCACCAGCCCTGGAGTCAAGAGGACCTGAGTTCAAAGGCCTCAGACACTTAACATTTACTAGCCATGTGACCTTGGGCAAGTCACTTAACACCAATTGCCCTCCCCCCCCCAATAAAATAGATACTTAAAAAAAAAGAAAGTGTGCTCATCTCCCCTGTGTATCCACTCATCATCTCTGTGGCTTCCTGTACCCAAGCTCCTCTGCCCACCACTACTCCCCTATTTGTGTTCTTCTCACTATTAGAATAGAAGATCTTTGAGGGCAAAGTTTATTAGCATTACCAGTGCTTAGCATATAGTAAGGACTTAAATGCTTTTAAAAATTCATTTATTCATTCAGTCTGGGATTCCTCTTATCACTGTTAGTTCCTTTGCTGAGGTTTCTTCTCCACTTACTAGTTCCAAAGCTCAGTCCATCAGAACTAGGGAGAGAAACAAATTGCTTTTGTCAGACAGAGTTAGAATTAGTCTGTGAAGGGACAGTTCTCAGAGTATATAGGTCAGAAGGCTCTGGGACCAAAGAAGCAACAAGACTCCTCTCTAAGCGTGGCTGCAGCTGGTCTCTGTGATGGAGTCCATTCCTTTAATCACCGGTGCCATAGAGACAGTTTGAGGGGTAGAGTAAAAAGCTTCCTTGACATCACTCATTTGTCAGATCTCACTGCTGGGAAGATGAGGGAGAATGAGAGAGGGCATGGTTCCTACCCAAGGCTGCAGCCTCCAGGGAAGATCTTCCAAGTCTTTGGGTGGCAGAGGTAGGCAGGCAACGCAGTCTGATATCTTGTCATGGTGACATATACATTAACACTACTTCCCCCACATGTATACCTGAGAGCCTCCTTACTCCTCTCCCACCCCCAATGTATTTTTTCAAGAGAAATATGAGTTGTTATTCATTAAAAGAACATATGCTGTCTCTTTCTGTGTGTCAACATAAGAATTTTCCAGTGGAGCAAACCTAGACATGATTCATTGCCTCCCACGGAGCAGAATCCTTTCACCTTCCATCAGAGGGCTCTAGAGATGGGAAGCTAAGGCAAACTGACACCCTTTACCTTAGGCTGTTGCTTATTGTTATTCTTGGTCTACCTTCTGCCACTTTCCTTCAGTTTCCTCATCTGTAAAATGGGGTTAATGAGACTTGTGCTGTTGATGTAGGTAACAAGACTAAGAGAAAAGGGCTCTGTAAATCTTAATGCATCATATATATGGGAAATATTATTATGATTTGTATTTTATAGATAAGAAAATGGAGGTCCAGAGTGATTAAGTTGTTTGCCCAAGATCACATAAGCTGAGAAGTAGAGGAGCTAGGACTCTAACCCAGTCTTCCAACTGTATTCCATTATATATTCCATATATATTCCAACCAATACTTTTTCTACCCTACCACGAGGGGGGGCGTGTGGAGAAGGGAGAAGAGGGGAGAGAAAGAGAGGGGGAGTCAGAAAAAAGGAAAAAAAGAAAGCAAGAGAGAGGGAGAAAGGGAAGGAGAGAGAGAAAGAGAGAGAGAGAGAGAGAGAGAGAGAGAGAGAGAG
>NW_027185764.1:29612217-29620577 GCF_028583685.1 Petaurus breviceps papuanus | reverse complement strand
ACAGAGAGAGAGAGAGACAGAGAGAGAGACAGAGAGAGAGAGAGAGACAGAGAGAGAGAGAGAGAGAGAGAGAGAGAGAGACAGAGACAGAGACAGAGAGAGGAAGAAGGGAGGGGAGGGAATGCTAATCTGTTTTTGCTTATGAAGGTTAATATGATCTAGCTGCAGTTGGGAAGTCACAGTTATAGATTTTACAAACAAGGTGACATGTAAGTTCAATTCAATTAAATTCAACAACTATTTCTAGAGCACCGACTATGTTCAAAATATTGAACTAGGTGCTTCAGGGGATATATTTTAGCAAAAATATGATACAGCAAAGGACAAAAGAAAACTTAGAGGGAAACACAGAAAAGATGGATAGCATTGAAAACAATGTATAGTATTTATTACATAGGTTTTTTTAAAGTAAATAGTCTGAAATAGAACTTTATTCTTTTATACTGAATCCTTTCTTTATGTTCTGTTGGTTACATGGAAATGTTCTCTTTTTTTCTCATTTTGTATTTAAGTTTAAAATGAACAAAAAAAAATAGAAAAATAAGAATAAGAGTTAGCTTTTGCCTTTGAGGAGCATACAATCTACTTAGGAAAGAGAGTTATAAATGCAAATAAGAAAGCAAAAGAGGCACCAAAAGATGGATTCACAGTTAGAGTGAATAATAGATATTTGATAAATGTTAAATTGGAAAGCATACTTCAGCAGAAAGCCCTAATTATTCTATAAATCATGTCATGGGCACTGATGGAACTCTGGACCTGGAGTCAGGAAGACCTGAGTTCAAATCTGGCCTCAGATACTTACTAGCTGTGTGACCCTAGGCAAGTCACTTAATCCTCCTTTGCCTCAGTTTCCTCATCTGTCACCAAGAGTCGGACATGACTGAAGCAACTGAACAACAAAAAACCACGAGTTTCTCATCCTATATCCATTCGGTTAATATTTTGTTCTAAGTCTGGGACTTTTAATTTATCTTATCCATCTAGCCTGTCAAGATTTTTTTGCATACTTATTCCCAGTTTGGTGTCTTCTGCAAATTTGATAAATATGACGTCTATACCTTTATGAAAGTTATTGACAAAAATATTGAATAACACAGGAATAAGGACAGATTCCCTAGGCCATTGGCCTCCCTCCAAGTTAACATCAGTTCCCCACTCTTTAGGTCCATCTAACTGTATTATCATCCACGTCAAATCTTTTCATCTTATCCACATTAGAGATTTTGTCAAAAGTTTTGCTGAAATTTAGATATTCCATGTCTGTAACACCCCCAGCCATTTATGAGTCTAGTAACCCTGTCAAAAAAAGATAATGAGGTTAATCGGGCATGACCAGTTCTTTTAAAAAGTAACTTTTATTGATGCCTTTTTTTTACATCACATTCTCAGTAAATATACTGCTATGCCTTCTCTCCTTGCCCCAAATTGAAGCTTTCCTTTTAACAAAGAAAAATAGCCAAGCAAAAACACTGATTCAGTGATTATGTCTGACAGTGTGGTCACCACGGCACACATTCTTGAAGTTATACTCTCTGGTAGTGTCTGGCACTTAGTAGGCACTCAATCAGAGCTTTTTGAGTCATTGTTGAGACCCTTTGATCTGTTCCAAATATTCCTAGTCTTCCCTTTAATAGTGCATTCTTGATCTTGGCCAGGAATTGAAGTCAAGCTCACTGGCCCATAATCTGGAGACTGTAACTTCTTCCCTTTCTTTGCAAATTGGGATATTTGCCCACTTACAGTATTGGCACATGTTGACCATTCCATTGCTGTGATTGTTCAAAGACTGTTGATGATAGTGCAACATCCACCTGAAGCAGCAGTTCTGTCCCATCTTGGATCTTTCTCTTGCCCTAATAGAGTTAAATGGCCTCTTTTCTTGTACTAAGCTTCCTCATCAGCCTGGCTTATTCTGAGCTTTATAACTTCTAGCACTATTCTCATAGGACCATTTTTAGCAACTGCAGTAGCCAAGGCTACCACACATCCTCCAATTAACCTTGCTAGCTTGTCTGAAGGACAGCTTGGCATGGGGGCATCCCAGCCAACTTTAGAATAGGAAGAATAATTCTAGATTGGGTGTGAGGAAGCTTGAATTTTAGCCCCAGCTCTGCACTGACTCTCATCATGGGAAAGTCATTACATTTCTTAGTGTTTCTCTCTCCTTAAAGTAAGAATACCTGTTTTTGCTTTGCTCATAGGGATATGAATAGGCTATATGAATCACAGAACTAGAGGGGACCTTAGAGATCATATAATCCAATTAGTTAATTTTACAGATGATGAAACTAATGTGCAAAGGGGGAAATCACTTGTATGAGTTCATGCATCTAGTAAGTAACAGAGCTGAAACTAAATACCTAGTACCAGATTCTCAGTCTGTTTCACCAGCCTACTTTTCAGTCTTCTCTTTCTTCTCCACTCTACTACCTATAGTCTGTCCTTCCCTCCCCTCCCCTCCCTTCCCCTTCCTTACTATTCCCCTTCTCTCCCCCCCCCTCCCTCCCCTCCCCTCCCCTCCCCTTCCCTTCCTTCCCAGATAGAAGTTATCAGAGTGGAAAATGGTGAGAATACTCCAGGGAATGGCATACCATGTATCTATCTCTATCTCTATCTCTATCTCTACATCTATGGACAGCTTGGTGGCATACTGGATAGAGAGCCAGCTTGGAGTCAGAAAGACCTGAGTTCAAATCTGACTTCAGACATTTACCAGCTGTGTGACCCTAGACAAGTCACTTAACCCAGTTTGCCTCAGTTTCCTCATCTGTAAAAGGAGCTGGAGAAGGAAATGACAAACCACTCAAGTATCTTTGCCAAGAAAACTTCAAATGGGGTCATGAAGAGTCAGACTCATTGAAATGACCAAGGAACTATAACAAAATCTACATCTCTATCTCTTTTTGTTTATGCCTTTATCTCTATATCTGTCTCTCTCTCTATTTGTCTATATATCCATATTTAGATCTATATCTGGTAATATGTAAATGTGTTAGCTCCACAAAGCCTTACTCTGATGCATAGTGATGACCCTGGGTTTCCAAAGATTATGCCAGCAAAGCATAATAAGCTCTGACAGTTTCTACCATGCTAGAAAGACAGAGTATGACCATTATAACAGATTGAGCCTTTTTCCTGAGGGCTAACCTAACTATCCACAAAGAAGTAAATCAGGCCATCTATAGGTGTCTTTCTTTTTGTTAACTCTATCCCCAGTGCTTCACACAGTGCATGGCTCATAGTAGGTACTTAAGAAATGGTATTGGATTGAAGATGAAGCTTTTTTGGTCATGACAACCTGTGAAACAGAAAAAAAATGGCCCTCAGACTAACATAGCCCAATTCCATTGCTGTGGTGATAGAGGTACTATAGCAGAAGGGGGAAGAGGGTTCTAAGAGTCACACAATTTTTAGACCTTCAATAAAGTTGAATTTAAACAGTGGTTTTCTAAATGTGAGATCTTTGTTCAATGATCGTTAAGTGGCCATATTGCAAGAAGAGCTGAGTCATAGCAATCTTACTACTAACAAAACCAGAAGAAAGAAGGAAGTTGTAGGTAAATGGAAGTTTGTCTCAGAGGTGCACCTTAGAGAAGGAAGAATGGAATTGTCAGAATGGAATGTTCAGAGGCAAAGAGAAGCATTTTTTATGGGATATTTGGTCATCACACTTAAGTACTAAAAGATAAGTATTTGCAAAAATACCACAATGAAGATAATTGCAGTTTTTGTACCAACATTAGCTACTGAGGATTAAGTGGTAGAGATATCTTATGAAGAACTTGATAAGACAGTCCAAATCAAATCAAAATGCATTCTGATACTCAGTGACTCCAAAGCAAAATGAAAAGTGAGGGTAAGAGAAATATGTGGGAAAAAATATGTTCAGAAAAGAAATATGTTCAGAAAAAAGAATGAGAGATGCCAAAGACATAGATTATACAGAAACCTCCTGCCTCTATATAGTATGAACATGTTCTTCATTTTAATTAATATTTTTATATTTATATAATATATTATTATATAATTTTATATTTAATTTATTTGTATATTATTGTATATTGTATTATTTAATAATTTTTATATTATTATATTTACATATATAATTGTATGTAAGAACAAGTTTTAATATTCATTTAAATTTTTTTTGAGTTCTAAATTCTCTCCCTCCTTCTTATTCCCCCTCATTGAGAAGGCAAGCAAGTTGATATAGGTTATGCATGTGCAGTTATGTAAAACATATTTCTACATTAGCCGCATTGTGGAAGAAAACACAGACTAAAAAAAAAAACCCAAAAGACAAACCACAAACTCAAGGAAAAAAAAGCAAAAAAAAAATATGCTTCGATCTGCATTCAGATTCTGTTACTTCTTTTTCTGGAGGTGGATAGCATTTTTCATCAGAAATCCTTCTCTTGGACTATTGTATCAATCAGAATAGCTTAGTCATTCACAGTTGATCATCATTCAATATTGTTTTTACTGTGTATAGCTTTCTCCTGGCTCTGCTCACTTCACTTTGCATCAGTTCATTTAAGTCTTTCCAAGTTTTTCTGAAACCCTCCTGCCCATCATTTCTTATAGTACAATAGTATTCCATCACAATCATATACCACAATTTGTTCAGCTATTTCTCAATTGATGGACATTCCTTTAATTTCCGATACTTTGCCGCCACAAAATGAGATGCTATAAATATTTTTGTGCATGTAGGTCCTTTTCCTTTCATCTCTTTGGGATACAGACCTAGTTGTGGTATTTCTGGGTCAAACGGTGTGCACACTTTTGTAGCCCTTTGGGCATAGTTCCAAATTGCTCTCCAGAATAGTTAGTTGTGTTCACAACTCCACCAACGATGCATTAATATCTTGATTTTTCCATATCCCCCTTCAATATTTGTCATTTTCCATTTATGTCATGTTAGCCAATCTGATAGGTATGAGGTGGTTCCTCAGAGTTTTTTTTAAATTTGCATTTCTCTATTCAATAGTGATTTAGACCATTTTTCATATGAGTATGGATTACCTCATCTAAAAACTGCCTGTTCATATCCCTTGATCATTTGTCAGTTGGGGAATAACTTGTATTCTTACAGATTTGGCTCAGTTCTCTATATGCTTGAGAAATGAAGTCTTTATCAGAAAAATTTGCTTCCTTTACTGATCTCATTTTTCTCATGAAAGAAAATGTCCACCTTTTCAATATATAAACATTCTGCTCATGATGATATATATCAGGGAGACATGGAATACAACTGCTCCTGAAGAACTAAAAATGATCTACTTTGACACTGAACCCCAAGGACTACAGGGCCTTTTTAATCTGACGTGTGCTTTAAACTTTCTGATATATTTTCTCTCCCCCTCCTTGTGGCGTTTTAATTTCTGTTGGTAGCTCCTACATTTAGCACAAAACTTTGCACACAGTAGGTGCTTAAATACTTTTTCATTCAGTCATTAATTCAAAGAGCAATAGAGAAGCTCATGGTGGGTGAGGATCTCTATAGAAGAATAGGATCAAAAAGAAATAGTTAAGAAATAAAGTTAATAGTTAATAATAGTTAATAGTTTCTTCCTATATGCCAGGAAGAAATGATGGGCTGCTCACCTGGTAAGTATGAGGGATGACAGAGAGACAGGTCAAGTGCTCCATTGGTATCCCCATAATATCAAGCGAAGCTGAGGAAGGCCTCCAGCACACTGAGCAGAACCCCTGACGTGACCTTTTTTGGACATGGGCAATAGTAGTGCAGGATGGGAAGGTGTGGATGGGTTGTCATCAGAATTATTAATTGATGGCAACACAAATCCTTTCGTGCATTTGAACATTTGAGTACGATTTTTGTGTGCTTCCACATCTTGAAAAATAGAATTTAAAACCATAAGGGACCACCTTAAAGGTCTAAACAAGGTGTGGGGAATCTGTGGCCATATGTGGCCTTTGAGGTCATTGGGCCTTTTGACTGAGTCCAAGATTTATAGAACAAATACTTTTATGAAGGTGATTTGTTCTGTGAATTTTGGATTCAGGCAAAGAGTCACACTTGAGGACCTAGAGGACCACATGTGACCTTGAGGCTGCAGGTTCCCCACCCCTGGAAGCCCTTCAATTTGAAGAAAACTGAGGCCTGAAAGGTGAAGGAACTTGCATGAGTTCACACAAGTAATTAATAACCAATCTGCCAATCTGGATGACCTTCTAACTTAAGAATCAATGTTCTTGCCTCTCTAACACAGCTACATCCTGGTTTAAGTCACTTTATGCAGCAATGGTGTGAGTATTCTGAATTCACAAAAAATCTTAGGAGACATTTAAAAAAGCTGTACATAACATTAGTCAGTTTATCAAAGAATCTTCAGTAGTCTCAACAATGAGGCTGAAAATTGGATAGGGACACTTTCAGATTCTTAGCACCTTTAGTTAGAGAAAGGGAAATCTAAAGGACTTGTTAAAAATTCATTAATAAATATTTGTTGAATGTGTATTTTGTGTGAAACATTGAGCTAGGTGCAGTTGATATTTAACAACAACTCTGTGAGGGGCATTAGGACACCGGTCACTGAATCACTCCCACTCTAGGGAGAAGCTTGTGATCAGTAAAAGCCCTGTAAAATTTCCTAATGCAGCTACATTTCATAGTCTTGATGACAGGGATTCTTCATGCAGAGTGTGTGAGGGTTGGTCTTACCATAGCATGGTTTCAAAGGCATTAGAAAGGACCCCACTCCAAGTCTTCAGCACTTTCTGGATATTGCCTCAGACTCCACCTATGGAGTGTTAGCCCTTTAGCTATGATTCCTGTTAAAAATATGGATTCCTAGGGAGAATTGACACCTTTAGCTCTCAGCTTTATCTTAGTAGGAATGAAAGCTTCTTTATCACATTTTTTCAAAAGAAACAAGCAGAACTTAAGAGAGATGCCCAAGTCGACATAGCTAGTAGAGTCAAACAATAGAATAAAGAACACTGGCTTGGGAATTAGGAAATGTGAGTTCTAGTTATTTCATCATAGGATCGTAAGTCTAGAATTGTAAAAGATTTCGGGGGTCATTTAGTTCCGCCCCTCATTTTGGAGATGGAAGATCTTAAGGTCCAAGAAGGCCAGGAGACCAAGGTCACACAGGTTATAAGTGTCAGAGGGAGACCTCGGCTCATTCAATAGCTATCTGTATGACATTTATCAAGTCACTTCGTCTGTTGTTGGATTTCTTCTTCTGTCAAGAAGGCTACTTCTGGAACTAAATCTTGTGACATCTCATGCTGTCAAGAAAGCTGGGTATCAGCAAAACCCAAGCTCCCTTTGGCAGTAGGTACTCTCTGCTCGTCCTTGAACATTAGGCTTATGTATATTTCAAGAATTTCTCACCTCTATGCTTCAGCTACATTTATGTTTCATTTAGTTACTTAAAATCTATTTTATGGCCAAGAATCTTCATCAGACTTTTAAAACCTGTACCTAGTATCCAGGAAATGGTGTCATATCAGAACTAAATATAAACTGGAAAGGCTGAAGTGAGGTTCTAATGGCAGGATCCAGGAAGTTTGAGAGATTTCTAAATGTGACCAAACATCTTCTTTCAATTTCAATTTCAGTTTCATTCACACTGGACTTTTCAGTTCGATATGCGACTCCTTCCCATTTCTGAGGGCTAACGTCCGGATCACCCTGGCTTAAATTTGGAGTGGCTGTTTTGTTGTTGTTTCTGTCATTTAGTGGTGACATTCTGATGCTGTTGTTTTTAGTAGACCAGGGGAGCAAAGGCTTTGACAGCATAATCACTTTTAGGACTGGAAGAGACCCCAGATATGATCCAGTTTACCTCATTTTGCAAAAGAAGGAACTGAGGCTGAGAGAAAATCAATGGCTTTCTCAAAAACACATAAGACCAGGATTTAAATTCATTTTCTCTGGCTTTCAGAGGCAGTGCTCTTTCCAGTATACCACACTGCTTCTAAGAGGGAAATACACTTATTTTATTGATGACTTCTATGACGCTCATCTCCTTTTATCTCTATTCCTAACCTGGATTTTCTGATTTGAATAGAAGGGATCCTGAGTCACCCAAACCAGTTCCTGGGACCAAATTCCCATGGCTTTCCTAGATCTCTGACCTTTGCTACCCAGGAAATTAGCCTTGCCTTTCTAGTTTTCACAGCCAAAGACCTCAGGAATCACTTCCATCATCACTTTTTGTGTTCACATACCTTCTATGGAAAGGCATTAGGACACCAGTCACTGAATCACTCCCACTCTAGGGAGAAGCTTGTGGTCAGTAAAAGATCTGTTAAATTTCCCAAAGGCAACTCAGTTCATTTTCTTCCTCCTGTTCAATTCTGACCTCAGATCATTGTGCATT
>NW_027185764.1:29599707-29607217 GCF_028583685.1 Petaurus breviceps papuanus | reverse complement strand
TCTCTCTCTCTCTCTCTCTCTCTCTCTCTCTCTCTCTCTCTCTCTCCCTCTGTCTCTCTGTCCCTTCCTCCCTCCCTCCCCCTCCCTTACCAACAGCTTGTTTAAATAACTGAGGCTGGAGTTACCTCAATTATGTGCCATATCTCCTTCTTCTTCACCTTCTCCCTCCTCACTATGGCAAGCAATCTGATATAGGATATACAGGTACAATCATATTAAACATATTTTCACATTAGTCATGTTGTGAATAAAGAATCAGAACAAAAGAGAAAAACCATGAGAAAGGAAAAACAAACAAAAAGGTAATAGTATCCTTGATCTGTACTCAGACTTCATAGTTCTCTCTCTGGATGTGGATAGAATTTTCCATCATAAGTCTTTTTGGAATTGTCTTATATGTTGCTGTTACTGTGTACAACGTTCTGGTTCTGCTCACTTCACTCAGCATCAGTTCATGTAATTCTTTCCATTTTTTTTTCTGAAATCCACATCCTCATCATTTCTTATAGTATAATGGTATTCCATCACAATCATATACCACAACTTGTTCAGCTATTCCCCAACTGATGAACATTCCCTTAATTTCTAATTCTTTGCCACTACAAAATGAACTGCTATAAATATTTTTTCTACATGTGGGTCTTTTCCACTTTTTATGATCTCTTTGGGATACAGGCCTAGTAGTGGTATTGCTGGATCAAAAGGTATGTATAGTTTGATTGCCCTTTGGGCATAGTTCCAAATTGCTCTCCAGCAATTGGTTGGATCAGTTCACAACCTCACCAACAACACATTAGCATTCCATTTTCCCCACATCTCCTCCAGTATTTATAATTTTCTTTTTTCTGTCATAATAGCCAATCTGACAGGTATGAGGTGTTACCTCAGAGTTGTTTTAATTTGCATTTTTCTAAGCAATAGTGATTAAGAGCATTTTTCATATGACTATAGATAGCTTTAATTTCTTCATCTGAAAACTGCCTGTTCATATCCTTTGACCATTTATCAATTGGTGAATGACTTGTATTCTTATAAATTTGACTCAATTTTCTATATATTTTAGAAATGAGACCTTCATCAGAGACACAATTATGAAAATTGTTTCCCAGTTTTCTGCTTCCCTTCTAATCTTGGTTGCATTAGTTTTGTTTGTGCAAAACATTTTTAGTTTAATGTAATAAAAATTATCAATTTTGTGTTTTGTAATGTTCTTTCTCTCTAGTTTGGTTATAAACTTTTGTCTTCATAGAATTTCATTCATTCTTCTAATTTGATATTAATTTCTAACAAATCATTTGTATGTCCACAAAAAAACTTATCATCATTATTATTATTTTGCTTTTTGGAGGGGAGAAGGCAGGGCAATTGGGGTTAAGTGACTTGCCCAAGGTCACATGGCTAGTAAGTGTTAAGTGTCTGAGGCTAAATTTGAACTCAGACTCCTGACTGACTCCAAGGCTGATGCTCTATTCACTGTGACACTTAGCCACCCCTACAAAGAACTAATTAAAATGACTTCTATGTTGGTAGCCAGTCATTTCCTGTCCATTGTAATCCAATCAATTTCATTTTGTGTTGGTGCTTGCCATGTCTAGGGCCTCCTGACTTTCTTCTTGAAGGACATATTTGTGCTATATAAGCATATGTCTTTTGTAAAGTCTATATGCCTTTGGATTACCTCAGTTACTACGCCTAAACTGTTTTCCCACATATTTTCATAGAGCTTTTTTACCTCCTTACCCTTTGTCACAGATGTTGGCTCATCAGCAATAATTATTTTAATGAGTCATTGAAAATGCATTTCATCTATGCTCAAAGGGCTATAAAACTGTGCATACCCTTTGATCTAGCAATAACACTACTAGTTCTCTATTCCAAAGAGATTTTTTCCGAAAAAATGACCTATATGTACAAAAATATTTATAGGAACTCTTTTTGTGGTGGCAAAGAAGTGGAAATTGAGGGGATGCTCATTGATAGGGGAATGGCTAAGCAAATTATGGTATATGATTGTGATGGAATACTATTGTGCTATAAAAAATGACAATCAGGAGGGTTTCAGAAAACCTGGAAAGACTTCTATGAACTGATGCGAAGTGAAGTGAGCAGAACCAGAACATTATACACAATAACAGCTATATTGTAAGATGATTTACTGTGAATGATGTGGCTATTCTGATTGATACAATGGTCTAAGACAATTCCAAAGGACTTATGATGAAAAATGCTATCCCCCTCCAGAAAAAGGACTGACAGGGTCTGAATGTAGATCAAAGCATACTTTTTAAAAGCTTTAAAATTTTTTCTTGGTGGTTTTTTTTTGATGGGTTGTGTTTGTGGTTTTTTTCCCACAACATGACCAATATGGAAATATGTTTTGCATGACTGCACATTTATAAACTATATCAAATTGCTTGCCTTCTCAGTGAGGGAGAAGGGGGTGGAGGGTGAAAGAATTTGGAACCCCAAATCAAAAATATTGCCAAAATAGTTTTTATATGTAATTAGAAAAAAGATCTTTAAAAATTGCATTTCATTTGTTTTTTTCAGTCATTTTAGTCATGTCTGACTCTTTGTGACCCCAGTTGGGGTTTTCTTGGCAAAGATACTAGAGTGGTTGTCCATTTCCTTCTCTTGCTTATTTTACAGATGAGGGAACAGAGGCAAATGGTGCTAAGTGACTTGTCCAGGGTCACACAGCTAATAAGTGTCTGAGGCTGGATTTGAACTCAGGAAGATGAGTCTTCCTGACTCTAGGCCTGGTGCTCTATCCACTGTGCCAATTCACTATATTTTGTTAACCCTTTGATATGATATGATCCAATGTCCTATGAAAGGAGATTTCTTGCTGCCTTTCTTTAAAAATTTTTTTTGTTTTTTTTTTCTTGCTGCCTTTCAACATAGGAAACAGCTAAACTCCTTTATTGTCTCTTCAAGGATAAACTGGGGAAAGATTCTTCCATTTAGTTGTAACGTCTCTTTGTTATCTGGTTTCATTTGTGGCAAGAATATTGGTATTGATAAGATTCACAGCTGCCAGCAGTATGTGGTCTTGTCAGTTACTTGGATGAGGATCTTACATTTAGAGTGCCAATAGCCATTAGTACTTTAAGATAGGTTAAGATCTGTGTGATTCTGAGCACCCTCTATTCCTTTTCCAATACTCTCCTGCCCCCTTTGATGCAGTAGAAAGGGACTGCACGGGACTGAAGAGCATCATATATTTTCCTTTGTTTCCTGGGTTGCCATGACCAAAGAATTCATCACTAAGTAACCAACAGCTGCTGCTGTACTTAGCTAAGCTGGTCCTCAGAGAGCAGGAACAATTTGTTGCCAAGGCCACACTCCTAGACTTTCCATCATGATAGATCCTGCTGGTGCTTGGGCTCCAGTGGCCTAGCCTTTGAGAACACATTGTCACCTCCATGTTATGATGTTTTGTTAGAGGAAGACTTTGTGGAGACTCTGCATACAACAGGGCCCTAAAAATAGTTGGAATTGAATATTGGAAGCACTGGTTTCTCCCCCATGTGAAGAGGGTAAAATAGGCCTTAAAATGCACTAGGATCCCCTGTACTTCACAATAAGACATTGGGGTAGAACTTTGTGGATTGCAACATTAAAATGCTCTAAAATACTTCTACCACCATCTTCTGCAGAATAGGCAACTATAACCAACCCATGTAGGGCAAGAATCCCAAAGACCATTCAATCAATTAGATGTTTATTAAGTGTTTACCTTATGTCAGGTACTGTGCTAATGGCTGAGGATACTAAGAGAAAGCAAAGAGAGTCCCTGCTCTCAAGAAGCGTGCATTCTAGCGGAGGTGACAACACACACGCATAACATGTATGTGCACATACTATACATGTATGTACACACAGGCGTGTGATTATTATATTATATATAGCATATTTTATATGACAAATATATATTATATAGTATTAGAAGCACTGGCTTCTCTGCCTTTTGAGTGTGAAATGTATATGTATATATGTACACATACATATATGTGTTTTTATGTGTATATGTATGTATATGAATAGGTTCATATAAAATAGAGAGTAGATGGAAGGTAGTCTTAAAGGGGAAAGTACTTCTAAGGGAGAATAATAATGAAGTATGACATGTGATTCCATCTTTTAGGAGAATCCCAGTATGCCATGAACATCAGAAAAATTTCTAATCTTCTTTGTCTATTGAAGCTTACCCATTCCACCGCCCCTCCCCCACAATGCCATCTCCTTCATGAAGCCTTCCCTAACCCCTAATACCCTAACTCAGTAATGACTTTTCCTCCCTTAGATTTCACAAAGTACTTTGATGAGGGCCCATGGCACTCTGAGGACAAGATATTTCTTTGGGACAGCCTTGTTGAGCGAGTACTATAAAAGAGGAGAAAAAGGTGTTGTACAGAATTATATGCAAAAAGAGTTATGAACTCTAAAAAGATTCTTACACCTTTCTATGGCAGAGACAGTCACATTAAGTTAGACTTCTTTTGTGAAGCCCTTCCTGATACCGCTGATGGTCAGCGGTCTTCCTCCTCCAATCATCCATACAGAATACATTCTCTCTGTAGAATGTAATCTCCTAGAGAGCAATCACTGATTTGCTTTGTCTTTGTGTCTCCAATGCCTAGAATAATATCTTTCCCATAGAGAGAGCCTTAGTTTTATTTCATAAATTACTAATAAAATAAAACCCATAGAAAGAGCTTAAAAATACTTGCAGAATAATCTTGTGAAATATTTTGTATTATAGCTATCCATGTGAAGTATATGACTTTTCCTCTACTTCCATCTGCTTACAAGAATGTAACCTTTATGAGAGCAGGGACTGCATTGGCATCTATTCCAATGCCCAGGTCAGGTCTCTGTACATGGTTAAAAGCTTTAATAAATGCATTAAATTTACTTATTAGAAAAATTCACTATCAAGGTAGTTCAGCTCAATCAACACAAGTAATGAACTAAAATAAAAGATTAAATAAGAAACGTTATTAATATGGAATCAAACACTCTTTCCTTGGAATTTAGAAAAATTTTCAAAGGTTTTTGACAAAAAAAGATCAGGGTGGGGCAGCTAGGTGGTGCAGTGAATAGAGCACTGGCTCTGGAGTCAGGAGGACCTGAGTTCAAATTTGACCTCAGACACTTAACACTTACTAGCTGTGTGATCTTGGGCAAGTCACTTAATCCCAATTGCCCTGCCCTCCAAAAAGCAAAAAAAAAAAAAAAAAGTCAGGGTGAGATTGAGTTAGAGAAATTACATTTCCTTATGAATCCTAGGAATAAGGAGGCCTTTAATCCCAGCTCTGCCACTGATTCTTTCTGTGATATTGGACAAGTCACTTACCCTGTCTCAGTTTCCTCATCTGTAAAAGAAGGGGCTTGAACGAGGCAATGTGTAAAGTCCTTTCTTGTTCTTAAAATGAAATTTTAGACCCTAATGCTTTAAGGACAGAATTGTTCCAGCGTGCTTATACAACTGCCCAAAATCTTTTCTGATGGCACTGTAAGTCCATTGTGTTCCCTTAGAATTATCCCCAGGTATATGAGCTATGTTTTGTGACCAAAAATTATGGGCTTCTAGGTTGAACATTCTTTCATTCAGAGACCACGAAATAGGGGTTATTATTATAATTTTCTCTTTCATCCTGCTTTTCTTTTTTTTTATTTTTAACATCCAAAGGATTTGGAACAAAGTCTAAATTATCCCAAATCTTTTTCTTCCTCATGAATTTAGTCACTAAGGAAAACATAGCTAATTTAGGAATTCTTGCTCTACAAACAGCCCCTATTACTGTTTTCTTAATACTCTAGTTAGGGTGTATGATCTAATCAGTTATTCAATTATTTATCAGGTACCTAGTCAACCAACCAACCAATTAATAAACATTTATTAACCACCTATTGTATGTCAGGCACTGTGCTAAGCACTGAGGATGCAAGCACAAAGAAACAATCCCTACTTGCATTGTACTTACATTCTAATGGGGGAGATACCAAGGACACATGCAAAAATATATACAAAAGATATATAAAGAGAATGACTACAAAGTAGTGTGGCAGAGAGGGCGCTAGGAATTGGGGGATTCATGAAAGACTTCATGCAGAAGCTGGTGCCTGAGCTGTGTCTTGGAGGAAGAGAAGAGCTCGTAGGTGAAGGTGTGTGAAGGAGTGTGCTCCGGGGTTATGGTATGACCAGGGCAAAGGTGCAGGAAAGGGAAATGAAGGGAAGTGTGTGAGGAACAGAAAAAAGGCTATTTTGGCTAGATTGCTGAGTATAGATGAAGGAGAAATACTGTTCAGTGAGGCTGGAAAGGTAGTATAAGTGAAACAGAGAAGTTTCTATTTTATTTATCCCAATGCTCCTGACATCTGCCCTCTTCAGGCTCTGGTTGAGTGATTCCTTTGAAGGCAGTCACTTTTGCTTTTTGAGAAAATGGGCAAGGTTTAATTTTTCTCAACTAGCAGTAAGCTGTTAGGAACTTTGGGGAAGTTCTTAGCAAGTTTTAGGAATTTGGGGGCCTCTAGAGGCCCATATAAAAAAGAACAAAGTCCTTAACCTAAAGGGATGGGTGATGAGAAGGGGAAAACGGGATTCTGAAGCACCTTGCCTCAATTGCTATATAATGAAAAACCACTTTATTTTCTACTCTTGACCTGTTGATTTTGGTCTTCTGCCTTCATGGTTCTTGATCTCTCCATTTTTCTTTTGTTTCTTTTTCTCTCTCCCCCCATCTGCCCTCTTCAATTCGGCTGGAGTCTTCTGCTGTATACAGAGCCCCGTCTGCCCTCTTCAATGAGGCTGGAGTCTTCTGCTGTATACAGAGTAATCCTGAGTGAGAAGAGAGCAGGGCCTGAGAAAGGAAAAGAGAAGGGCATCCTAACATGTACTCTATCTAGGCAGTGGATTGTGCCAAGTATGAGTTTTTCAAAAAGTTAGACTCCTAGGAGGAAGGTAAAGAGACCAGGAACTTGCTCTAATTGGCTTACAAACTGATTGTCAAGACCTGGTGGGTGGGGTAGGGCCAGGGAACCAAGGAATGAAGTCTTTCCACTGGCCTAATATCTAGGCATTGCCTTGAATAGAAACAGCACATTTTTAGCTCATAATTTTTCCTCCTTGGATGCTTGGGAGCTCAGGGAGAAGAGTTGGCTCAGTTCAGATACCACTTTGGAAGGAAGGGCCTGCTGAGAAGCAGTGTGCCCCAGAGTTGCAAATAATTTCCTGGCAACAGCTGTCTCCTCTGCTTTGCCAATGATTGCTTAGAGGGAAGGAGGAAGGTATAAAATGAGAGAGAGAGACAGAGAGAGAGAGAGAGAGACAGAGACAGAGAGAGAGAGAGAGACAGAGAGAGAGAGAGAGAGAGAGAGAGAGAGACAGAGAGAGAGAGAGACAGAGAGACAGAGAGATAGAGAGACAGAGAGAGAGAGAGAGAGACAGAGAGAGAGACAGAGAGAGAGAGAGACAGACAGACAGAGAGAGAGAGACAGAGAGACA